>NC_134856.1:61272307-61572307 GCF_049852395.1 Peromyscus maniculatus bairdii
TCTACTTCTATTTCTACCCCGTGTCTCTGATGTAATCAGATGTCTTTGAATGCAGATGTAGGGCTCAGCACTCCCAAGCATGCTTTTCCTGATGCTCTGGACTTTCCCACTATTTCTCTGCCCTGCACACCTACCCTAAAAACCTGACTCCCTCTCCCTGCTCCCCAGGCACTGCTAGGATGGGAGTTTGCTTCCCCTGTCGTCGTCGTCGTCTCCCCCCCCCCTGCAACTTCAATAAAATCGTCCTTGACCCTCATTCTGAGTCCAACTTTAAATCCTTTTATTAATGAGACTAAGAGCCAGGAAGGATACCTTTGTTTCCTGGTAACAATACTGTTTGTCCTGCTCAGCTACAGACTGGCACCCCTTCCTCCCTCACTGCTTAGTGACATCTGCTTCTGCCCGAAGGAGGTGAGCTTGAAAAGGTACACTGCAGACGTCCAAGATGAAGGCGCAGGCCAGATGTCTTGGCTCTTGGCCCTTGTAAGTCTGGTTAGTAAACTTACCTTTTCACCCAAACTCACCCAAAGATGCAGAGCAGAAGTCAGGAGGAAACACGCGGAGCGGGCGTTAGAATGCAAACAGACATGTATAATGACGCATAGCAGCTGTAGCTTCCTGGGTGAGCATGCTGCTGCGGTGTGCTTGCCCAGTGGCCCAGGAACAGACGGCCATTTGTGTTGATCTGGGTTGACTGTTGCCTTCTCTTTCCCCTCCATTCCTTGCTTCCACCGATTCTGGGGCTCCTGTATGGTTTGATTAGGTGCAGCTTATCAAAGATTTAACCATCTGGGTCTGAAGAAGCAGTTTGGTTGGTAGAGTGCTTGTCAAGCATGCTTGAAGCCCGAGGCTCGATCCCCAGCATCGTATAAACCGGGCATGTTGGTACATCCCTATAACCCCAGCCCTCAGGGAGTGGGGGCAGGAGGAAACAGAAGTCCGAGGTCAATCCGGGCTACATAGTGAGTGTGAGGCTAGCCTGGGTTACATGAGACCCTGTCTCAAAACAAACAAAAATAGAATGTAAATATCTGGATGGATAACTCTTCTTAAATTAGCATTATGTTCTGTGAACATCTTACCTGTCACAGCCCAATATACAAAAAAGGCAGCCGTCTCCTTCCCTCTTGGTCCCTCTTCCATGGGTTGCGTTCCATGGACCCTGTCTTGGTCCTCTCTTCCATGGGTTGCATTCTCTGAAGAGACACTATGTGGTGGCTTGAATTGCTTCCCTATGGGAAAAGATCCTGAACTATTATTCCAGGTCTTGTGAACTTGATTTTGCGTGGAAGGAGAATTTTTTTTTTTTACATAGACAAGTGAGAGGATGGGTGGTCATGAGGAGTCGGGAGGGGCCCAACCTGGTGACTATGTCCTTATGAAAAGAGAAGAGACGCAGGCAGAGACATGGGTGACATGGAGGGCTGAAATGCAGCACCAAGCTGTGGGGGGCTAGGGTCACTGGAAGAGGCTGATCTGGGTAGGTTTCTGAAGCAGGTGGCCCTGGTGACCCCTGGTGATCTCAGCTTCCGGCCTCCAGAACTGTAAGACAGTCAATTTCTGTCATTCAAAGCTGCACGGTTTGCGGCACCCTCTGTTATTGGCACCCTGGGAAAGCGCACTCAGGGTACCATTGGAGAGACGCCGAAGACCCTGGGCTTTGAAATCAGATCCGGACTTGAACCAAGGAACCAGGATTCATGACTTGATTTGCGGCAACTTTCTCACCAAGCCTCATTCCTTCCCTGAAACCTAAGTGGCCCGTGAAAGGCTAATAATGAGGCTCGCCTTGCAGGATGATTGCAAGGATGAAACAGAATAGGGTATGTACATCAGTTAGGAATGCTTGGACAGGGAAACAGAGACTCCACAGGACTCCATGGAAACGGGGTTTGGGTGTGAGAACAGTGGGGTGTCTCATGGCATTCAGGAAAGGCAGTCAGCTTGGCCCTAGACCTGAGCACGGGCCCGCTGCCCAGCACCCCTCACCTCAACACTCGGCCCCACACAACAGTCTAGGCGTCAGCTCCTGCCTGCTTCCTGCACACCCCTTGAGAGATCCCTACCTTCCATTTCCAAACTGTCAGGGCTTCAGCACCCAGACAGGAGGGGGCTCTCTGTTTTCGGACTCTTTGACCACTCCCCTCCCTGCCCACATCCCACTAATATCCTATCCTATCCAGCCTTCAAGTTCACATTCAAATCTCTTCCCAAACCATGTTCACACATCCCCCTTTCCTGCTCTTGTGATGTGCTTAGTTATTTGCATATGTTTTATTATTATTTTGGCCAGTGTACCCTCACACAGACAACTGAAGGGAGGAAGGGTCAGTTCAGGTTTGTGGTTTCAGGATGTTGGTCCACTGTGGTGGGGAGAGTGTGGTGGAGGAGAGAAGCTCGCATCATGACCACCAGGAAGCAGAGGAATATAATACAGGAAGGGAAGTGAGCACGACATAGCCCCAAGGAAGAGCCCCTGGTGATATACTCCCTCTGGCTAGAGTCTCCTAGGAGGGTCTCAAGCAGATCACATTGACAGTCAGGGTTTGCCACGCTATTCCTCAGCTGTCTTCTGATTGGTCCCTGACCTGGATTATAAGCACCTGAGAGCTAGGAAAATGCTTTAGTGTGCTGTTCAGCTACATAGATCATCAATACACTGGTTCCACATCTCAAATGGAAAAGAACATTCTAGAAACAGCTTAAGAGGGGTGTAGATAGAGAAGGCATTCTGGGTTCTAAGAGATTTCACAACTGGGGAAAAAAATCTCCATGCATTTTCTCTGGGCTTCAGTCTTATATGGAGGCTGGTTTTCCTAGATTTTTTAGAAAACATCATTTTAATAACAAAAAATTAATATTCTATGTCAGCTTTTAAAAGATGAAATATAAGCTGAGAAGTGTCTTATTTCTCCCCCAGAGAGAGGTATTCACGTTTTGTGGTCTTGGGGCTCCTGGGGCCAGGATTCAGGTAGAGTTGATCTCAGGGAGAATCTGGGGCCTGTAGTGACACCAGACTTCCTCACCAGGAGGGTTGGCTGGAAAGGGTC
The DNA here is from genome assembly GCF_049852395.1 of Peromyscus maniculatus bairdii. Classification (NCBI taxonomy): domain Eukaryota; kingdom Metazoa; phylum Chordata; class Mammalia; order Rodentia; family Cricetidae; genus Peromyscus; species Peromyscus maniculatus. The sequence goes on from NC_134856.1 coordinate 61,275,358, forward strand.
TCGTTCATGTGGCCAGCCTGTAGACCTATGGAAGGCCGGAACAGGAGTAAGTCCTAGACAAAGAAAGAGGAGAAAGGGGAAAGGGGGAGCAAAGGGACAGACTGCACCCCCAGCAGTGCAGGGAGAAGCCCTCAATTCCTTCGACACAGTATCTGCTGATGCAGACATACTTCGAAACCAAAGCACACAGGTGTAGAAAAAGCTAGAAATCGCCTAGCCCTCTTATTTCAAAGCCGGGAAAATGGAAGCTCCTCAAAGAACGTAAGAGCCTGGAGGAGGTGCCAGAAGCAGTCAGCGCCAGCCAGAGCTGTGCTGTCAATACTCACCACAGGATCACAGGATGGAGTCGCAATGACATTCAGCGTGATGGTCGAGCAAGAGACTGCCATTCTTCTGAAGGAAAACACGGGGTGATAATTGCTGAAAAGAATTGATTTATTAGTTACTTTCCTCATTGCTGTGGCTGAATGCTTGACAGAAAGAACATGAAAGAGGAAGGATTTATTTTGGCTCATGGCCTGAGCTATCAGGGTGGAGAAGGTGTCACAGCAGACAGATCCATGGCGGCGGGAGTTAGGCTGTTTGCTCACCTCTCAGAGGATCATGACACAGAGGGGTGGGGGTGAGGGGGTATGAGGAGAGGGGAGGTGAGAAGCAGGGTGGGGCTGTAACCCTTAAGGTCTGCCTCCCAGCAACCCACTTCCTCCACATAGGCTCCCCTTCCCAAAGTAGCTCCCACAATCTCCTCAAATAGCACCACAAGCTGGCAATTGAGTGTTCAAGCTCATGAGCCTGTGGGGGACATTTCATATTCGAACCATAATGAAGACAAATATTAAAACCACATTGTTAAGATAGGCAGTGGTGGCGAATGCCTTTAATCCCAGCACTCAGGAGGCAGAGGCAGGCGGATCTCTGTGAGTTCGAGGCCAGCCTGGTCTACAGAGCGAGAGCCAGGACAGGCACCAAAACTAGACAGAGAAACCCTGTCTTGAAAAACAAAACAAACAAACAAAACCCCACATTGTTAGGGAGCTGGGTCAGTGCTTGTCACATACAGATGAGGGCTGGAGTTCAGATCCCCAAAACTCACATAAAAACTGGGTGTGGCATCACACATCTGTAACCACATAATCACAGTGCTGGGGAGATGGAGAAAGGTGAACCCTTGAACTTCATTGGTTGGTCAGCCTAGCCAAATCTGTGAAATTCAGGTCCCAGTGCCAGTGAAAGGGAAAGAAAGAGAGAAGGGAGGGAGGAAGGGAGGGAGGGAGGGAGAAAGGAAGGGAGGGAGGGAGGGAGGGAGGGAGGGAGGGAGGGAGGGAGGGAGGAAGGAAGGAAGGAAGGAAGGAAGGAAGGAAGGAAGGAAGGAAGGAAGGAAGGAAGGAAAGAAGGAAAAGAATCAGGCATAGTGGTATACAGCTTTAAGCCCAGCACTCAGGAGGTAGAAACAGGCAGATCTCTGTGAGTTTGAGGCCAGCCTGATCCATGTAGTGAGTTCCAGGACAGCTAGAGCTACATAGTGAGACCCTGTCTCAAACAAACAAACAAAAAGGTGGGAGAAACTGAGAAAGACATCTCACGTTGGTGTCTTCCACACGTATACACATGCCCAAAGTACACTGAGCAGAGGAAATGACGGGCCAATCAAGTCTATGTTAATCCAGTGAGTGATGAGTCTGTTTTCAGGGTCCGAGGTCAGTAGGTATAGAATGAGCTTGAAGTGTTTTCTGACCAAACTGGGATTAGGGTTCTTAGGAGAGTCTATGGAAATATCTTCACATCACTTTCTATAAACAAAACAAGCCCAGGAAGGTGGTGGGGTTGGGACCCAACCGTATACACTCACAATTGTGTTGCCTGGTTTATTTGCGTACAGGATGGAAACTACACCTCATCCCAGGTGCCAGCCAAGCTCTGCACTGCCAAGCCGGTGTGCCAAGCGAGCATTTCTGGAAAGGGGGCCTTCCCAGAAGCAGGGACTCTGCAGGGAGGCCACAGGAAGATTCCAGGTTTTCTGGTTATTTGGTACTGGGGGGGGGGGGGTGGCTGCTCTCACTGCACAGAGACATGCTGTGTCCTGACGACGACGACGACGACGACGACGACAACGATCAGCTTGCAGTTTCTCTGAAGTGCTCTTACCTCTTGTCACCACATCCCCAGGGATTACAAGTGCATGCCCCCACACCCAGACTTTCACATGAGTTCTGGGGGCCTCATATTTGCATGGCAGGTACTTAACTCACTGGACCATCTTCTTAGTCCTGCCATTATGGGCTAAAGATCTCTGGGGAACCACTGAGAGATCCTGCCTCAAAAATCAAGACAGGTCGCTCCTGAGGAACAATTCTTGAAGTTGTGTGGCCTTCACACACACACACACACACACACACACACACACACACACACACACACACGAGAGAGAGAGAGAGAGAGAGAGAGAGAGAGAGAGAGAGAGAGAGAGAGAGAGAGAGCATACTCAAATATATACATTTAAAATAAAATCTTTCCATAGCTGGGATTAGCTGAACAAAGAGAAAACTCAAAGTTCCCACTCTAACCTCCTGCTAATTATCCCAGGAGTGGTCTTCCTGCCAGTCTTCCATTAATTATCTAGAGGAAGTGCTTCTGTGGAGCAACGTTCGGTGCAGTGACTCATCTGACATAACTTCCTTCATTTTCTGTCCAACTGGAAGAACTCCAGGAGGCTGGACCAGCCATGGAGTAGTTCCAAACGTCCCACACAGCCGAGGGGCTACGGCGGATGGGGCTGTGCTTCCTGCCTCAAGATATGAATGATGCTTCATGATGAACTATGAGAACAGATCCTGATGACTGAGTCTTTTTCATAACTAATGATTGAAAGGATGAGCCAGGGGCAGGAGAGATGGATCAGTGGTTAAGAGCACTGGCTGCTCTTCCAGAGGACCTGAGTTCAATTCCCAGCAGCTATATGGTGGCTCACAGCTCCAGTCTGTAACTCCAGTCCCAGTGGATCTGATGATGCCCTCTCCTGGCTTCCTCAGGCACTGCACATACGTGGTGCAAAGACACGTGTGCAGACAAACACATCCATCCATTGGGCATGGTGGTACACGTCTCTAATCCCAGCACTGGGTATTCAGAGGAAAGTAGATCTCTGTGAGCTCAAGTCCAACCACTGATATATATAGAGAATCTGTCTCAAAACAAACAAATAAATCAAAGCAAAGCAAAACAAAACTCACCCATACACACAAAATAAAATATAAATCTCAAAAAAGTGAGTGAAAGAATAATTCTGAGCACTACAAAATCACGCTCACCTTTAAGACACACGGTGACAGGAGTTTCAATGATGAATCTAAAAATATTGTGCAGGAAACTTTTAAAAATACACAAAAAACCTCCTGTGCATTTCCCCTCTGACGGACGGTTATTGCCTCACTGTCAGCTTGATTTGGAATCACCATGGAAACGCCACTGGATGTGCTGTGAGAGAGTGTAGCTGAGCAGAGAAAGATGGTGGTAGGTGACAGTGGGGGGGGGGAGGTCCTGCACCGAATTAAAAGGAGAAAGTGAAGCGGGAGGTGGTGGCCCACACCTTTAGTCTCATCACCTAGAAGGCAGAGGCAGGAGAATCTCTGAGTTCGAGGACAGCCTGGTCTACAGAGTGAGTTCCAAGACAGCCTGAACTACATAGTAAGACATTGTCTCCAAAGCAAAGCAAACCAAAAACAAAAACAAAAACAAAAAGGAAGGAAGTGAGCTGAGCACCAGTGTTCATCTCTTTCTGCTTCTGGGCTGTGGATGTCATGTGACCGGCTGCCAGAGGCTCTGCAGCCGGGACTTCCCCTCTGTAGCCTTACACGGTGAGACACAGTAAAGCTTTCTTCCTTAAGTTAATTTGGTCAGGTATTTTGTCCTGGCGATGAGGAAAGTGACTAATACAGTTGCTAATTCAAAATTTTTTAAATCTCAGGGGCCTATTGAGATGGAGCAGTGGGTGAGGGTGCTGGCTGCCAATCCTGAGAACCTGAGCTCAGTCTCCAGAACCCACGTAGTGGAAGAAGAGAACTGGCTCTATGATATTATCCTCTGACCTTCATGTATTCACACACACACACACACACATACATACACACACACACACACACACACACACACACGCATACACACACACACACACACACGCATACACACACACACACACACACACACACACACACATACACATGGGGGGGAGAGCCTGTGTGGCAGTCAGAAGACAACTTGAAGGAGCCATTTCTTTCCTTCACGTGGGACTTGGGGGCTCAAACTCAGGTCGCCAGGCTTGGTGACAGGCACCTGAGGAATCATCTTGCTTTATAATATTTTGGGTCTTTAAAAGGATTTTTTGGGCTAGAAAGATGGTTCAGCTGTTAAAGGCTAGGCTCACAACAAAAAATATAGAAAGATTTCTCCGTCTTTCTTTGCTTAAAGTTGCACGGGCGCATACCCATCGATCCATCTTTCTCTGATTTATTCAATCCAATGAAAGGCTAACTCTGAGGCAGAGACAAAGGAAAGCAAAAATATTCTTTCAGATACATAGGCTGCATTCTGGAGAAGGCCCCGAGGGAACAAGTGGGTAGTCTCACCCACCCACAGGCCGCCCCTTACTCACGGAGTATGCTGGCTCCCAGGGACCTTTAAGGAAGATTTCATCAGGCACTCAAAGGCACGGATTCTAAATGCCATTACTGTGCATAATTAGCTGTTTCGCCTTCAGTGTCAGTGCGTTTGAAATTTAATCTCTGATTGCACCAAAGAGCAGAGCAAGCAGGGGACTCCACGGTCAGGCTGGTGCAAGTGTGTTGGTAGTTGAATGAAACAGCTAAACTTAAAGCTACGGGGTCAAAGACCGGAAGGAAAAGGATGGAGACAAGACACTGGTGGTCACCTTAGGTGTCCTCAAACTTGTCACAGATCACAGGTCTCCTCTTCCCTGGAAATCTTCTTACCCTTCCCCATGGCAGATGGAATTGCTCACCCATCTCAAGCACAGTATGAGACGTGTGTGGAATGGAGCCACCGGCTGTCTCCTTGTGTGCCCTTCCTGAGGGATCCTGTTGTGTTAGAACTAGTGCTTCCATACAGAGTACAGTGCTCAGCAAGCGCTCCATGGAGGGATGGATAGACCGACAGACGGACAGACAGACAGACGGATGGATGGGTGGGTAGGTGGGCAGATGAATGGATGGATGGGTGGATGGGTGGATGGATGGATGGATGGATGGATGGATGGATGGATGGATGGATGGGTGGGTGGGTGGGTGGATGGATGGATGGATGGATGGATGGGTGGATGGGTGGATGGGTGGATGGGTGGATGGGTGGATGGGTGGATGGGTGGATGGGTGGATGGATAGATGGGTGGATGGATGGATGGATGGATGGATGGATGGATGGATGGATGGATGGATAGATGGATGATTGAATGAAGCACCAGATCAAAATCAGCTACAGAACCTGGGAGATGGCTCAGTCAGTAAAATACTTCTACACAAGCATGAGGACCTGAGTTTGACCCCCAGAACCATGTAAGACAAGCCAGGCCCGGTGACACACGTTTGTAATCCCAGCCTGGGGAGGCAGAGGCAAGCAAGTTCCTGGAGCTCCTTGGCCAACCAGTCAGCGAATGGAAAGCCCAGGTCCCAGTGAGAGACCCTATTTACAAAACCAAAAATGGTTGATTGGCCTGAGGTACTGACCCAAGGTCGCCCTCCAGCCTCTATTTTTTTACCCCCACCCCTACACTTCTTTGAGTGTGTGTGTGTGTGTGTGTGTGTGTGTGTGTGTGTGTGTGTGTGTTATGATTTCCATGTCTGAAATTAGCAGAATGTCAGTACACAAAGAACCACACTTGGTTTCTATCCTGAACACTGGAGTACCCCTAAGTAACATCAAGGACTTGCCATTTTCACAAGAAGCTCTTGGCCAAGTGACTCATCCGCACAGTCAGTGATTAATGGTGGCAAAAGAGACATTAGGAAACTCAAGGGATGCATTCCAGTCTTCCCTGCGCCCCATGCTCTGCCCCAGACCCTATAGAAATAAGAGCTCTGGGTACTGTTGGTCCCTCAGGACCATGCCTGGGCTCAGCACCACTTTGACACACCAAAGACCACCAAGAGCGGCAGCAAGTGGGATGAACCCTCTACTTGTTATCACACATGCCTCATGCCTGCTCGTTATTCTCTCTGCATAGGATGTGTATGTGCACAGGTGTGAACCTCTGGGTGTACATGTGTGCTCATACAGGTGTGCATGGGTGTACTTGTATATAACAGGGTTTTTTCAGTGTGTGTCTTATGTATAAACATACATGTGTGCATAAATGTACATGGTTTTTATATACAAGCGTTATGAAGCCAGGGACATGTACTGTTGCTATGCATGTCTGTGTGTGCACATGCATCATTATTCATTCACATATGTGTGCACACAAGTGTGCGTACAAGTGCATGCCTGTGTGAGTGTGAGAATGCATCGTTATTCATAGACACATGACATACATGTATGTATACACACAGCTATACACACACAAGTCCATGCCTGTGTGAGTGTGAGCATATATCCTTATTCACATACACATCCGTGCATGCACAGCTGTGCATGCACAAGTACTTGTCTGTGTGAGTGTGAACATGCCTGGTTGCACAGCATGTGATAAAACAAGATGACTTAGGGGGCTGGAGGCAAGTCTCTAGCTGGCTCTTCAATCAAAGGCAAGTCTTCTAACCTAAGCATAAATGTCAGTGTGAAGACGTGGCAAGAGCCACAGTGTTCTGGCTCCTCCCTGGAGCCCTTTACCATGCTTGCACATGACCTTGAGTGTGAACTTGATGGCCACTGTGTTTATGTTTCTTTTCACTTTTCTCGTCACAGCCATGTGCAATGGCTAGCCTTATCACACGCTAAATAGGACCGGTGTTCACGGGGAGGGGTGTGGCCATTGAAAGTGGCCTTCTGGGCTCCTTGACCAGTCAGTTTCTCTTAGCCCAGCAGAGAAGGCTAAATAAGGGCCACACGCTTGATGGGTCAAGGGTCTGTGCTGTTTCCCACACACTGTATGTTCTTACATTCTTACTGACCACATGCCCCCATCTGCTCACCAAGCACAAGCGCTCATAAGATGCCTCCAAACATTGGCCTTGAGTGGCAGTCACAGCACTGACTACAGAGTGCTCTCACTCCTGTGCCGGCCACTTTGCCTCACGCCCCCCACCCTTAGTTTTACTTCATCTTTATTCATTTCTTTAAAGGAAATAATATCCTCTCCGATTTACGGATGAGGGAGCTGAGGCTCAGAGAGGGTCAGTCCTCCTTCTAGTTTATAGAGCAAGGGCAACACTCCCGAGTCTTACCTCAAGCGCGTGGTCTATAGCTCGGAGGCCATCCCGTATTCCTCGCCTGGAAGACACACTGATTTGGGGAGGGATTTGAGGCAGAGGCTGAGGAAGACTGACCCTGGGTGAGCAAGGCCTTTTAAAGTGAGCGGGAAAGGCCTGTTTGTGTCGCCCTGCACACAGGGCCCTGCTGAGCTGCCTGGCTGACTCTCTAGTCCATCAGGGAACGTGTGCCAGCTTGTTACACAGAGCACAGAGGAGAACCCTCTCCTGGGGACCACCGAGGGCATCCTATCCTTATCACTCACTCTGCACTTCACAGGGCCTACTGTTCACCAGACAGGGCATGGTCCTGGAAGAAGGCCATAGTCATCCCTGGCTGAGAGCAGACCACAGTCCAGAGAAGGACAAAGGCCACTCCAGAAACATGTGTCCTGGCTGAGGTCTGACATTAACTTAGCCTCGCCCATGGAGTCATCGAACTTCTCTGGATACGGAGTTTTTCAGACTTACAATACAATGTGGACTTTGGGCTCCACTCTGATTTAAATACTGTTTTCTACCAGACAGAACACATTGGTCATCCTCATGCTTGGGAGTCGGAGTAGGAGGATCACAAGCTTGGGGCCACCCTGGGCTACATAGCCAGACCATGCCGGAAATAAACAACCCCAAGAAACCCACAGTGCCCTGAGCTCTTTCTGCTTCTTAGCCACCTGTTTCCAGTCTCTCGGCCTCATAGAAGGGAAGACTGTCTTTGGTATGAGCCACAGAGCTCCCAGGAACGACACCACAGGCATCATGGGGGAGGCAGGGATTGAACTAACGCTTAAGATTACTTCTGCTGGGGGAGGAAGGAGCATGTTCTAGAGCCATTGCCCAGAGGCAGGTACACAGTCACAACCTCTCCCCACCAAAGACCCAAGATGGCGCTCACAGTCTCCCTCCGCTGCCAAGCTCACTAAAGGGACAGTGCCTCCTTTTACAATCACTCATTATGGTCACTCGTGGAACTCATGAAGTTTCAAAGCACTTCAGGGAGCGAGGGAGGTGGCTCAGTTGTTAGAGTGCTGGCCAATCATGCACAAGCATGCATGCTCTGGGTTCAATTCCCAACTCCACACACATGGAGCATGGTGGCAAGTCCCATAATCCCAGTATTCAGAGGGTGGAGGCAGGAGGATTAGGGGTTCAAGGTCATTTTTGCCTACATGGTGAGTTTGAGGTCCACTCAAGATAAATAATAAGACCTTGTTTTTTTTTTTAAAAAAAAGCAGGGGTGGGTGGGCAGGGGCTGGAGACATGTCTCAACACTTGAGAGCACTGGCTGCTCTTGCAGAGGACTGGAGTGTAGTTCCCAGGACCCACACGGTGGCTCACTACCATCTGTAACTCCACTTCCAGTGAATCAACGTCCTCTTCCGACCTCTGAGGACACCAGGCATGCGGGTTGTGCGCAGACATACATGCAGGCAAAATACCCACACACACATAAAATTTTTTTGATTAAAAAAAAAACACAGAAATAAGAAATTCAGAAAGCTTTCAAAACAGCCTCTCCTAGTCACCCCCAAGGAAAGACCTGCTCTCTACATTAAGACACTCTAACGGCTGTGAATTATTGAGCAAAACTGTGCAGTGACCTAGAGGTCTCCGCAGGGCAAAGGACTCAACTAGGGTTAGCACAAGGCTCTTTTAGTGGCCTGTGGGGAAGGGGATGTGGGGGTGTGGCTCCCTCCCTCTACTGCTTTTCCAAAGAAAACATGCCAGACTAACAGCAGAGATCGATAAGGACATCACACAGAAAACAAGAGACAAGGTTTCACAGGGCGAAGGCTGACGTGTTTTCTTATTTATGGCTCGCAGTGGGCAGGGGACAGATGTGCTGAGGGCGGTCACAGAGCCGCTCATAAATGGGGTGCCTTCTGAGGGTCTTTGGAGCAGCCGCCTCTCCCACGATTGACACTGTAACAGGTAATTGGAAGGTTTGGGGGGGGGGCTAGGAAGGGAACAAGGATTGTCCCTAAGGAAGATGAAAGGGGGCGGGCGGCTCTGGGCTGAAGCCGCTGACCCGGTTCCTCAAAAATAGATCCCGAAGCACAGAGCAGCCGGAATCTAAGCCTTCTCAGAACTGGCCCCCCTCCCCCTCCACCCCGCAAACACAAACACCTAGTTCATGAAAGAAATGTGCTTCCAAGAGCCCAGCTGCCGCGCCATCCCCTAGCTGTTTGGTCACCAAAGCGTTTCTAGAAATGGAAAAGAGCTATTCAGCATTAAAGATTTAGGAACGTCTGTTGACATATTAAGGAAACAACCTCATGGGAGAGCTGACAAGAATCCCAGAGACATCACCAAGGGAACAGTGACGCAAACGCGTTTGGTTTTCACAGGCTGGCACACCGCCAGGCTCCCTGCCTGATGGCTGATGTAACTCCAGCCCCCATCTAGGTTAGCTCGCTTCCATAATGCTGGCACTACATGCAGCTGCACTCAACACCAGGTTCCTTTGTAGACCAGAGCAAAAAGATTACATATATATATGGAGAGAGAGAGAGAGAGAGAGAGAGAGAGAGAGAGAGAGAGAGAGAGAGAGAGAGAGATCCTTCTCTAGATCCTGATGTGTGTTGTATTTTGAAAGAGGGCAAGGCTGGAGAGATGGGTCAACGTTAAGAGCACTGTCTGATCTTCCAGAGGATCAGGGTTCAATTCCCAGCACCCACATGGTGGCTCACTACCGTTCCTAACTCCAGTTCCAGGGTATTGACACACTCTTCTGACCTTTGTGGGCACCAAGCATGTGTGTGCACAGATATACATGCAAATAAAACACCTGTACATGTACACATTAAAAAAGAAAAAAAAATTAAAAAGGAGAAGAAAGGAATCTAACGTCAGCCTAAATCACACCGTAACAGACCCAGGTGTGCCCACACAGAGGCAGGCCAGCTGTCTGCAAAAGGCATTGCTATTTCACAGATACCAGCTCTTAATATTTGTTTAGCCCATCTTGGGGATAAGAAAGAGATTGTTCCAAGCTAAATAATGATGGGAGAAAGCAGAAGACATTAATTGGGAAACTCGAAAATAATGATCTTTTTCATTATTGACTAAATGGGCTGAGGCCTTTGGAACCTGTGCTAACAGATCACTTTTTTTGTTTGTTTGTTTGTTTGTGTGTGTGTGTGTGTGTGTGTGTGTGTGTGTGTGTGTGTGTGTGTGTGTGTGTGTGTGTGTGTTTGAGACAGGGTTTCTCTGTGTGGTTTGGTGCCTATCCTGGATCTTGCTCTGTAGACCAGGCTGGCCTCAAACTCACAGAGATCCGCCTGGCTCTGCCTCCCGAGTGCTGGGATTAAAGGTGTGCACCACCACCACTGCCTGGTCCAGATCACGGTTTTTAAAAGTCTTTTTTGTTTTTCCTTAGAGACCACCGATTTCCAGTCATTTTGGAATCACTAAGGAGAACTGTAATTGTGCACATTGTCATCAGACTCGGATTGGATACCGCAGGGTCTTCTGCAGGGTGGGAGGGGCCACTTGGCACTTCCTCTTTCTCAGGCCTGGCAGTTTGAGCTTCTCAGAAACGAGAAAGAAGACTAGCTTTCCAAACTTAATTAAGTTCATGAGGCAGAGCCTCGCTCACTAGGTTATGCCAGGACTGAGGGACCTGTGTTGTCTTCGAAGACCAGTAGCTGAAACATGATTGGCTCCCTGGCCTTGAGAGGCAGATAATTAAATCAGTGAGGGCGGAGGGGAGGGTGGACAGCAGTGGAGACAACAGAGTCAGGCTAAAAATACAACAAAAGGACCAGAGATGACAGGACAACCATCCTTGAAGACACAATCTTGAACACGTCCAGGTTTCAGCACACTTCTCCCTTTCTTCCCTTCCCTCCCTCTCCCCTACCACCTGTCTTTCCTTTATTAATTAATTGATTAATTAATTAATTAATTAATTTTGAGACAGGGTCTCTCTGTGTAATTCAGGCTAGCCTCAAACTCATGGCAACCTTCCTGCCTCAACCTCTCGATTGAGGATTACAGGTACATGCTACCCCTTACAGGTGAACCCATTTCTTTGTTCTGTGTGTGTGTGTGTGCGTGCGTGCGTGCGTGCGTGCGTGTGTGTGTGTGTGTGTGTGTGTGGTGTGTGTGTGTGTGTGTGGTGTGTGTGTGTGTGTGTGTGTGTGTGTGTGTGTGTGTGTGTGTAGGGGGTGGTCTTGTGTGTATGGATGCATGTGTAAAGGCACTTGGAGGCGAGAGGTCAACCTCAGATGTCATTCCTCAAGTGCTGTCTACCTCATTTTTTGAGGCAGGTCTCTCACTGGCCTGAGTCTTATTCACAAGGTGAGGCTGGCTGCCCCTGAGCCCCAGGGACCCTTCTGCCTTTGCTTCGCCAGCAGTGGGATTAGTTGTGTGTGCCGCTACACTCGGCTTTTTCGTCTCATTTCCGGGATCTAACTCCGGTCCCTACACTTGCAAAGCAAGCACACTCCCACCTAAGCTGTCTCCTAGCCCTCAGCTTGTTTCTTCCAGGGAAGTTTTGGGGTTGTGTTGTTTTCAACCCTGGAGAAGTTTAAGGATACATTGCCGGGTTCAAACCCCTAAATTCACATGAAAAGCTCATGGGTGCACATGCATTTTTCTGAGAGGACCCCTAGATTTGATTTACTTCTCTAAGAAGTCCAAGAGGCTCCACCCCAAGGCTAAAACTGCCGAACTATTTCAGACATGGTGGCTCATGACTGTAATATCAGCATTCAGGATGCTGAGGCAGGAGAATCTCAAATTTGAGTCTAGCCAGAACAAGATCCTATCTCAAAAACCAAATAAAAACAACAAAAAGTGACTTGCTGTAACTGACATTAGCATCAGGGTGTCCCTGGCCAGACTTCCAGGTGCATTCTCAATCTAGTGGCAAACAAAAGAGATACCCGATGTCCATGTTTACTGTGTCCTTGTTCATAGCAGCCAGCCTATGGTGTCCGTCCAGGTGCTGGTCAACAGATGAGTGGGTGAAGAAAATGTGATATATGCGTACAAGGGGTATTATTTGGCAATGGAGAATGAAATTAGGAAGATGGCTAGAACTAGAAATTGTCATTTTGGGTTTTTTTGTTTGTTTGTTTTATTTTTTTCATGTGGAAAGTTTTATTAGTAGTGAAGGGGAAGAGAGAGGGGAGAGGGGAGGGGGAACACGGAGCTCCCTCATGGGAAGAGAGAGGGAGAGAGAGAGAGAGAGAGAGAGAGAGAGAGAGAGAGAGAGAGAGAGAGAGAGAGAGAACAGGCGTGTGTGGGGGGAGCTGAGGAGAGAAGAAAAGCAAAATCATTATTTTAAGAGAAATAAACCAGACTCAAAAAAAAAAAAAATCAAGTGTGGTGTGTTTCATATGAACACTAAAAACAAGCAAACAAATGAAAACAAAAAGAGAACCGGGAAGTAGGAGAGGGATTACCAGGGAAGGGGGTCAGGGGGAGGGGAGGGAGGACAAGGAGGATGGAAGAGGAGGCAGGCACGACCTACGTAAACACGACAGTGAAGCCTGTCAGTTACTCGGTTCACGTGAGTGATAAGTGTAACTGAAGAGCCTGTCCCTGCACACTTCTCTCTGATCTGTGCCACACTTGACTCTATGTAACTCAATTAGGCATCGATGACACACTCGGCTGGTTCCAAACTCCAAAGCTTTCTATATCACATAAACCACATTTCAACCCATCTCAACATGTGGATCACTCCTGATGATCCATTCTCCACCAACCCCACCCACAGGAAGCACGCTGGGGAAGTGGTAACCCATCAGACCTGCTATGTACGGGACGACGACATGAGATGTCACTTAAATTCACATCGGTTTAATGATTGTTATTTTCAACAAAGTTTTTCCTTCCCTTCTCCAGATAGTCTCCTAAAATACTTAGAAAACAGTTTTTTGGTTTTCACAAAGCACTGGACATGAGTGTCATCTGTTGTTTGGGAATTTGCTAAGAAGTGAGTGGAGAGAATCACAGCCTTTATTTATCCACATATCCCGCCTGAGCTGTCATATGTTTGTTATGTTTTTATAAACATGTGACATACTTAGAGATATACTGTTCATGTATCTTGCCTGTTTTCCATTCGAGGTGGGCTAAAAAACATGGTATCAGTTTGTCGTCATGGTTTTTAAAAGCAAGATCGCCAGGCAGCTACTCTGCTTCCGACTCCGTCCTTTGCTGTTTGTGCGCTCCTCTGTCTCATGGATAATTTGTACTTGAAGACCGTCAGGTGTAAAATATCAGATGCTCCCCAAGAAAGCAAGGGGCTCTTTCAGATTGCTCAAGACCTAGGATGAATTTGTTTGTTTCTTTACGAGACAGGGTTTCTCTGTGTAGCCTTGACTATCCTAAGGACTTACTTTTTAGACCAGGCTGGCCTTGAACTCACAGAAATCAGCCTGCCTCTACCTCCCAATGCTAGAATTAAAGGCGAGCACCACCACCACCTGGCTTTCTTTTTTTCTGTTTGATTTTTCGAGACAAGGTTTCTCTGTGTAGCCCTGGCTGTCCTGGAACTCACTCTGTAGCCCAGGCTGGCCTTGAACTCACAGAGATTCGTCTGTCTCTGCCTCCCGAGTACTGGGATTAAAGGTGTGCACCACTACTGCCCAGCTAGGGTGAATGTTTATTTCTTTATTTTTTCTTAAATATATATTCATTTTATTTATGTATGTGTGTGTGTCTGTGCATGTAAGCGCAGTATCCTTGGAGGCCAGAATACAGCATGGGATCCCCTGGAGCTCCAGTTACAGTGGTTGTGAGTTGCCTGACCTAGGTGCTAGGAACTGAGCACTGGTCCTCTGCAAGAGCAGTGGGTGTTCTTAACTGCTGAGCCATCTCTCCAAGGCATGGAACGAATTTTAATTATACTGGTTGCTTTTCCCTCACTCTGACCAAATTCCTGACAAGAAGCCACTTGAGGGAAGAAGGGTGTATTCCAGCTGTGGTTTGAAGGGATACAGTCCACAGGCAGGCAGGCATGGAGGCTGGCTGTGCCTGGGCAGCAGTAGGAGGTGGTTTATTCACATTAGTCAGGAAGCAGAGACCTCAGATTACAACCAAGGTCACCTGTAATCCTTGGGAATTCCTCTCCTGTGCTCTTACCAGGTTCCCTGTCCAAGAGGTTCTGCAGCATCCCTCAACAGTGCCACAGCTGGGGACAAGGATACAAACATGTGGGCCTGGGATGGTAGGATGCTGAGGGACTTGCACACTTACCTTGATTCAGGAAGATGAGAGAAAGAATCAAGGTTGTCTCACAAGCCTGTGTTATTTCTAACCCTCAGCAACATCTGGATGACATGGTGCTATCGGGAGCTGAAGGCTTTAAGCCATCAGGGTCCTAAGTTAAAGCAGTTCCCTTGTTCAAAAGACTTGCTTGTTTTTCTCGGAAACAACACAGCCCTGCACTAATTTAGAACCTGTATAGCATCTCACTTTTTTTTTTTTTTTTGGTTTTTGGTTTTTGGTTTTTTCAAGACAGGGTTTTCAAGATCTTGCTCTGTAGACCAGGCTGGCTTTGAACTCACAGAGATCCACCTGCCTCTGCCTCCCAAGTGCTGGAATTAAAGGTGTGTGTCACCACTGCCACCCAGTTAACATCTCACTTCTATATGAGCAGTGGGGGGGGGGGGGGCGGGGGGAGCTGGGAATAGTGTGGGAAAAAGTTGTAGACAGTAGAATTTGAATATTTTTTTTAAAGGCTACTTGTTCTTTCTAAGTCATGTAAGGGAAAGACTGAATAAGGAAAACCAGCTTGTATTCTTCAGTTCTTCCAACTCTAAAGTATCTTCACTTTTATAGAGCACATCTGTCAGTTTCTTTTAAGGGAAAAATTATCCTAAGCAATCCACAGCATACCTTGCATTTTCAGAAATAAACATCGACTTGATGAGCTTCTCAGCAGTAGAATACAGAGAAGATCGGGTGCTGTCCCTGGGGAACTCCTTATCCTGAGTGCTGGGGTATGCCACCACACCCCACTCAGGCAGCTTAGTTTGTGTGAGCTTGATATATATATATATATATATATATATATATATATATATATATATATATATATATATAAATTTATTTATTTTTATGTTCATTGGTGTTTTGCTTGCATGTATGTCTGTGTGAAGGTGTCCAAGAGACAGTTGTGAGTTGCCATGTGGGTGCTGGGAATTGAACCTGGGTCCTCTGGAAGAGCAGCCAGTTGCTCTCAACCACTGAGCCATCTCCCAGCACCTGCTCAACCTACTTTACAAAGCAAGCACCAGGGATTGGCAAGACAGCAGCTCAGCAGGTAAGCAGCGCTTGCTGCTTGCTGCTAAGCCTGTGACCTGAGTTCAGGTCTCCCGGGGTTGGAGCACCATCAATTCCCCTGGCTCCTGGCTTCCTTCGACTTCACAGCAAAGGTGCGGGAGCTGGAAGGAAGGAAACAGGGAAAGTGTGTCTAAAACAAGTCAAGAACAGGGCAGACCGCGAGCACAGACAGAAACCAGGCCAGGAGTGCTTTCTGGAAACTTGGCTTTTTTTTTCTTCTTTTCAAATGTACAAATCTGCTAACTGTTTCTAGTGAACAAGTTCCAGAAGACCGTTCAGGATGGGAAGATTTCATTAGTGCTGGGCCACCCTCTCCCATTCTTAGGGCAGCGTAGTCAAATGACACTTCCCCAGCAATTTCTACCACTGATGCCCCGCCCACCCCGCCCCGAAGGAAAGACGGGAGGATGGGGATGGACAGGCAGGGGAGGGGAGGATGAGAAAAGGTAGGAAAGGAAACAGGTTAAAGGTCATGCTGAGAAGTCGTCCTAGAGGAAGCGGCAGCTACAGAAAATAGAGCTGAGTCACATCATCCCTCCCGTGAGTCTCCACTTTCCCTGGTATGGCAGTAAATGCTTATAATTCCAGCCCCTGGGGAGCTGAGACAGGGCAGCACGATCAGGAGTTCATGACCATCCTTGGGTACATAGTGAGTTCCAGATTATTCTGGACGGCCTGAGACCCCACTTCAGAAAAGCAGTCAATCAATGAATCAGTCAGTCAGTCAGTCAGTCAATAATCAATAGAGTTCCAGGACATGCTGCATATATGTCCATGGCTTTTCCCCACACTCTGGGTCGTGTCCACTGTCATTTCCATGCTGAAATTTCCACAGTGAGGTCTCCTTGGAAGGTGATCCCAACCCACATCAGAACACGACCTCACGGCTTACAAAGCTGTCACATAATTATGCATAATGGTCCTTTGTCGCCATGCTGTGAGGGAAGTGTTTCTGTCCTCCTTTTGGAAGTCAGGGCATGAGTTACAACATGGTGTCAAATCCAATGTGTCTTTCTAAGTTCTGACCTTCTTTACACCCTGGGAGAATAACAAGGTATAAATCCAGCCTTTCTCCCCAGTGCAGAGGGAAACTGAGGCACAGCCTGGAGTGGTAGCTTGATGGAATGACACAGTTGACCTCATCAGCTCTTAGAACACCTCAGGGTTCCAATTTAGCAAATGATATAGTGTGTGTGTGTGTGTGTGTGTGTGTGTGTGTGTGTGTGTGTGTGTGTTATATGCATGTGTGGAGATGCTTATGCAGGTGTGCACATACCAGTACATGCACATGTGTAGGCCAGAAGTCAATGCTAGATGTCTTCCTCTGTCACCTTCTAGCCTCTTTTTGAGGCAGAAATCTCTCAATGAACCCAGAGCTCACTGAACCAGCTACACTGGATGGCTGACAGGCTCGTAGGACCCTCCTCTCCCTGCCTTTCCAGCTCTGGGGCTAGAGATGTGCACTGCCATGACCAGCTTTTACTTTGGTCTTGAGTATCTGAACCCAGTTCTCACACTTGCCCAGCAAGTTCCCTACCAAATAAGCCATCTCCTAGCTCCAGGGAGCATGATCTCTTGTCAACAAAACTCTCCAGAAAGCAAAGAGAGGGAGTAACCATGGGGCGGTAGGGACAGTTGTTATTGGAAGGTTGTCCAGATGCCTGCTGGGAGCTGAAAGGACCTCACTGTACTGTCTCATCATGTGCTAATATGATTATCTCACGTTGGCTATGAATCATGCCATTCCTAGGCTTCTGAAGAAGAGGTGTGGGGCTGCCAGCCCTTGAGAATGGCCCTGGGCAGAGCTGAGTAATCTAAGCCCATCTGAATCACAGAAGAGGGCCTGCTGGTCTGAATTTGGGATCAGAAAACACATGATGCAAACACTGCTTCTCTGAGCCCTGGAAGGAGGCATGCAGAGGCAGAACCCGATGAGAGGCCTGGCAGCTTCTCTCTTGCCCGCTCTCCTTTTGACCAGCTTGGCACACCTTCCCAGGCCCACCTCCCACTTTAAAATCTGCCTGTGTGGCACATTCACACTCTCTGGGGCTATGAGCCAGACCTCAAGGATCCATGGTGTGTTTTGCATGCCTGTCAGCTGGGGGGTTGCCATCTCAGGCCCACGGAGGCAGGTTTACTCACAGGAAGACTGGCTGGAGCCGGGCGAGGTGGTGTGTTCCTTCAGTCCTAGTATTCAAGAGGCGGCTGGCTCTCTATGGGTTTGAGGCCAGCTTGATCTATATGGGGAGTCTCAGGACAGCCAGGGCTCCATAGTGAGACGTGTCTCAAAAATAAACCCCACATAAAACAACAAACAGAAAACCCAGGATGACTGAGCCGGTCTCAGATCTGGACAGCTGGCACTGCAGAGCAGAAGCAGTCTGTGTCTTTCCACACTCCCCAATCCCTCCTCCTTCCACCATATTCTCCTGTCCCACGCTGATGCTTCTACCTCACTATTAGGTGGTCTGCAGGATTCGAGACATCCTTCTTTTCTAGAATTTCCAGGAAACACAGCAGCCTACCACACATTGCACTTAATGTAATTCCAACCCAAGTTGGAAGCCATTTCTCCAATTCAAGGAAAGTTATGAACTTGGCAGGCCTAGTGGAAACACACCACACACACACACACACACACACACACACACACAAAATGTGGTAGTGAATTGTGGATTTGCAGGGAGTGTTTCTCATTTGGGTTGTGTGTATTTCACAAAGCCCAGAGAAGAATTAAGCCCAAAAAGCAACGGCTCAGAGAGAGAGAGAGAAACTCTCTTGTAATTCATGTTATGCATAATGGATTTGGCAGGCCTGAGCACAGAAATTTCCAGAAGTGTTTGCGTGGCAGTGGTTCTTAGCCAATGCACATTTTTTAGCTGTCCTGGCCAGCTGCCCAGCCTGCAGGAAAAGGCTCGTATCTCCACAAGCTTGGCCGGCTTCACTGTCGCGTTTCCAAACGGCATGGCGGCGTCCGATGAGCTTATTCTTAAGTGCCAAAAAAACTTCTGCTACCTATATTGTTACTGAATACTAGATGCGCTTAATAAAGAGCCAGCAGAGCCAAACCTTAGGCTAATCAAATAGCCTGTCATTAACATTTCCTAAAAACAACAGAAAAATGCAGAGGGACACCAGATCACTGTTTCTCTTTGTTTGCCTTCCGCCCTATTCCTGGAACCCCAGGGGAGATAGGAACAGGAGGGGCAGGGAGGAGGCTCTGAACAGGCTGCTTATGCCCCAACTTCTGAAATATATGTGAGAACGTTACACCTTGTACATACCCCGTGCACACATACCCACCCCGCACACATATACATGAACACACATACACACACAAACCCATATATATACACATACACACACCACATATATATCACACACATACACCACACATGCATATCATATGCATACGTACCACATACACATCACACATACACACCATAGACACACACCCATCACACACATACCACACACGTATCCCATACACACACACACACACACACACACACACACACACACACACCACACATATTCACCCTTCACACTCACTCTCAAGGGACCCTGCCCTGTGAAGAGGCACTAATTCCGAAGTATTCTAGAGTTTGACCTTGAAAGCGGAAAAAGGAGGCAGGAAGGCAGCTTGGGGATTTGGCAGATCAGAGACCATTCTAGGATTGGGAGCTGCTGCCGGGAGACTGGATACTTGGAGCCTTGGAGCCTCATCAGAGACTGCGGCTGGGACTCAACTGTCCAGCAGGGTAGTTTCTCCTGCTCGCTCCCTACCCCGCCCCCCTTCTCTCTCCACACTGGAGTTGGAACGCAGGGCCCCACCCACTTAGTTTGCTCGGCCCTCTTTTAAAATTATTACTAACTTACTTTACCTTTTATTTTGAGACAGGATCATACTAAAGTTGCCCAGGTTGGTCTTGAATTCACTCCGTGGTCCACGTGGGCTTGAACTTGTGAACCTCCTACTTCAAACTCCTGCCCTGCACCACCAGACCTGGCTTCCATGTGGAGATTTTGAGGTCTTTCTTCACACAAAAATCTCCAATTCCACATGTCTCCTTCTATTGCTAGTTTTCAAAGGGAGACAGATTCCTTAGGTAATTTCAAGATCACCCCTGTTGGACCCACCCATCCATCCAGTACCCTAGGGACTGACATCCCCAAACCTCTGAGTACCTGTCTTTCTCGTCTCCCCAATCTCACAACTCTGAGAGATGAAAAGAAACACTCCCTTTACCCCCAGCTTGGTGGGTGACCCTCATAGATAGTGCATGGGGGTGTCAGGGACGATTCCAGAGAGAAATAGAATAGACATAACCAAACTGATAAGCAGAGATGGAATCCTGTAGTAGGAAACCCTGGAGTTAATAACACTCCTGGAAAATAGTTCTTCTGCCTTCAGGCAGTCTCGTAAACAGAGAAGCAAGAGAGGCTGTTCTAAGAGGGTTCTTTACATGATGCTGTGAGGCCCCAGGCTCCACATGCCACGCCAAATTAGGAGTGCCAAGATGCATGGTGTCTACCCAGCGAGGAAGCCGTCGGGGACAACCCAGGTGCTGCTGGTATACTCAGCTGTGCAAGGCTTGGGCAGCGTTGGCTTGGATGGGGTGCTTTTCCATGGAGCTGAAGTCAGTCAGCCTTTTAAATTTAACAACAACAACAACAAAATGGTGTGTGTGTGTGTGTGTGTGTGTGTGTGTGTGTGTGTGTGTGGTGCATGAGTGTGTGTATGTGTGTGGTGCATGTATGTGTGTGGTGAATATGTGTGCATATATGTGTGTGTGGTGCATGTATGTGGTGAATATGTGTGTGTGTGGTATATATGTGTGTGTGTGGTGCATATATGTGTGTGGTGAATATGTGTGTGTATATGTATATGTGTGGTTCATGTATGTGTGTGGTGAATATGTGTGTGTGTGGTATATATGTGTGTGTGTGTGTGGTGCATATATGTGTGTGGTGAATATGTGTGTGCATAGGTGTGTGTGTGGTGCATATGTGTGTACATGTGGTGCATGTGTAAAGGCCAGAGGGTTGACGTTGGATGTCTTCTTCTATCACTCTCCACTTTATTTTTTGAGAAGGCCACTCAATGAATCTGGAGCTGACTGGTCAGCAGGCTTTAGAAACCCCCACCCCGGTCTCCACTCCCTCCGGACCCCAGCACTGGGGCTATAGATGTATGCTGTCACGCCTGGCTTTGTGTGGATTGCGGAGATCTGAATTCGGGGCCTCATGCTTGCACAGGAAGCTCTCTACCCATTGAGCTAGCTGGCCAGCTTCTCTCCCGCAGCTCTGCACTTCCCTCCCTGCCACATTCCCTTGTGTTTTACACACCAGACGCCACCCTGAATATGGAATCGTGTGTGGGAGGGTTGTGTTATTGTTGTGTTTTTGCTTTCGTTTTTAACATACCCTAGAGTTATTTCTTACAGGAGGTCAGAGAGGGTTGAAGACCCCAATCCCAGCTCTGGGCAAATGCTCGGGAGGTTCACAGACAGGCTTGGAGTCCTTCATTTTCTCTGCCCCGGCCTGGGCCGTGGAGAGGAAAGGGCCGGCCCCAGAGAAGGTCAAGGCAGAGTTGTTTTGTTCTCCAGAGCAGAGCAGAGAAGGCCGACACCCCCCCCCCCCCAGGCAATGCTCTGTGGAGGCAAGTCAAAAACCAGAGCTGGGCAGCCCATCTCCTTGGAGCTGTTTACATTGCATAACTCAAATAGACCCAGCAGCGCAGAGCTCCTCAGTGAAGCCAGACAGAGGGCGGATCCCTCAGCCGCGGGAATGAGATGGCTGCTTCAAAATAACACCAACCACCTAATTCTCGGGGACACACCATTGCAACTCAGCAGGACATTCTGATTTTGCTCCTCCGTGTCGTCTCAGTGAGGACTTGGCAGGGTCCTTATCTTCTCTAGCTAAGGAAACGAGTCCTAACAAGAAGCAGGGGGAAGGACTCCAGAAGGGAAGCTTTCCTTCCTAAAGAGGAAAATGTACTGTGCTGTCCCCTGAAAGCCGGTGAAGGTGACCCAGCACTTGGTGACTGCTTTCTCGGAAGTCCAGCCCTTTCCAGTGTTATTTATTAAGCATCGCGGTGTTATTCATTAAGCGGCGCTGTTTACTGTGAGAGAAAAGCCACGAGCCACAATAAAACCCACTGTAAGAGTTTATTAAGGGAAAGGAACAGAAGAGGTGTGCATAGGCCTATGGAACGACTGTACACAAAGAGAGGGATGGAATAGGTGGAATCCTCTTTTATAGGTCCCCCCTCTCCCCAACCTCTACCCCGCACATGCATCTATGGGCTTTACGCCATGCATGTGCATAGATCACATGACCACGCTGCGCGCATGTTATGTGATCACACATGGATTATGTAGGACGTAAGGCCCTAGGATGACTAAGCATCTTGCCTGGCTACTGGACAGTGCCTGTGCTGTCGTGTAGCTGGGTGGGGGGGTGGTTAGAAATTCTGACATCCAGCCTTGTGCAGAGAGGCAGGGACTTGCCTTCCAGAAGCATCCGGCAGTTGACAAGGAGTCTCTGTGAGTGAAAAATGGATAAGAAAGCCAGGCAACAGGAGGGTCAGAAGTTCAAGGTCAGGGCTGGAGAGATGGCTCAGACTGTTGAGTGCTTGCCATACGATCATGAGGACCTGAGTTCAATACCCAGAGCCCACACTGGGACAGGCGGTGGGGGGCAGCTATGGTACTGCAAGCTTGTAACGCCAGCACCAGGAACACGGAGCCAAGAGGGTCCTTGGAGCTTGTTGGCTTGACAGCCTAGCCTGCTTGATAGTTTCAGGCCAATGAGAGGCCCTGTCTCAAACAAAGTGGATGGCTCCAGAAAACATTTGAAGTTGTCCTCTGACCTCCATATGCATGTGCACATGTGTGCACACGGACCTGTACATAATACTTGTCTACTCTCACACACAAGAACATGCATAACACACACAAGTTTTCTCCAAGCCAACCTGGAAAATTTAGCAAGATTTTTGTCTCAAAATAAAAGAGTCAAAAGGAGGCTAGGAATGTTTCTCAAGAGTAAAGGTTTATCTAGCGTGCAGGAGGCTTACATTGTAATCCCAACACTCCAGAAGAGAATGCATAAAACATTACCAATAGGTAAGTGAGGGCAGGCCCCCGGGGCCTGAAGCTCCACAGAGCCAGCCCTGAACAATTGAAAGCCCAGGAGACCTCTGTCACCAACACGCCGCTGTCTCTGAGGATGTGGGCCCCACCATAGGCTGGGGACAAGAATAGAATGCCAATCGAGAACACAACCCTCAGAACAGGTAGATAGAACCGGCTGCCACACTTGCCCCATTAGCAGGCTGTGCGGACACGGAGAGAGCATTTTTCTCTTGCAGGCTTGTGTTCAAAACAAAAAACAAAACAAAACAGAAAAACAACTCCTTCAAAGCTGGCTGGGAAGTGGACGAGAACCATGAACCCTCCTGTGTCTGTTCAGAGGGGTGTGAACTCACTTTGTGATTGGATGAGGCTTGCTTGTTCAGTGTCGTCCCCCCCCCCCCCCCACTCCCTATGCCTGCTTGGATTCCCTTGTGTCTCAGTAAGTTCATGGCGCAAGTGTAATGGCAGCCAGAGAGATAAACACGTCTCCTTTAAAACGTGGTTCAGAGGCTGGGAGTGCAGCTGGGCGGTCGAGCCCTCACCTAACCCCTGCAAGGCCCTGAATTCCATCCTCAGCACTGCCACACTCCAGAGACCTTGTCCTCTGGGGAAGCTGCCTGGGTGCCCACAGAGGACAAGTGCTGAGGTAGCATTACATCCTCTGGGCTCCGACCCCTCCTCGACGGATGTGTCCCTGATGGGTATTTCTCCCCCAGCTTCCTTTTTCTCAACAGCAGTATAACTTCTACCTACCCACGCCATGTGAACAGCTAGGAACTACACCAACAAAAGTTGCTCTAAGACCTTGGCATTGAGCTCTGCATTCAAGTTCAAGTGTTGAGTGAACCCCTCTCTCAGCCTGGCCTGCCTCATGTAGTACTCATGGCTCTCCTTTAAATATCACACCGACAGACAGCCCCGCAGGGTATGGAGCTGCTCTGCCCGGAAGACGCATAGGGCACCTCCAGAGAAGCTGGCTTGGAGGAACCTCTGAAGTCCCGACAAGTCCAAACCTATGTTCTCAGCAGAAAGCAACAGGTGATGAGCTGTCAGGCGTCGGAGTTGCCAGGATCTACCCATGGGCACCTTGAGCTTGGCATCCTTTCCCAGGGGGAGCCGCGAGGGAGCAGATCAACAGAGTGGGGTCAAGTTCAAGTCTGCCTCAATGAAACTCTGGGGATGCCTTCCTTGAAAAACAACTGGGGCAGCGCGACAGCTGTTTGAGGAGACCAAAGAGAAGGGTCCCCGGGGGAGGCTTCCCCTGGGACTGCTCTGCTTGCTAGAGTCTGCTGTGAGTGAGATGAAAGACAGGCAGCGGGACTAGGGGGAGCCAGGGCCAGGTGAACGTGCTAATTAGCCAGTGAGCAGAGACACAGGTAGGCAGATGTGGACTCTGGAAAGGGCAACGTCATTGTAACAACACTGACTATTACAGCTGTCGGCAAAGGGCCCAGGCGTGGAGGATTGATTGCCTTTGGGCTGAGACCTCCGGTCAGAACCTCGACCATAAAAAAAAAAAAAAACCCACCCAGTTGCAGCCCTGGAGGTCTTTCCTGTTGTTTCTTTTGGGGTGTTTACAAGCAGAACAAAAATCAAGTTTAATGGCTGCCAGATAGATAAGCATGGATCCTGGAGAGATGGTGCATGGGTAAAAGTGGAGGCTGCCAAACCCTGAGCTCGGTCACTGGAACCTACAGGGTAGAAGGAGAGAGACAGCGCTCAGAACATGTTCAAATCCCAGCGGTCATGCAAATAGTGGGTCTGGCTGCTTGTGACTCGATTCCCAGTGGAGGACAGACCAGTCCTAAGAACTTGCTGGCCAGGCAGCCTCGCCAAAATGGTGGGGCCTCTGGTTCAGTAAGAGACTGTCTCAAAAAATAAGGTGAGAAAAATAGAGGAAGTCATCTAATATCATCTTCACTTGTGCACATAATACACACACACACACACACACACACACACACGACTAAAAATAAAATAAAATCTAGTTCCTGGAGCTAGGGACATAGCTCAGGGGTAGAGCATCTGTCTAATTTGTGCCAGGCCTTGGGTTTCATCCCCAGCACTGGGGGAAAAAAATCTAGTTTATTATGTAAGTTGTCATCCTCATGACAAGTGGGTAAAGGGACAATAACAGAAAAGATTGGAACCATAATATGCACTTGGGAATTCAAACGCAGGTTGCAATTACCCAAAGCCACACTCTCTGGGGCAGGCTGGGAAGTTTCTTCATGAATGACGCTGGACTTAGACCCAAGATCTCACTATGGCTCATGTCTGGGCCACTTCCTAGCAGGGCCACCTGGAGCTCCTCCGCTCCCCTTTCTAAGACTTTACTTCTTCACCCGCAAGCTGGAGTTCAGGATACCCACTTGTCAGGGGAGCTCCCTTTGAGGGCCCCCATGTACTGCAGCTGGAGCTCCATTCACTACAGTTGGAGCACCATGCACTGCAGTTGGAGCACCATACATTGCAGTTGGAGCACCATATACTGAAGTTGGAGCAACATACACTGCAGTTGGAGCACCATGCACTACAGTTGGAGTATCAGGCACTTCAGTTGGACTCCCATGCACTGCAGTTAGAGCACCATACATTGCAGTTGGAGCACCATATACTGCAGTTGGAGCACCGTACACTGCAATTGGAGCACCGTACACTGCAGTTGGAGCATTGTACACTACAGTTGGAGCACCATACACTGCAGTTGGAGCACTGTACACTGCAGTTGGACCCCCATGCACTGCAGTTGGAGCACCAGCACTGCAGTTGGAGCATCATACACTGCAGTTGGAGCACCATACACTGCAGTTGGAGCACCATCACTGCAGTTGCTACATCGAGGGCTGAAGTTTTATGAAGATGTGGCTTCCCTACTTCTAAGAGCATTTGTGCAGAACTAAGAAGCTATCCTGCCTTTTTCCTCCTGAGAGGTGGCTCCAGACATGGCTGGAAGCACGTCCCTTTAATTTATAGCATTTGCCACCAGAGTCTAGGGCCTCCTCTGTAGTGGACAGAACTGCCTCCATTTTCACCTGGCTTAAGAGGCTCTGACTTCCAGAGGATTCTCTTCCTTTTTCCTACCCTAGAGTTCTATCTGAAGTAGGAAGCAGGCAGTGAAGACCTAGACAGAGAGCAAGGAAGGGCTGACATGGACCCCGGGGAGAAGGGAGTTCATTGCTTGTATCCTTTCTGGATGAATCTCCAGGCTGCATCAGCCTCAGGCGAGTCCCAAACCTGCCGCAAACCTGTCTGCCCATAAGGCTGTCTCAACATGTCATCTGCAAAGTCAAGTTTCCAGTGTGAATTCTGACCTCCCTTCCCTTTCTTCAGGGATTCACACAGGGGCTCTCACGGGCCCTTCCTCTCCAAGCCTCTGTGGTGCTGAAAAGTGAGGTCACTGCCCTGGAACACACCATCCCTGTCAGAACAGGCCCTCCAGGCAGCCATCCTGTGGCGGGGCCAGGAGGGTGGGCCATGCTGGCTCCCAAGCCTGCCCTGACTTCGATTTCTCCTTGGCTCTATTTTTGGCAGACTTTTTTCCATCCTTGCTCTTTATCATAAGCCCATTGGGCAAATGACAGCAGAATCGCAAGCTTGAATGGGCTTGTTTGACAGGCCAGCTTTCCCCCATGAGCTGGGGCAGACTGCCACAAAGGAGCTGTGAGGAGGACAAAGGAGCAACTTGAGCTAATTCCTTGCCATCATTTGCTTTGGAGTTTAAAATGTCTTGTTTCCATCTCCTTGGTTGTGAGGCGTGAGCGAAAAGATGGGACCGGCTTCTGCCTTTGTAGTTGGCAGATGTCAAGGTCCTCTTTGAATCCACACCCTCGGTGTCCTGACACTTGGAGGGGACATCTCCCAAGTACAAATGATTACATTCAAAGACACTGCTGATAAATTTCCTGGGCTGGGAGATGGGCAACGTGCTGACTGTGGAGACACGAGGACCCGAGTTCAAATCCCCAGAACCCATGTGAAAAGCCCGTTGTGAGATCATGGGTCTGTGACCCCAGTGCGCCCAGGGAGAGATGGGAGGTGGAGACAGGATCCCGGGAAGCTCTTGGGCCAGCTAGGATGGTGTTTGCAGCAACGAACAAAAGAGACCCCGTGTGAGACAAGGTAGAAGGCAAGGACTGACCCCAAGGTTGTCCTCTGGTCCCTATATTTGTGCCTGTACTCAGAAGAATGAACATGAACACACACACACACACACACACACACACACACACACACATTTCTAGCTTCAGCAAAAACAGGGAACTGCCTTAGACAGAAACCTCATATTCATCAGTCCCAGCACTTAAACATTTCTCTGCACATCATTATTCCCCAAGCCACATTAAGTAGATTTGGGGTGGGTTTTGACAAACCCCCAAAGTAGGAGGATCTAAGGCAGGGTGTAGTAAGGCATGCCTGTAATCTTAGCTATTCAGGAGGCTGGGGCAGCGGAATCACAAGTTCCAGGTCAGCCTGGGCTCTATAGCTATACCTTGTCAGAGAGAGAGAAACAGACAGACAGAGACAGACAGACAGAAGGACAGAGACAGAGACAGAGAGGAAAAGTGAGGAAGTTCTAAAGCTTGGGATAAAACAAGTCCAGCCAGGAAGGTGAGACAGTTGGTTTGCAGAAGGGAGAGGGGAGAGGAAGTTCAGACTCCCTGCTGGAGGCAGTGGGTGTGGCCATCTTGCAGTCCTCTAGGGGAAAAAGCTAAACTCAGACATCAGGGCAGGCAGCCATGCAATGTGCAGCAGCAGGGAGCTGTGATTCATAAATCTTCCCGGGGAGAGCCCTAATCCCAGCCCTTCATCCCTTCCCCTAATCCAGCCCGTCATCACTTCCCTCCATGCCTGCTACCATGCCACACTGTGTGACCGCTAATGCTTCTCTCTGGGAATGAGATGCTGTTGATGTTTCAAAGACTTCATCCTGTTTTGTGCTTGGACTAGAAATCCTTGAGGGGGCTGGGTGATGGCCCAGCAGTCAAAGTGTCTGCTGAGTAAGTTTGGATCCCCAGAACTTTATAAAAAGCCAGACATAATGGCATGCCCCTGTAATCCTAGTGTGGGGAGATGGAGAGAGGAACTCCTGGAGGCTTCCTGGCTAGTCGGTTTAGCCTAATGGATACATTCTAGTCTCAATAAGAGACCCTGTCTCAAACAACAGTAAAATAAGGAAGGCACCCATGGGTCCCTGACATTCCCACACATCCACACACATGCCTGTGCGCACATACGTGCACACACACCACATACTAAGAAATCTCTCTATTGAAACAAGGATCAGCCTTAGGCTTCTTCTGTCTGGAATATCTTAAAGACTCTTGCTCATTGTTACCTGTTTTCAGAGGCCCTTACAAGATCATCCAGGGCTATTTTGTTCAGGTTTTTATTCAGCGGGCCACGTCTGTACTCACTGGTGGGGCACCAGGAGCCATATCTGCTCCAGCCTCTGCCCTCTTCGGCCTCTGTGCCTTTGTGGGCACGGCTCTGTCCGGTGAGCTGCCCTCACCCAACTCTTCTGTCCTTTCAGACCATCATGCTCTTCTAGAAGCTGCTGCAGGCTGTGGGCACAGCATGGGCTGAGTCACCTTTGGATCTACAGTGTGCTGCCTGGAGACTGGGGTGGGGAGGAAAGGCCTGTGTAAGATCGTAGGTTGTTTGTGTGTGTGTGTGTGTGTGTGTGTGTGTGTGTGTGTGTGTGTGTCTGTGTGTGTCTGTGTGTGTCTGTGTGTGTCTGTGTGTGTCTGTGTGTGTGTGTGCGTGTGTGTCTGTGTGTCTGTGTGTGTCTGTGTGTGTGTCTGTGTCTGTGTGTGTGTGTGTGTGCGCGCGCGTGCATGTGTGTGTGTGTCTGTGTGTGTGTCTGTGTCTCTGTGTCTCTGTGTGTGTCTGTGTGTGTGTTGAGGGGGTGGAATGTGTGGGGAGGGGTTGGATATCGAGCCTGGACCCTTGTATGTGGTAGCCAAGCACTCCACCACTGAGCTGCACCCCCAGCTCTATGAACCAGGCTTCAGGAGATGGGGTCAGAATCCCCCTTCCTCATTGTCTCAGTTCCTGTCCCCTGAATTGTACCTGGGCTGGTGCTCAGAGCAGGGTATCTTTTCCAATATGGAAGGTCCCGGAGAAGACATCACCAGGACCAAGAGGTAGGGCCAGAATCTAAAGGACTTTCTTGAATCAAGATGGACATTCCTGGGGCAGCAGACTCAGAACCTCCTATAAAGTTGGGATTTGGTGCCCTGGGGGTTGCTCTTGATCTCAGGGGGTCACGCTTCATTTCTAGAACTCTGTCCACTTTGAGAGTTTCTGTTCTCCATGTTTACATGTGGATAGCAACATCTCCTTAGACGGTAATCAGTGTTCAGCACTGGACAAAGTGGTGCCAGTGTGCTGCAATGTGTTGGGGTGGAAGAGAGAGTGGCACAGAGCGAGGCTGGAGGCCGGGGACAGATGGACCTCAAGGTGACATACAGAGCATGCCTCAGTTTCCCTGTTTGTTAAGAGGTAATGGCTTCCTTATTGAAGTATTTGGAAAATCAAACAACCCAGACATGTGAAGCCCGTAAAGTGGACTTGACAAATGTGTCCTGCATGGATTCGTGGCCCCTGGCATTCAGACTCTGTAATGTCATCCTGTCTGGCCTCCCCCACTCACAGGTCGTGTGACCTAGAGCAAGTCACTTCAGCCCTCTCCTTATATGTTTTGATTTCAGAGATGAGGAGCTTGATGCACTCTTCCTGGGGCTGATCCGAGGGTGGACATATTTGTTCTGTGAGGCCCTATCTTGAGACAGTTGCTAAAGTACCTGGGAGGAGGTATAGGGAACTGAAGGAGTTCTGAAGCCCTGGTGCAGGAGAGTTGCTATTATGGAGTTGAGACTATTAATTCATTAACCTTCCATTTCTGGAAAGGGATACTTGAACCTCCTCCCAAAGGTCTCTGTACTTTTCCTGTTGCTGTGACAAAATACAAAAGCCACTTAAGGATGAGAAGGTTTATTCTGGCTCACAGTTTGAGGGGATACAGTTCATCATGGCAAGGAAGATGTAGTTGCAGGAACCTGAGGCAGTTGGTCACATTGTGTCCACAGTTAGGAAGCAGAAAGAGATGGACGCTGGTGCTCAGCAGGGTTTCTCCTTTTTATGAAATCTGGGGCCCCAAACCATGGGATAGCTCCCTCCACAGCTGAGGTGGGTCTTCCCACCTCTGTTAGCATTCCCAGAGGCTTGGCTCCTGGGTGGTTCTGGGTCCTGCCAAGTTGATCATATTAACTATCATATCAATCAGCTAACCGTGACATAGCCAGTTGTAGTTAACTGTATGTTAACTTGGCTGGGCCATAGTACAGATACATCATTATACATTGTTCTAGGGTTTCTGTAAGGTGTTTTTGGATGAGATTAACACTTAAATCACTGTGATTTTGTAGCTGGAAGGTTTTCTCTGGTCCCACCCAGCCCTGCAGTCCCGCAGCTACTTTATAAAATAATCACTCAGAGGCTTAATATTATTTACAAACTGTATGGTCTATGGCAGGCCTTTTGCTAGCTAGCTCTTATGTCTTAAATTAACCCATTTCTGTTAATCTATGTTTTGCTACGTGTTCTGTGGCTTTACTGGTCTGCTGGCATCTTTCTGCTCTTTCTGCATCAACTGGCATCTCCTCAGACTCTGCCTTTTTCTCTTTCCTGTCTCTCTCCTTGGATTTCCCACCTGCCTCTAAGCTGCCTTGCCATAGGCCAAAGCAGCTTATTATTAACCAATGGGGACAACATATATTCACAGCACACAGAAAGACATCCCCCAGCAGGGTTTAACTAAAAAAGGTTGTCCACCATGATATGCTTGGGTCTTATTCAGTCTGGTGAAGGCCAGATAATCTCCCCAATATCACAGGCATTCTGCAGTAGATGGCCTTCATGTATCACCTGTGCATTTCCTGCTGATTCATCCTATAGATCTTAGAGCTGTCGATCCATAGTCACGTGAACTGATTCCTTCAAACCAATTTGTCTCCCTCCCTCTCTACTTTCCCATTCCCTCTTCACACCCCCTTAACATCCACATACTCTGGAGAACCTTCATGGGCATACTCATAGCCACTTGGCATCTTCTGCAAGCTCTGAGGTACATACTCAACAAACATGAATTCTACTATCAGACTATTACATAGCTGACTGAGCCTAAGCTTTGGTTCTGCCTCATCCACACCTTTCTACCGAAACAGCAGAAAAAATTCCTGTCCATGGTGTCCTTCCTCCTGCCTCTTCACCAACCCAATTGCTGTCTTGGGTGGCCTTGCACTGCTGGTGCTGTACTCCCCCATGGGAATTGTGTGTTTAAGTGCCTTAAGCTTTCTCACTCTCTCGTGAGCTGCCTGCAGGCTTTCTACATCCTCTAGGATAATGTGACAGGAGAGCCTGCCCTTCAGCCTAGAAGTGGGACACCCTTCTGCCAGCCCTCAGAGAGGTAAGTAGGCAATTTGTTTCTATGACACAGCATTATATGTCAGACTGCTATGCTGTGTAGCATCCGGGTCTCACAGAAGTAGCTATTAACTTCTTGAGCAGCTGGGGCCAAAGAAACCATTTTCCCCAAAATCAAAGCAACTTCACCATTGCAAACAAGATCTTGGCTCTACAGAGAGCTCCACCAAGCATGTTGTCAATGGGGTGATTATCTGTCCAAAGGGAAAGGATTCTTGCTTTCCCTAGAGTCCTCAGCACATGTAGGCCCTTGACTGGGACCCTGCTTAGAAGAAGGGCTCACACACATCACCTGGGGGACAGGAGAGCAATGGAATTCTAAAATGGCTTATAGACTCACAGACTTACACAATTATGGAACCACAGGGTTTCAGGGGCCGGGAGAGACCTAGTTGGTCACTTGATCATACGGGTCTATAGCTCTTCATTAAAAAAAAGTAAAAGCCCCAGCTAAAATTTTCACTCATCTGCAGTTCCTATTATGGATCCCCAGGAGAGTGCTAATTAAGAAACTTTATAGAAGAGTTGTTTACCTGAAAGCAACACTCATTTCATAAGATGGCTCATGGGTTCATTACCCATCATTGACATTTGTGCATAATCCATCCACCCCACTATTCATTTATTTAGCCATTAACAAATCCATCCACCCACCATCCTTCCATTCATCTACCCATTTATTTGTCCATCCATCCATCAATCCATCCATCCATTCATTCATCTACCCATTTATCTGTCTATCCACCCACCATCTATCCATTCATATACCCATTTATCCATCCATCCATTCATCCATCCATCCACCCACCCACCCACAAACCCATCCATCTATTAATTTATCCACCAACCTATTAATTTATCCATCTATCTACTCATCTTCCCATCCATCCATCCATCCATCCATCCATCCATCCATCCATCCATCCACTCACTTCTCTATCCACTCATCTAGTCACCTATTTATACATCTATCTGCACCCCCATTCACTCATCCATTTATTCATCTACCTACTCATCTATCCATCCATTTGTTCATCTGTCCATCCATCCACACATCCATCTTTTCATTCACCAACCCATTCATCTATTAATCCATCTACCCGTCTATCTATCCATTCACCCATCCCTCACCCCAGTACAGTGCTGAGGCAAACATACAAAAAGGAGATCTGGGTTAATCCTCCCTGCTCCTCCTTCCCTGCTTCTTCTTCATCCAGGATAAAGCTGAGCATTTTCATGGGGTTGCTGTATGGATGTGGGAGCAAGGCCACTTATATCAAGAGCATGATGCCTTAGCGACTCTCCAAATCCCTCCAGGGCTGTGGTTGGCGTCACCCTTGCCAGGTTGCAGAGCCTTTGGCACAGAATAATGTTAAAGGGAAGTCTGAAGGTGTCTAAGTTAATTCAGGGGAGAACACAGCCCTTCCCTCCTCTTTGTAATCTGCGAATGCCAGAACAGGGGGTGATTAGATGATGCTGAGGATAAATTAAATAAGCCGCCCTTGGGAGCTGATGCCTCCCTTTCTTGGGACCTGTTGCAGGTCACTGAGTGAACCATTACCACTGACTGTGAGAGGGGCTGAGCTAATCTGTGATCAATAGTGAAGCTATTTTTTTTATTATATATATATACAAGCTAAGTTAAAGGTAATTAAATCCTGTGCTCCAGGCATATAAATGGATCCCCACAGGAGGGCAAGAATTAATTTAATTCCACATGCTAACCCCACCCAGGTCCCCCAACGGCTCCATATAATGGACTGAGTGCACGATGGAAAACCAGAGAGAGAGAGAGAGAGCAGAAAATAGTATTCCAAATACTAGGTATTAGCTGCCACACGTATCAGGAGCTTGAACTTGATGGGCCTCAAGGCTGATCTGGTACTGCAGACCCAAGCTTCTCTCTCTACACTTGGCTTTATTGCACACAATCTGTACAAGGGCTGTTTTCATCGTTAATGGCAGTCCTGAATCACTGTCCGTTTCTCATCTCCGCCTGCAAAACAGCAACCCAGGGCAAGGGCTGTGCCATAAATACCGGGCCCCATAAAGCCACTGTGGTATAGATTTGCCTTTTTGCGCGTGTGCGTCTGATTCACGGACTCACTGGCAGCCTTCCAGGCTGGAGGAGAGGGAGAGAGCATCCAGGCTGCCTCATTCTCATCTGTAATACGGAGAGACTCATTTCCACTTCACAGGCTCAGCTGAGCCTTGTGCCTCAGAAAGACAAATCCCAGACGTGGCAGGCAGGCAGGCAGGCAGGCAGGCGGGCGGACTGGCGGGCGGACGGGCGGACGGACAGGAGGTGGAGGGAGGGAGGAAAGATGAAAGTGGAAAGGGGCTGCATTTATTAAGCTGTTTTTCTTTGGGTGAAAAGAAGTATTTATCTGTGATTTCATATATCATGTGAGAGGTGGCTTCCTGCCAATTTCCAAGACGCCAAACAACCCACTGACATCATACGCTAAATATAGCCCAGCCTTCTCTGGGGGTGAATAAACGAGGCTGCTCCTGGAGAGGGGGAGGCCCTCCTCTGCTACGTGTTGATTATGGTCAGGCTGTCAAGCTTGTGTCATCAAAAGCATAATGCCCAGGTCCGAGGAAGGATGGGGAAGGGGCTGGGCATCTTCAAACAGTTCTGCGGGTGGCATTTCTTATCGCTTCCCCAGGTCACTCGCTGAGCCTGGCCGATGGTGGGTGCTGCTACAGTTGTAGGCCTTTGACGCCCTGGTGTGTGTGTGTGTGTGTGTGTGTGTGTGTGTGTGTGTGTGTGTGTGATTGTAATCCCTGCGCTGTCCTCCATAGAGCATGGCTGACCTCTCTAAAGGGAAAGCAAGAGAATAAAGACAGACGGGGTGGTGAGGGGTGGGGGGTGGGGTCCCTGTATGACCAGGAACTTTGCAGAGGCTGAGGTTGGGGGGAGGAGGGACAGGGTTTGGCCTAAAGGCAGCCAAGGCTGTCTGTGTGTGGTACAAGTTTGCAAGTAAGGTCACTGTGGATGATGACTGGTGAACCAGTCCAGCTGGGTCGCAAGTACCTTTGGTCCCCTCCCCTAAGGCTCCGGTGGATAGCCTGTCTTGTCTTGGGACCTGTCCTTGTGTGAAGCCACCTGAAAGATAAAGCCTGTCTCCTCTGCTGGCACCATCTTTCACGCCCATCCTGCAGTCTGACATTGCAGAATGACGGAGCCATCCTGGAGGGCTTCTGGTGCTCAAAGAAGGGAATCTTCGAGAAGAGGAGTGGGGTGGGGAGGACGGGCAGAAGAAAATCCATGCAGGGAGATAAGGAGAAGGCTTCCAAACAGCTCCTAGAAGGCGTAGGATCCCTAGGAAGGATTTCTCTTCCCAGTCAGGGATATAATAGAGATGGTTACTATGGAAACCGGTGTAAAAGCGGCAAGGAGAAAGGAGCGGCTGACAAGAGAGAGGGGAGGGCAAAGGCAGCAACATCAAAGAGAGGATGCTGCTGCCCCTCCATGTCTGAGGAGAGAAAACAAGTCAGGAAACAGCAGCTTGTTACCGTCCTGGAACAGGTCAGGGGTCATCAGGCACTGCGATCCTTCCTCCAGAAACCTGTGTGCCAAGCCCGCTCTCCCACAGTACAGCCCATCAGCTGGGAAAGAGCTTCCAGCTGCGGGGGGAGGAAGCGGGTAGGTGGGCTCAGCTCCTCTCGGCTGTCCCTGTCCGTGCTGTTGGGTTTACACACAATTTGGGGGGGGGGGGACACTCTCAAGAGAGCAGGTCATTTTTCTGTGTCTCGATTTCATCTCGTGCCTTCCTCCCCGGCATGACAAAGCACCTTGCTCAAGAAAGAAAGCATAAAATTGCTTTTAAAGCCAAGACATGACAGTGCCGGCGTTGTGTAGAGCGGGAAAGAGAGAGAGAGAAGAAAAGCGAACTACTCCGCCAGTCCCCTGAGCACACACACCCTGGAGGCAGGCGCTGGAGAGAGGCAGAGGTCAAAGACCCGGTCACACCAACTTCACTCTACTTCAATGTGATCCTCTGAAGGAAGGGAAAGGGTGACCATATCCCCTCGGGCTGAGGACAGCCAGCCCCTCCTCCTCCCCCAGTCACTGTCCTTTTGTGCTGACTCACACACAGCCCTGCCGACCTACTGTCCAGTGGAAACACACAAGGGACATGGATGATTTTAAATGTTCTAGTAGCCACAGATAAAGGGTAGAAGAAACAGACTGAGTAGCTTTACTAGAATTCTTTCAAGCCAATAAACCTACTAACGTGACCATCTCAACCAGATCAGTTAGAGATCACTGCTTTTGCAGTGTTGGGGATTGAACCCTGCAAACACTTGACCATGGAACTACAGCTTTCGGCACAGAGATTTTTAATAAGATATTTCGCATTCTTTCACACTAAGTCTTTGAACCCTGGTGTGTGTGCTCTCCTAGTCAAATATCCGGTGAGTCACTTCTTAGGCGCTCCATAGCCAGGTGGGGCTCCTGTGTTGGACAGCAACCCAGCTCTAGAATTTTCCATCACAGTGATGGGCAACATCTAGAAATAAGGAAGCAGGGGCGTGTGCTTATTGTAGCCAACGGCCATGAGTAGCTGGGCTGGGTATCTTCTGGGTGGAGAAAGCACCCAGCTTTGAGCTTGGAGTGAGATTTGAGCAGTAAGTCAGCTCCAGGCCTTGAGGCTCCAGGGGCTTTGTGACCATCTGAAGGAATCGATAGTGAACCAGAGCTGGGTGAAGGGGTGGGAAGAAGACAAACCACAGGAGCACCTGTTCCTTCTAGGCTTGGTGGGAGGTCTTTTCATCCTAAAGTAGCCAGCGCCCTGTGTAACAGCATTCCCATTCCACAGCCTAGGAATACTCGGATGTTCAAACACTCTCAGAATTGTGCCTCCTGGCACATATCTATAATCACAGCAGCTTGGGAGGCTGAGGCAGGAGGATCGCAAATGCAGATGCTGGACCCTTGCTTTTCCTGTCTAGACATATGTTAAATTAAAGATTGTTTCTTATAGGTCTTCACCTGCAGAGTGAGAATGTGACCACTGGAAGAGTCCGTGGTTTCCTGTGAAGAGTATGAGGAACCCCCTGTCAGTTGCTTTCAGCCGGTCCTGGCATGTTGTAAATGCCTGATATTAACATCACCATGCTATTTCCACCCGTAAAGGAGGAACAGGGTCACACATTGGGAGCTGGGTTGCCCTCCACTGATCCAGAAGCTTCCTGGGACAGGTGATCCCTTGAGCTGTGGGCTGAAGGAAGGTAAGGGCCCCTCTCTGTATTCCAAGCACTCACGAGGCAGCCATCCGTTGTTTATTATTTGTAAGTGTTACTGGGTAAGTGAAGATATGAAGGGACCTGGGAGTGTCCCTTCCATCTAAAAGTCTTATGTCAAGGAAGGAAGAAAGGGCTGAAGAGATGCTCAGCAGTGAAGAGCACATATTGCTCTTGCAGAGGACCTGGGTTTGGTTTCCAGGACCCATGTGGGCAGGCTCACAGCTCCCTGTAATCCAGCTCCAGAGGACCTGATGCCTTTGCTAGCCTCCAAGAGCACTGTACTCAGATGTACAAACTCTCTCTCGTCTGCCTTGGTCTGTCTGTCTGTCTGTCTCCGTCGCCCCCCCCCCTCTCTCACACACACACACACACACACATACACACAATTTTTAAAAAAAACTCTTTTTTAAAAAGAGTGATGGAGACTGTTGCCGTGAGTAAGGACCATGGCAGATTCATTCATGCTAAGGGTTTGGGAAACCTAGAGAAGGAGACTGACCCTATAGAGAGGTGAGGGACATCTCCAACAAAGAGTGATGAGAAATGGCAGTCAGCAAGTCAGCAAGACTGAGATTTCTTAGACGTGAGGAAGTGATTTAGTGGTAACTGAAGCTTCATGTCTTCCTCTCAACGCACAAGAACTTTTAATCAGCCTCTTCATGAGAGGGGACTCTATCACCATGGCAGGGCCACTCTAGGCAAGAGTAACATAGAAGTCCATCATTGAACCAATAGCGCTGGCCCAGTGTGGTGGCACAACACCTTTAAGCCAGGCACTTGGAGGCAGAGACAGGCAGATCTCTGTGAGTACTAGGCCTGCCAAGGCTATATAAGAGAACCATCTCAAAAATAACAACAAAAGAACCAAAACTGATGGCCCTGGTCCACCTGGGTTTTGCAGCTCATAGAGCCATAAGAAACTTTTAGGAGCCAGGCGGTGGTGGGACACACCTTTAATCCCAGCACTCGGGAGGCAGAGGCAGACAGATCTCTGTGAATTCGAGGCCAGCCTGGTCTACAGAGTGAGTTTCAGGACAGCCAGAATTACACACACACACACACACACACACACACACACACACACACACACACACACACACACCAAAAAAAAAAAGAAAAAAAAAAAAAAACCTGTCTCAAAAAAAAAAAAAAAAAGAAAAGAAAAGAAAAAACAAAAAAGAAACCTTCAGGAAAAAACAGCTCACCTCAGGCACTATTTGGGAAGACTCTCCTCTTTGTTCTCACAAAGTCAAAATGTTAGCATCTTCCACAATGGCTCACCTGATCATGCCCAGCACATTCCTGTGAAGAAGATGCGAGGGCTGCCTCAGAATCCCAAAGGCCTTGTCAGTCTCTGGCAGAGACCCTCCTGTGGCAGCCTGCTGCCCTCAGGTCTGGATCTGTATGCACAGCAAGTGGAGTCCGTTCCGGTGCAGGGTCAGCTGAGAGGACGTACTGTCGGCATGGTGATGAGCCTCCAGCAGACCTGTGCCATCTCGTTCCCAGCTAACCCTGGGCTTGGACTTCCAGAGCCATTAGCAGCCCTGGAGACTCTAGATCCCTTAGCAGGCCAAAGACTGAGTCCAACACTTCTGTGGAAAACCTGGCCATGACTTCTCCTTGGGCTTCTGATTTCTTTCCTGGCTTTCCTTCCCTTCCAGCTGTTGCTAAGAAGAGAAGATGCTTTTCTTAGCCAGAGTTCCGTTTCATTTTTTTTTCTTTAAAGAGAGGATCTCATGTAGCCCAGGCTGCCCTCCAACCAGCTCTATAGTGGAGGATGACCTTGAACTTCCTCTGGCAGAGCTGCAAGCACTCTCAACTGCTGAACCATCTCTCCAGCGCTGATCTTGAGCTTCTGCTTCTCTGCCCCGACCTGAGAAGTGTTGAGGTTACGGGCATGTACTACGGTGCCTGGTTTATATGGGTGAAACCCAGGACTTTGTGCATGCTAAGCAAACCCTCCATCAGCTGAGCCACATCCTCTGCTCTGTTTTTGTTTTTTGAGGCAGAATTTCATGCAGCCTTGGCTGGCCTGGCTCTTGATATGCATGCAGCCTGTTGAAGCCCTGATTCTCCTGCCTCTGCCTACCAAGTACTGTGATTACTGCGTGGGCTGCCGGGCACAGTGAGGCAGGGCTCGGCTGTGTTTGCTTTTGCTCCTCCAGTTTCAGCTGGTGCTTTTCCCAAGCCTCCCAGATTAGAGGCTCTCAGAAGGTCGACAGTGGTCCAGGTTCTAGCCCAGAATCCTGGAAAGGTCCTGGGCCCTGGGCCAACTCGGCCTGCTAGTCACCTGCCCTGTCCAGCCTTCAGTGGCCCCACAGCCAGGCTAAGGTCCTGCCTGAGCAGTAGCCACATCGAGAGTCACCCTCCTTTCCCATCCAAGAGCATTGTGGGGTTTAAGACAACAAAGGACATGGCTAAGGTAGGCATTTAGCCTGTAGCCTCTGCTGTTTTGATCAGCGGATAGGAGCCGGTCCTGGGACAGAGACGCCTGCCCACTGTCATCTTCCCACTGAGCTTGGGGTTCCCGGGGGCTGGGGAGTCAAGGGGTGCAGGAAGAAATGGTGGAATAAAAGGGGGGAGGTGTGTCATGACTGATGCATGTATGTGAGTGCTGTTGTGATAACTAACCGACTGGCTCTCTGGGACAGAGGCGGGTAGTATAGGCCAGTTCTCCTGGTGTAAATACTTCTGGCTTAGCAAATACCTAACAGAATCCATTTAAGGGAAGAGGGTTATTTTGGCTAACAGTTCCCATCCATGTTGGAAGGGGGAGGCATGGTGGTACCAGCTGAGGACCAAGATTTTCAACACAAGAGTTTAAGCCCAGGGAGGGTGTTTCATGCTCAAATGAGTACAACTTTCATGGTTTACTTTAGCCCTGAGGTGACGTCAGGGATGCTGTTAGGAGGGTGGACCGCAATTGGCTCCCAGGAGCCCTGTGTCCTGTGTGTTTGTGCCAAGTGTGGTCCTGGCTGTGTGCACAGGGTACCTGAGACAGTGTGTAAAGTAAAGATTGAAAGTTGTCCTTGAAAGATACCCAGTAACACTAGGAATCCCACTACTCTCCCTCTGGAATCTTGAACATATTCAATCTTGAGATTTCCCCCACAGATCATAAGTGACAAGAGTCAGTTGTGAGGAAGTGAGTAGGTTGGTTCTAGAGTGGTGTAAGAAATATTCCACAGCAAGCCAAGGTACAGCGAGAGCCATGTTCTCTCGTGGAAATAAGTAAGAAATGCCTGGGGATGGGCACAGCCAGCGGAGTGCCTGCCCATCATGCATGAGGCCCAGCACTACCTAAACCAATGGTGGTACATGCCTATAATCCCAGTCCTGGGGGAGACAGAGGCAGGAGGATAGGAAGTTCAAGGTCATCCTGGACTGTGTAGATTGCATGGGCTACATGAGATCCTATCTCAAAAAAGAAAAACAGAAATAAGTAAGAAATGAGTGAAACAGTGATATGGCCAAACAAAACAGAAAGGAAGGTCAGGTTTTTTCTTCACCACTGGAAAACTTTAGAGAGTCAGCTACCAAATATCCCTCTGGATAGCATGTAAGTGATAGTGAACTTCGGATAGGACCTCCCGTTTCACTTGCCAATGTATCAAGTGGGGTTTGACAGATTTGATGAAGACAGTAATTCACACAGAAGGAGCCTGGCATTTGATATAGTCCAAGCCACAAATCTTCTTAAGAAGCCTTTTATGTATAAAATATGTGAAATGCAAACAAAATTTAGTACCAAAAGCAAAATTAAATATTTAATGACATAATTAAGTCTTATTAATGGTATGTTCTTTATTTTGCTGATTAAATATTCAGGAGAATTATCATCTCCTTCATCTTTATTACTTAAGCAATGTGTTTTTCATAATTATTTGTTAGGTATTTTCATTAACATTTGATGAATATTAATAGTTAAAATAAAAAACAGTTTTTATTTCTGCGATAATGACTTTACCGCGATAACAATATATAACTAAGTGTTTATAATGTGTTCTACTTGTGAGTATGTCACTGGGTGGTGGTGCCACTGAATAGTGGAAACCTGGGTCTTTATGGTGATAAACAGCGATCATCGGGCTCTTCCATTATTCTTTATTTATTTATTTAATCTACTCCTCTCATAAAGCTTCATTGTAGGAGAAATATGAGTTGCAAACTTACAACGAAAACCAGTAAGTTGGAGTGTGGAGACGGCTCTGTGGGTAAAGTGCCTGGTGTGCAAGTGTGAGGACCTGAGTTCAGATCCCAAACACCCAGGTAGAAGCTGGGCATGGCAGTGCACATGGCTGGGGCCAGAGGCAGATGAATCCTGGGAGCTTGCTGGACAGATAGTGTAGCAGAAATAGCAAGATCTGGGCTCAGTGAAGAGACCCTGTCTCAAAAACTAGGTGGAGGAAGACATCTGATAACAACCTCTGGCTTCCACATGTGCCTACATGGGCAACCACATGTGTACACACACACACACACACACACACACACACACACACACACACACACACGCAAGCACACATATGTGCAATGCACACAGAAGCCTGTGCACACAGTCCTTGAGTCACATATTTTTGAAGATTTATTTAACTTTTAAAATTATGTATGTTTGCATGCGTAGGGGTGATTGCGCATATGATACCCTAGGGAGTGCAGATGCCCTAGGAGGCCAGAGGAAGGCATGTGAGCTCCTGACACTGCAATTACAGGTTACTGTGAGCTTCCCAAGATGGGTACTGGGACTCCTGGGTCCTTTCCAAGAACAACACATGCTCTTAAGCGCTGAGCCATTTCCTCAGTGCCCTTACCTGTATCTTAAGAGACAAGCTGACTCTCAGTCTTGCATTACTGATGGTCTTCACATCTTTTTATCATCCTCATTGGGTTCTATAGTTTGGGTCCATTACGTGAACCCTCCACAGAATGGACAGCTTAGGCCAGTGGCTGCCCAGATTTTTGTTTCCTTTCTTGGGATTTCTCTCCTGGGTAACATGACCAGAATGCATACGGGCTCCTGTCTCTGTTATGTAGTGATTGAAGAGAGCAAACTGGAACGAGTGCAATCATGAGCTCTAAGGATGGGAGAGCATGTGGTGACCATACTCCCCGTACCACCAATACGGCCAGCACACTGTCTTCAAAACCCCCATGAAGAGCTGGAAACTTCCAAAGGAGCCCTAAGTCCACACCTTGGTCTCCTCACGGCAGGCTATAGGGCAGGAGGGTGAAGTGTAGCTTCTCAGTCAGGCCCACAGTCCCCTTTTAAAGCAGCTGCTGTGTCTATCAGAACCCTTGGATAGATGCCTTTGTGCCCTGGAGTCCAGAGTGAGCTGGCCTAATCAGAACAGTGTGCCCTATGGCATTCTGGGAAAGCGTTTCTCTTTCTGCAGGAATGATTTGCATTTTTAAAGCCACAGCTTATTGGAAAGAGCTTTGAATGTGGAATGTTTGGGGTGACAGCAGAGGTGGCGGGGATCAAGGCAAGTTTCTAAACTTACAAAAGATTGTAACATGTCCATGTTTGTTTATTGAAGGACCTCTGTGGGCAATTTCTGATTCTCAAAGCCCTTGCTAAGTGAGTGGGATCACTCCATGCTATCTATATACATGTGGTCACATGCTCAGTGTGTCAGCTTTCCATCTAAGCCAGCATCTCCTGGCTGGTGCAGGGTACTGCTAGGTATCCCTAGGAATCTAGACAAGGGCCCGTGGTTCTTGCTTTTCCCTGGGGCCTGGTACCTCTTTCCCCTGTGATTTTTTTCTATGTGATAATATAAGACAAAGGTTCTAATCTCATTGATAAGAAAAGTCCCAAACTAGGCATGATGACACAGGCCTGCTATCCCAGGTACTTAGGAGACTGAGGCAGGAGGGTCAAAAGCTAAAGGCCTGTCTGAGCTAGAAGGAAGTTCAAAGACAGCCTGGGCTACAAAATGCATTCAAGGCCAACTTGAGCAATTTAGCAAGATCCTGTCTCAAAATTAAAAATAAAAAGAGAGTTGGTAATAGAACATTAGCCTAGTATGTATGAAGCTTTGGGTTCAATCTTCACCTCCCTTAAGGAATAAGTAAACAGGTGAATATATGATTGATTGATAGATAGATAGATAGATAGATAGATAGATAGATAGATATGATAGATAGATGATATTGATAATAGATTATAGATAGATAATAGAGATAATAGACAGAAGATAGATGATAAATTACAGAGATGATATAGATAGATAGAAGACAGAGATAATAGATGATAGATAGATAGATAGATAGATAGATAGATAGATAGATAGATAGATAGATAGATAGATAGGTAGATAGATAATAGAGATAGAGATAATAAATTATAGATAGATGATAGAGATAATAGATAGATAGATAGATAGATAGATAGATAGATAGATAGATAGATAGATAGATAGATAGATAGATAGATGGATGGATGATAGAGATAGAGAGATAAAGTCCCACTTAGCAAATGGAAACAAGACAGAAGTTCCCCCCACCCCCCACTCATGATGTCAGTAGTTAATGCTGATGTGCAGGAGGATTCCACCATATGTCCCTGACCCCATTGCCCTTGCTAACCACATCTTCTCTCTAGCCCTGGACTCTATGATTTTGCTGTGTTCATTTGTCTTGTCAAGCTGTCCTTGACAAGGGGCCAACACTAAGAACCTTCCCTGGGCTACTACCACATCTGGCCCAGAATAACTAAATCTCAGCTTTTTTTTTTTTCAGATTTATTTATTTCTTTTATGTATGAGTGCTCTATCTACATGTATGATTTTATGCCAGAAGAGGGCATCAAATTGCACTAGAGATGGTTGTGAGCCACCATGTGGTTGCTGGGACTTGAACTCAGGACCTCTGGAAGAACAGTAAGTGCTTCTAATGACTGAGCCATCTCTCCAGCCCCTAAATCCCAGCTTTTAATGATGTTTGCCTTGACTACTTGAGCAAAAGCCAGCCCTGGCCAAATCCCATGATGGTAGTTGTTCTTAGTACCACCAAGAGGGGAGCGACATGTGGGAGAGGCTGACAGGAGCAGGAAATGAGTGAGATGGGTCACTTTAGACCAGACCCAGGTGTCTCCTGGGGCTAAGGGCAGGTGGCAAGTAGACACATAGGCCTCAGTTTCCCCTTTGTGCTTTGGGCATACCAAGGCAAAACCACATGTGGACTCTGTAAAGACAGACATGGATGGAGCACCCTGGGGTGAGATAACCTTTATAGTGGGCGATGCTGTGGACAGCAGGCAGTGAAGGCCACCAGGCTGACATCAGGCTATCCCAGCATTCATCTGCAATGTCTCTTCTAGTTAAGCCATAATGAGACCATTGTTTATCACCTGCATAGCTCTAGCACCATATTTGGCT
Source organism: Peromyscus maniculatus bairdii (assembly GCF_049852395.1). Classification (NCBI taxonomy): domain Eukaryota; kingdom Metazoa; phylum Chordata; class Mammalia; order Rodentia; family Cricetidae; genus Peromyscus; species Peromyscus maniculatus. Next base: position 61,319,335 of record NC_134856.1, read on the forward strand.
GCCTGCAGAAGATGGATAGTTTAGTCTCATCACCAGCCTCTGGTTAGTGGCAGCCCTCCAGAACTCTCCACGTCCCCTCCCTTTCTCCCTCTACTGTCCCACTGACCAAGTCTCCAAAGAGATTTCCCTACCACTTCCCTGGTGGCTGCAGACTCTTGTGAGGAAGCTGCCTCTACATTCAGGAACTAGCAGGGCCCAGTGAGTCATCTCCACCAGGGAAACCACTGACAGTAGCTGACAGCATTTCTAGACTGGTTCCCCCTCCCTGCCTGCTGGGCCCCTTGAGTCTCCACAGAACAGAAACACTGGAACTCACAGGCTTGGGAAGAAACAACCTCAGGTGTAGTGGTCAGTCACACTGCCTGGTAGGGTAGGAACCCTACTTGGATTTGAAGATGGGCTGATGCCCAGCTGGAAACTGGTTTCTTGGTGTGTCCTGAACCAAGTGGCTGGCGGCTTGAGCTCGTGCTGGTTTGACAGGAATATTGTATCTGGATCTGGGGGGATGTCTCAGCCAGTGAAGTACTCGCCTTCTAAGCACAGGGACCTGAGTTCAGTCCCCAGAACACACACACACACACACACACACACACACACACACACACACACACACACACACACCACACACACACACAAAACAAAAAAAAAAAAAAAAAAAAAAAAAAAAACAGGCTCTCCCTTGCAATCCCAATGCTGTGGAAGGAGAGAGAGGAGGATCCTTGGGGTCTACTGGCCAGCCAACATAGTCTATTTGGTGATCTCTAGGCCAGCAAGAGATGCTCTCTGAAAAAAAAATAAAGTGGACAGGGCCTGAAGAATGACATCCAAGGTTGACCTCTGACCTCCAGATGTGTTTGCATATATGCAGGAGTGCATATGAGAGTGCGCGCGCGCGCGCGCACACACACACACACACACACACACACACACACACACACACACGAAAACAAATGCACGCACGCACGCACGCACGCACGCATGCATGCATGCATACGAAGCCTCTTTCTCTCTGCAACAAAATGCCCAGAGCTTTACACCGGGACCTCATGTGGGAGGAGGTCTGCCCCTCACATCATCACAACAACGGTGTAAGTCCACCCCTGCCTGCTGATTGCTAGAGGGGACAGGCATCTAAGCTGGACTCCTGTGTTCTACAGTCTCGTCTTCCGTGCCCAGCCCGGGGCAAAGTGGCACTGCTAAGCTGCTGCCCCCGACTCTGACCTGACATGAACCACAGCCAGTCCTCTGAGCTTGTTTCCTGAAGTCACCACTCAGTGAAGGAACAAGAGGGAGATGGCCAAGGAGCTGTGTCAGCTTGGGGCCTGGTGATGTCACTTGCCCTGTGCTGGGGCCCCACAGCCTGCCCGGAGACGGGCACACGCAGGGCTCTCACCAGTCGAGGAAATTAGATGTCGTACCACACACACAGCTGTGGAGGCAGCTTAGCTCTTCTCCCCCTGGACTGCCTCAGGGAACGGCGTGCTTAGAGACTCCCTTTGAGGTTCAGAGTAATAGACACCAAAGGTGTGTCACACACCAGCTGCTGGCCCCATTTAGGAAGCTCCTGTCCCATTTTTAATACATATTTAAAAAATTTTTGTCATAGCGTCTCAAGATTCCCAGGCTGGTCTTGAACTTTCAATCCTCCTGTCTCAGATTCCGGAGTCTCCAGGATAGTATGTCTGTGCTTCCAGACACAGTTCATAATGAACAGATAGATGAGAGATACCAGAGTCTGTCCTTAAACTCCTAAACTGAGCTGAAGAATATACAAATGCATTTATAATTTTCTGATGATTAACACTAAATCCCCTCCCAAAAAAGCGGCACCAATTTGTATTAGTTCAAGCATTGGAAAAGATAATTTTGCAGAAAATGTAATTATTCCTATCATCATTCTGGACAACTGAGTTATTAAGGTTGGGCTACATAACAAGTCAGGGTAAGGGTTACTTTCATAAAGATCATGGAGATCAGGAGTGTGCTGCTGTATATGCTTTATACCATATATAATTTATAATATATAATATTTAATCTCATCTAAATTTCACACTAAAAATCTTTGGGTATATACATGTATGTGTGTAGATACGCACACATGTTTGACTGTGTGTGTTCACACTTATATAGACGCCAGAGATTGATGCTGGATGTTTTCTTCAGTAGCTCTCTATGGTGTTTTTTTTTTTTTTTGTTTGTTTGTTTTGTTTTGTTTTTGAGACAGTCTCTCACTGAATCTGAATCTGGAGCTCATAAAGTCAGCTAGACAGGCTGCTGAGGGATCCTCCGGTTTCCGTCTTCCCAGAGATGGCCTTACAGGATGTGCTGCCTCACGGGGTCCTGGGGATGTGAACTCAGGTTCCCATGCTTTACCATCTTAGCCATCTCCCCAGCCTCCAAAAAGAACTGTCTTGTCCCCCAACTCCAGATAAGGGAAGTGGGACTCAGAAATCCAGCCTCTGATCTCTGGCTGTCTCCATGACAACGGGTTGAGCAGAACTACCTAGCTGCTGTGTGGTCAGAGTCCTAATGTGCAACTCAGACTCACCAGCGAGTTAAACTCTTCGGACACAAAGGTTCTAGGTTAACTGTGCTGGGGCCCGGAAACAATCTGGTAGCTCTCAAAGGTAAAAACTGACCTGCAGTTCTGTCCCCTTTCCTTGAGGGCTGGGGTGAGGGAAGGGATGGGGCTGAGAATGAGAAAAACAGCTTCAAGCCTCTGAGGACTGAGGGAAGTGTAAGGGTGAGTATGGCGTGTACTGGCTGGGCTGGCAGACCTCCCACTCGTGACTCAGAAGCAGGGAATTCACTCTGGTTTCCTTTCCTGGTGGCCTCGTTGCTCAGCCACAGGGCAGGATGCATGCTGAGGCAAGGAAATTTGGGTGACATGTCACACTGGGGGAGAAGCAGCTACTCACAGGCTGAGTCACGGCTCTGGGGCAGGTCCTGAATGAGACACACTCCAAAAAATGCAGAGCTGTCTGCCAGACTGCGGCCAGAGCCACAGGAGAACCAGGTCTCCTGGTGACCTGACACTCCCTGGAGATGTGGAAATCCCTGCATGACCAGAGGAGAATGAAGATGTCTCAGTGAGCCCTAACTTCAGCCCTCATTGTAACAAAAATCAGTCTTGAGGCTGCACGGAAGTGAGCCATTTGATGAACCCGGGTGACAGCGGCGGCGGGTCTTTACCTGGGAAGCCCATCGACAGCCTGCCTAATTTATGAGCAATGGGTTTCCGATACAGCTCAGTGGGCAGAGTGACCAAATCCTTACATAGAGTGCTTGCCTAACATGCACTAGGTCCTAGATCCCACCCCAGCCCCACATCGGCCAGGCTTTGTGGCACACACCCGTAATCCCAGCACTTGGAAGGTACAGGCAGGAGGATCAGAACTTCAAGTTCTTTCTCAGCTTGAGGCTAGCCTGAGCTACATGAGCTCTTGTCTCAATGAAATGAAAAATAATAATAAATTAAAAACACGTTCATGGGGCCAATGAGACGGCTCAGCTGGGAAAAGCCCTGGCTGTGTGAGCTTGAGGACCGGAGTTTGGCACCCCCGGAGCCCACCACAGTGGAAAGCAGAGAACCGACGACCGGAAGCTGTCCTCTGACCTCTACACACGTGCCTGCATTCACACGCACCACTATAAACACATACACATATGCTAACAAATAAGTAAACACATAGGTTAATAAAATGTAAAGCATTAATGAAGATCTTGTAGAATCCCAGGCAGGTCTCTATGCTTCTCTATCTCTTCTCCTTCAACAGTTATTGATGACATCTGTAATTTATTTTTTGAAAAGATGAACTGTCAGGGGCTGGAGAGATGGCTCAGCGGTTAAGAGCACTGGCTGCTCTTCCAGAGGACCTGGGTTCAATTCCCAGCACCCACATGGCAGCTCACAGCTGTCTATAACTCCAGTCCCAAGGGATCCAACACCCTCATACAGGCAAACCAATGTACATGGAATAAAAATAAATCATGTTAAAAAAAAGAAAGAAAAGATGAGCTGTCAATCAACATGTGAAATGGCAAGTGGAAACAGCATACTCGCTTTGTCGCCTGAGTGGGTATTCTGTTGACACACAGGCAAGCCCCTGAACACTGCCTCCCAGACTGACTGGTTGACCTCAGGAGGAAGATACCACTCTCTGCTCTTGGATAAAACAAGACCAATGATTGGTCCATTTGCAACAGTAGAACAGAGGGACCCTTGATCACTTGGCCATGTCAAAGGCATCACCAGTCACCAACACCACTGTCCTGCGTGGTCACCTCTGTTTCTGTATCACCTTCCACCCTCCCCGCAAAGCTCAGCTGCCTTAAGCTATGTGGGGTTAGGGGAAATCTGGAGCTGGGCACCATGCATTCTGCCCCCTATGTATGATCCATGTGCCGATGGTGGCAACAGCAGCCACAGCCAAGCCCTTTTAATTGTAGTGGTGTGCTTATCATCTTATCTCTGCACTAACTTACTGACATATGCTACAGTGTCCTCTCCTTATAAGTGAGGATTCAGGAGGCTTTATTTATAACCTGCCACCGTCACACAGGTCATAAGCATGAAGATCGAGAGCTCACTCAGGAAGAGGGTTCCCAGAATCCATCAGGGTTTTTATTTTACTCACCAGTGCCTAAATCATGGATACTGCTGTCTCTGTCTGTCTGTCTGTCTGTCTGTCTGTCTGTCTGTCTGTCTGTCTCTCTCTCTCTCTCTCTCTCTCTCTCTCTCTCTCTCTCTCTCTCTCTCTCTCTGTGTGTGTGTGTGTGTGTGTGTGTGTTCATGTGTGAATGTGTGTGAGTGAACATGAACGCCCATGAGTGAGCAGACCAGAGGACCAGTCTTGGGGTGCCATTCTTCTCCAAGTTCTGTTTACCACTTCGTTGTTGTGTTGTTTATTTTTGTAATTTTTTCCCCTCTCTGAACCCTTGGCTAGCCTGGAACTCACTATGTAGACCAGGCTGGCCGCGAATTCACAGAGATCCTCTTGACTCTGCTTCCCCAGTGCTGGGATTAACGGCGTGTGGCACCATGCCCAGCTACCATTTGCTTTTTGAGACCAGGTCTTTTACTGGGACCTGGGTCTCTCCAGCAGGCTGGTCTGGCTGAGCAGGGAACCCCAGGGGTCTGTGTGTGTCTGCCTTCCCAGTGCTGGATTCCACATGCATCTCACCACTACCGAGTCCTTCCCGTGGGTGCTGAGGATTGAATTCAGGTTCTCACGCTCACAAGGCAAACACTTTACTGACTGAGCCATTTCCCTCCAGCCCTGCTTTGTGGTTCTCTGGCATCCTTTGGGAGGGAGAAGTGCCCTTTGTCTAGCCCATGGCTTCCTTCGGGGCTGTGAATTAAAGGGCCCTTGTCCATAATAGTCTGACTCTCAGCAATGGAGGCTGAATGAAGAGGAGGCTGGTCAGTGAGAACTCCTCCTGATGGATAAGCGCACATGTGAAAGGCTCGTTCTCCCTCTGAGTTGCCTAGCAGGGACTGTGTTCCCATCTTGTATATGGGGCTTCTCTGCAGTGGAGGAATGTGAGATCTGTAGGTAAAGAGAGACAAAAACCAGAAAGAAACTCTGAAAGGGGAATGGTATTTGGCCCTTGGGTATCCCGAGTTCCAGTGCAATGACCCTGATTTAATTCTATTTGGTCATCCCAGTACTTCCAGTGACAGCACACACACACACACACACACACACACACACACACACACACACACACACATCTGAAATGAAGTTATACCACCTGGGCTAACAGTTCTTCCAAGAGCCATAAACCATCTAACGAAAACCCCCAACACCAGGTAGGAGAAACCTTTCTGCAGCAAAAATCATCACACAAAACTACAACTGGTCAAGCCACAGAGAACACTGCTCACGGGTGTCCCACCCCAGTGGATACATTCACAGTCCCTGCACCTAAGGATCATAGAACATCTCAGAGGAAGGGAGAGAAAACGTGTAAGATACAGAGGACCGGCAAGTCGGCTGTGAGATTGTGTCTCCCAGAAGACAGACAAGTTGCACCCACGATTCGGCAACAATCTGGCCGCCTACACAAGACCTGGGAATAACAACATCAATAGACATGCTAATGTGGAAGTGGGAAATCTCACCGGGCCCCATCCCCAAACAAAGAACTCCAGGCAGCTAATGACTGTTGTGGAGAGGAGAATTAGTCTCCCCAGGGATGAGCCCTTTAATTGGTTACACAATACCCAGTGGTCAGCCCTGAAATCATGTACATACAAGCAATACTAAATGGACTCAGCAGGCTGCATTTATGAATTTATGCATATATATGTAAAATAATAATAAGAGAAAAAGAGGCCACGTACTTGAGAAGGAGTAAAGCGGCGGCGGGGGTGGGGGGTGGGGGGTGGAGAGAGAGGCCACAGCAGGGGTTGGAAGGAGAAAAGAGAAGGGGGGAAATGATGTAATTATATTGTGACTAAAATATTAAAATAGAAAAAAAAAAGGATAAGCAAACCTCTTACCACAGACGCCTTCAGTTTTCCTCTCACGGTTTTTGCATGTTAATTTTTGCTGTTTCCTGTTGGTTGTTTTCTGGGGTTGTTTGTTCGTGTTTGATGTTGAGACAGGGCCCAGGCTTACCTAGAACTCATAATCCTCCTGCCTCAGCTTCCACGGAGAGTGGGGATTTCAGGTGAGCCCCACCACATGGACCACTCACTCTTTTTGTTTGTTTGTTTGTTTTGTTTTCCGAGACAGGGTTTCTCTGTGTAGTTTTGGTGCCTGTCCTGGAACTTGCTCGGTAGACCAGGCTAGCCTCGAACTCACCTCGAACTCACAGAGATCCACCTGCCTCTGCCTCCTGAGTGCTGGGATTAAAGGCGTGGGCCACCACCGCCCGGCGGGCCACTCACTATTGGCTTTATTTACTTTTTTTACACTTTATGTTTTGCGTGTGTGGGAGTCAGTTTTCTTCTTCCACCGTGGACTCCTGGGGACTGAACTCAGGTAGGTCTTCAGGGTTAGCAGCAGGTACCTTTATCTACTGAGCCGTTTCATCTGCCCCACTCTTGGCTTTTTAAATATTTGTTAAATTATGTGTCTGTGTGTGTGTGTGGGGGGCGGGTATCCTTAGAAGCCTGAAGCATCAGATCCTGGTGCCAGAGTTACAGGCAGTTGTGAGCTTCCTGACACTGATGCTGAGAACCAAACCCGGGTCCTCTGCAAGAGCAGCGAGTCCTCTTTAACACTGAGCTGTCTCTCCCGCTCCTGCTTTGGGATTTATTACAGCCTACTTCTGCCCAATCCCACCAATCAAGGAAGGTCAAGGGGACAGTCATCTCTCTCTCTATCTCTGGGACACTTGGTAAGACTTCCACCTCTGATGTTCACACTCTTAGACCCTGAGGATTAGAACTCAGGCCCCCAGCGCCCATCTGAGGCTCCTCTCCAAGTTCCGACTTGTGCTTGTGACAGCTATGAAGGACCGCAGTAATGCCAGCAGTCGCCCACACGGAACCCTCCTTAGGACATGTGCCTCCAGTCAGTATCCCGGAACTTCTATGAGGTAAGTTCCATTTTGTGCCTCCTTGACAAATGAAGAAACTGAGGGAGAGAGATGAGTTACTTGCCTATGACCATTGGCCGGCAAGAGGCAGGCTAAGGGCCTGGCCACATGCAGACCTTACTTTTAGCAAGACCCTCCACCTCCTCCAGAAGGTGGAGGCTTTGGACCCTCAGGCTTCGTGGTCCTCAGCTATAGGCTTCATACCTGCTGTGATGAGCTCAGATTCCCAGTAAGAACATTTCCCCCTGGCCTTTCTCCAGAGGCTCAGAACCCAGAAACGGGATGACTTCACAGGCTCTGTGGTGTCCTCAGATCTCTCTTCAAAGGGGACCCTCACTTCTCCAGCTGCTCAGTCGGTCACCATTGAATGGGTCACAGTAGACTTCCTCTCAGGGTTCGTCCCAATAATCTGATCCATCTGGCTAAGGTCAGATTCCTTCCCAGGGAGAAGCCCACGTCTCAAAATTGTTCAAGGCCCTAGTGGGGTTCTCTTTGGGAGACGGACCCCCATAGGACTGGGTGAGGTTCCCTTCTACTGCTTCTCAGAAGCATCCTCACTTCCCCCCATCTTTTTCTTTACCATTGACAGATCCAAGTACATCTCCATAGATGTGCACACTGTGGCCCCAGAAACCAAGTGCCAAGAGCCCAGTCTAGCTGGATGGTGGTGGTGCACGCCTTTAATCCCAGTACTCGGGAGGCAAAGGCAGGCTGATCTCTGTAAGTTCAAAGCCTGCCTAGTCTACAGAATGAGTTCCAGGATAGCCAGGGCTGCACAGAGAAACCCTGTCTTGAAAACCCAAGTATAGCATGACAACTCAGGCAGAATGTGAGCTCAGGCTTTCCTGGATTTTCCATCTTCCTAACCACCTGGTATTTGGGCTCTTCTGTCTTTGGTGTTAATTCTGTTAGGAAGGTCTTGCTTGTACCTTCCCCTGACAACAGGATGGTATTTCCAAGTCATGCCCTCCACCTATCCTACCCATCTTACTGGCCCCAGAATACCTACAGGTGTCTCCCCCCCCCCCCCCCCCCCCCCCGCCAACAACTCCTGTTATCTCATTCCTGTGACCCTCCAAGCATGGTGGGCAATGGGACCACCTGAACTTCAGATTCATGAAGCACGCAAACAGACCCAGGAAGACTCCTGACTGTGTGGATCTCCTAAAGGAATGCTCAGGGGGTAGGCTCAGGGTCCAACCTGTCCTCTTGGCTCAGATCCTTGTGCCTTCCATCCTGAGGCACCAGGAGCTTTCTGGCAGCCTCTGGCCGCCTCCTTCTCTTGTAGTTGGGTAGCTATCTACCTAGAGGAAACCATCATCACAGCCCCCTGTTGGGGAATATTATTTTAAGGTATGTTACTTTTGTTTATGTTGAATTTGTTTAACTCTGTGAAGCTGTGTTACTGTGCCTGTCTAAAACACTTGGTGGTCTAATAAAGAATGAATGGCCAATAGTAAGGCAGGAGAAAGGATAGGCGGGGCTGACAGACAGAGAGAATATACAGAAGGAGAAATCTGGGAGAAAGGAAAGTGGCCAGAGAAGGAGGAGGACACAAGGGGCCAGCCACGGAGTAGAAGTGAAAGTAAAATACACAGAAGTAAGAAAAGGGAAAAGTCCAGAGACAAAATATAGAGACAATTGAAAGTTAAGAAAAGCTGGCTAGAAATAAGGCAAGCTAAGGCCAAGCATTTATAATTAAGACTAAGCCTCTTTGTGTGATTTATTTCGGAGCTGGGTGGCAGACCCCCCCCCCCAAAAAAAAGAGCCAAAGAGCAAAACCAAAACATAACAGCCCCCCCTTGCTCTTTGCTTCACACTCCCCACTGCCTTCCATGACTCACATGGCTTCACCCTGCACACCCAGGCCTGCCCCAAGAGGCTATGAAAGAGACCATCCTTGGCCTATGAAGTAGCATTGCTGTCCTTGGAGCAAGGCTCATTCTTTTTCCCTCTGAAACCATGTCCAGGAAGCTTTATCTAGACGAAGATCTGTAGAGTGAAGACTTTGAGTCTTCAATCGATTTGCTTAGGTCTTGCTTCTGCGAGGGCCGTCTGCTGATAGACAGAGGGGAGAAGACATCCCACCCCCATTGGCCCAACTGCAACATCAAACACACTGCAAGTCCCTCTCCCCTGGTGACAGTGGTTCCAGATGTGTGGGGAGCCAGACCGACCTAAGACTTTCTCAGAGGCCCTGATGACAAAGGGAACTTTAGTTATGTGTCCTTGTCCAGGAGTAGACTTGGCAAGGCTGGCCCAGGGCTGGATCCAGTGCCTCAAAGGAGTCAAGACTGTGACTTCTGGTAACCCAGCTCTTCTCCCTGGGCTGTGGTTATCAGTTCTAGGTCTGAAGTATCCTGGATTCTCTTTGCCTTCATTGTCTGACTAGCTCTCTGCCGACCTTAGCCATTTTCTCCCTGCAAATAGTATATAAGCTGCTCTTCTTCTTCCTCCTCTTCTCCTTCCTCTCCTCCTCCTTCCTCTTCCTCCTCTTCTTGTTTTTCAAGGCAGGGTTTCCCTGTGTAGCCCTAGCTCTTCTGGAACTCACTTTGTAGACCAGCCTGACCTCAAACTCAGAGATAAGCCTGCCTCTGCCTCCCGAGCACTGGGATTAAAGGCGTGCAGATGCTGAACTTCTTAATAAACTTGCTTGACATAAGCCATCAGCACACATGAGACCTCCTAGTCTCAACTATTGCTTTGTCTTTTTAAATTCTCATCCCTGGTCCTGTGACTCAACACCTCACTGCTTAGGACCTTTTGTCCTGTGGGTTTAGGTCACAGCTTCTTCTTCTTCTCTTCACCTTCCCACCTGTCTTATGTTCCTGAAATATAAATGGCTGGTGCCATGTGAAACCACCATTTCATTGTAAAGCAGAGTAAAAGATGACATGGTGAGACTCTCCCCTAAATCTTATCTTGGGATAAGAAAACTAAAACAGAAGGTCTGGGCTTGGGAAAGGAAGGACTCAGTGGGTAGAGTGTCCGCCATACAAGCTTGAGGGCTTGAGTTCAGCTCCCAGAGCCCACATACATGCCAGATGTGGTAGTGTGCATCTGTAATGTCGGTGCACCTACAAGGAGAGGACCAGATGCCAGCTAGCCTGGTGTACACAGGAGCAAACAGCAGAGAGACCCTGCCTCACACGAACAGGAAGGGAAGGACATACATGCCCACACAGAGGCCATGGCATGAGCATGCCTGCTCTGGCCCGTGAGAACGACAAACTCTCCTGGCCAAACAAAACCTGAGGGTTGACCTTTCTGCCACTGTCAACTGCCAATTTAAAAGTAAAAAAAAAAAGGGGGGGCGGAGAAAGCCAACTAAACCTCAAGTCAAATCAAGGTCACTGCCTTTACCCGACAAGAGGGAAAATGGTGATTTTAAAATGTCAATTTTCAAAGAGTATCTGAACCCAGGGTAGAGAGGGGCCCTATAAAAACACAGTGTGGCTGGCAGCGGTGGTGCATGCCTTTAATCCCAGCACTCTAGAGGCAGAGCCAGGCAGATCTCTGTGAGTTCGAGGCCAGAGCAAGATCCAGGACAGGCATCAAAACTACACAGAGAAATCCTGTCTCAAAAAAAAAAAAAAAAAAAAAAAAAAAACACTAGTGTGGGGGCCTGTAAACCAAATACAAGCAATGACGAATACGTAGACAGATCCTAGAGAAAGAACCACAATGTTCCTGAAGGAAGGAGCTTAGTGTGTGAGCAAAGGCCCCGCCAGTCCCCCGGCTGTCCTAGACTCTGTGGATGAGGCCACCTCAGCCAGGCAGCTCCGGTCACTGTCTTGCCCTCTGCCTAGTGCCCAGAGGCTCAGCTCTGCAGACAGTGATATCATTATGTCATTGCCCAGGCTGAGGAAAAAAAAAAGGACTGTCTTACATTCAAGCTTATTTTTATTTTTTTCCTTGGAGCCTTGTCCCCCTGACTAATGGATGGAAGCTTCTGGAAGGTGACAAAGCTTGGCTTAGCCTGGGAGATAATGAGAAAAGGGCAAGTTCAGAGAGATTCTCAAGATGGCAGTGGGGATCTGACTTCTATTGGACCTGTGCCTCCTCCTCTGGGCTTTTGCCCTCTGCTTGGTGTAGAGAAGCAGCTCACCAGATAAGCAGCCCCATTTTAAAAGGACTGACTGTAGCATTCTAGAAGGTCCTGGTGGTGAGGAAGGAGGGTCCTGTCTTTGCCACTTTCTGTCACATTGAAGTCAAAACGATGCAGGAGCTGAGAAACGGCTCAGTTGGTACAGTGCATGCCCTGAGAGCATGGGGACCCCAGTCCCACCGTCAAACCCCGCATTAAAGATGGTGGTGCATTCTTGCAATGCCAGGGTCGGGGAAGCAGGGTCAGGTGGACCCTTGAGGTTTGATGGTCAGTCACCATAGCTGACTAGGCCAGCCCCAGGTCCCAGTGAGAGGTCTCGAAAAATAAGGTGGATGGTTCCTGAGAAATGACGCATGAAATTGACCTCTAACCTCCATACATATGTGCACACATTCCCACCCACCCCCAAATAAATATAGTAATAAACAAACCTCACACTTGCAAAGGCTCTGTATCTACAACTACACTAAAATACTCGAGAGGCTGTGGAGATGGTTTATTGGATAATAATGCTTGCTGTTCAAACATGAGGACCTGAGTTTGAATCCTAATACTCATATTAAAAACCAGGCATGGTTGCTCATGCCTGTACCCTCGGTGTTGTGGGAAGGAGATGGGTGGATCCCCTCAACTCACTGGCCAGCCAGCCTCGTGGAAACAGTGAGTTTCTGATTTAATGAGATTCTGTCTCAAGACAATAAGATAGAAAGGGATGGAGGAAGGTACCTGACATCTTCCTCTGGCCTCTGGTGCAGCACACACCTGCATACAGTATGTGTACACACACACACACACACACACACACACACACACACACACACACACACACACTATTAAGCCCACACCGGCACCTTGACCCTTCAGCCCCAGCCCTCACTGCAGACCTGGCGCCTGTGATGAAATGCCCACCGTGCAGTCAGCATGCTCAGGCTCCAGTGACCCCTTCTTCACGGGCGTGCCCTGGCATCTGGTGCTGACTCTCGAGAGCACAGACACTGAGAAGACACACATTATGGTTGACTTCCCAAAGGAACACAGATTGTGTGTGTGTGTGTGTGTGTGTGTGTGTGTGTGTGTGTGAGTTTGGACACACAGAAGTGCTGAGATGGGAGGAAATCCAACATCATCACCATGCTAGGCTCCCTTCCTCACAAAGCAGGGTCACAGTGGATGCCGGCATAAGGCAGAATTGCTGAAGGTCCAGTCTTTGTCTCCTTTCATCCTCCAATGCAGACTTCCAGAGGACGACAAAGTTGTCGATGCACACTGCATCTCACAGTGACAGGGGCACTGTGCAATGGTGCATCGCTCACGTGTGCACTCCTTCTGTACAAACAGTTCACTGTGCAATGGTGTATCACTCACGTGTACACTCCTGTACAAACAGCTCACTGTGCAATGGTGCATCACTCACGTGTGCACTGCTGTACAAACAGTTCAATGTGCAATGGTGCATCGCTCACATGTGCACTTCTTCTGTACAAACAGCTCACTGTGCAATGGTGCATCACTCACGTGTGCACTGCTGTACAAACAGTTCACTGTGCAATGGTGCATCCCTCACGTGCACACTCCTGTACATATAGTTCACAGAGAACCAAGAGGTATAAAAACCAGAATTTTCCAGTAGAAACTAGTTAAACACTGCTGGAGCTTAAACAGTTTTATTTTTTGGTAAAACTATGTACTAAAATGTCAATTTTTTTTTTAGACAGGGTCTCTCTATGTAACTCTGGCTGGTATGGAAATCTATGTGTAGTCCAGGCTGGCCTCAAACTCACAGAGATTCACCTGCCTCTGCCTCCTGAGTGCTGGGATTAAAGGCGTGTGCTGCCACAACCAGCAATAATTAAATTTTACAAAATTAAGAATAACTTCAGATCTACTCTGGTAATTTTAATCTTAGCTATTTACTAAATGTCTTATGTCTTGGGTATAGTGAATATTTCTGAATATTTTGGAAGACAAATAGCTTTTTGAGAACATACCTAAAATTGGTCTTTTATACTAACATTGACTTACATATTGATAAAAAGATGAACATTTTTTTTTTTTTTTTGGTTTTTCGAGACAGGGTTTCTCTGCGTAGCTTTGCGCCTTTCCTGGAGCTCACTTGGTAGCCCAGGCTGGCCTCGAACTCACAGAGATCCGCCTGGCTCTGCCTCCCGAGTGCTGGGATTAAAGGCGTGCGCCACCACCGCCCGGCTAAGATGAACATTTTTTATATAATTACATTTATTTTTAATTTATTACATTGTTAGTAATGAAGCACAGAAAATATTTTAGAGTTCATTTTATTTGTGTGTGTGTGTGTGTGTGTGTGTGTGTGTGTGTGTGTGTGTGTGTGTGTGTGTTGTGTGTTGTGTAGTACCCAGAGAAGGCAGAAGAGGGCAGTCAAGATCCCTTGGAGCTGGGGTTGCAGGCAGTTGTACATTACCTAGTACGTTTGCTGGGAGTTGAACCAAGTCGTCTACCGGAGCAGGAAGAACGCTTAACTGCCGAACTATAATCTCCAGGCCTGGAAAATCTTTTATTATATGGATTTCATTTTACTGAAACAAAGGAAACAAAAATTAATTTCATAGGTTAAGTGTATAATGATGGCTGAATGGACCGTGCTTCTTCTTTCTGATCACTGAAACACGGTCAGCTGAGTGATTCACCACGGGGCTGACAGAGCTGGCACCGTTCTCTGGGAGGCTTTGCTACTTCCATTTCCCGTCAGCATTCCCCAGTTAGATGGTTCCCTTTTTGTTGTTGTTGTGGCAGAATATTTGTCAATGGAGGGATTATTTTACTCTGTGTGTGTGTGTGTATGTGTGTGTGTGCGCGCGCGCGCGTGCACAGGTGTGTGTGCATGTGTGCCTGACCACCTGTGCACATCCCTGCAGAGGCCAGATGTTATTGTCGGGAGTCCTGTGGGCTCTACCGCTGAATCGGAGCCCACCATTTCAGCTCCACCGGCTGTCAGTGAGTGCCCACACCCTCCTGCCCGCCCCTTCCTCCCAGTGCTGGGGTCAGACACACACCGCTGCACCTGGCTTTATGTGGGTATTGTCTTCATGCTCATGCAGCAAGGACTTGAGCCAGCGCCCCAGCCCACAGCATGTTTTCTTTACTTAAAAACTTCCAAGGTTTATTTTTCATTGTGTGTATATGTGTATACCTGCAAGTGTGTGTAGGTAACTGTGGGGGCCAATAAAAGATCATCAGATGCCCTTGAGTTGGACTTACAGGGGCTTGTGAGCTGCTCTATGTGGATGCTGGGAATTGAACTTGGGTTCTCTGGAAGAGCAAGTGTTTTTAACCAGTGAGCCATCTCTTAAAAAAAAATAGCCCACCTTAGAACTTTTTGATATCTTCGCACACAGCAACGGAGTTTTTGGAGTGGGCTGTTTCCCTGACTCCCACGAGTCAGTCACTTGGGTGTTTTCTGACTTGTAGTGAGAGTTCCCACCAGGATTTGCCTTCCTCGGGCATTTTACACTCCCTTACACACTCCTCACACACAGCCTTACACACTCCTCACACACAGCCTTACACACTCCTCACACACACACCCTTATACACTCCTCACACACAGCCTTACACACTCCTCACACACAGCCTTACACACTCCTCACACACAGCCTTACACACTCCTCACACACAGCCTTACACACTCCTCACACACAGCCTTACACACTCCTCACACACAGCCTTACACACTCCTCACACACACACCCTTATACACTCCTCACACACAGCCCTCATACACTCCTCCCACACACCCTTACATACTCCTCCCATACACACCCTTACACACTCCTCACACACACACCCTTACACTCTCCTCCCACGCACAGCCTTCACAACTCCTCACACACACACCCTCCCACACTCCTCCCACACACACCCTTACACACTCCTCCCCCACACAGCCCTCCCACACTCCTCCCACACACACACCCATACACTTTCCTCCCCCACACAGCCTTCCCACACTCCTCCCACACACACCCTTACACACTCCTCACACACACACCCTTACACACTCCTCACACACACCCTTACACACTCCTCCCACACACCCTCCCCCACTCCTCCCCCACACACCCTTACACACTCCTCCCCCACAGCCTTACACATTCCTTCCACACACAGCCTTACACATTCCCCACACACACAGCCTTACACACTCCTCCCACACACCCTTACACACTCCTCACACACCCTCTCACACTCCTCACACACACAGCCCTCACACACTCCTCACACACACCCTTACACACTCCTCACACACACCCTTACACACTCCTCCCACACACCCTCACACATTCTTCTCCCACACACCCTCACACACTCCTCCCACACACAGGCCACCCACATTCCTCCCCCACACACCCTCCCCCACACACCCTCCCCCACACACTCTGACACACTGCTCTCACAGAGGTTTCCACGCAGAGGCAGGGATACAGGTGGAGTTACAAGTCAATAGTCACCATGAAGGACGAAAAGTCCTGTTCCCACAAACAGCCTCCAAACCCCCTCCAGCAGTCCCTCCCTGTTCATCCTCCTCCTCCTCCCCCTCCCTGTTCATCCTCCTCCTCCTCCCCCTCCCTGTTCATCCTCCTCCTCCTCCCCCTCCCTGTTCATCCTCCTCCTCCTCCCCCTCCCTGTTCATCCTCCTCCTCCTCCCCCTCCCTGTTCATCCTCCTCCTCCTCCCCCTCCCTGTTCATCCTCCTCCTCCTCTCCCTCCCTGTTCATCCTCCTCCTCCTCTCCCTGGGAGGGACTGCTGGGCCTGCACCGCGTCTCTTCCAGTTTGCTTTCCATGGATGACTCCCTTCATGCTTTTGGGTTGTTCGCTCGCTAGCTTCTGAAAACCACCTGGAATAATATATCTGTTGGGGACTAACATCAATCTGATATTTCTATATGTACAGTAAATACACACCTTCTTCGTTTCATTTTTAGCAAAAACTATATCTGTAAAACCTTCAGAACACCTTAAAGGCCTGATAGTTAACTGCCCAGTAACTGAGTTAGTGGATGTTGGTGCAGCCGCTGTGTGGGGTACCCCGCCATGGGCAAAGACTGTGTTTACAAAGGTAAAAACACTTGTGCCCTATGATCTAAACTTTATCAATTAGAATTCTGTGGAGAGAGACACATAGAAAAAGACAAATTATCATCGTGTGTTCTCAGGACTGGTGTTTAACATTGAGAGAGTGGTTGAGACTGACGTACAACTTGATGGGATTAAGAGTAACAGTGGAAAGACACCTCGGGCGTGGCCGTGAGGGGTTGTCTAGGTTCCGTGCACTGAGGTGGAAGATCCCCCCCCCCTTACGTGGGCAATGTCATTTCGTGGGCCATGTCCCACACTGAATAAAAAGGAGACGGCGAGCTGGGCAGCAGGGCTGATATCTCCCCGCTTCCTTCCTGTGTGTGCCCTGTGACCAGCTGCCTCACACTCCTGCTATGCGACTCCCCCCCCCCCCCCCAATGATAGACTGCACCTACACACGGTGCCTACATCAACCTTTCTCTCCCTACATTGCTTCCGGCAGGTGTTTGCTACAGCCATAAGATAGCAGTGGATATAGAAAATGGTGAGTAATGATGTACTACTTCCCTCTGGGTTTTCCCTCATTTTAAAAATTATTAGAGAATTATGTATTTCATAATGAAAATTTTTACTTATTTGTAACTCTTTTTTTTTTTTTTTTTTGCCGAAGTCAGGAAAGATAGATTTGGATATAACTTACTTTGTAAGTAAACATACCCCAAAAGTAATCTTTTGGGGGACACTCTTTCTGGCCCCTACTTCCCAGCTCTGTGCCGTTAAAGAGGAGAGCTGCCTGGATCTGTTCGCTGCTGCCATGGTGCAGCCCACACAGGAAAGCATCAGGCTTTGTCTTCCAATAGGAGGGGGGTGGTGAGAAGAGCCTCGTGTCTGGAGGCTGTCCCATCAACTCCATGCACAGAATTCGACCACTTTTTGAAGGGAAAGCTATCCGTCACAGATTCCGAAGGGACTTGGTACCCACTGGCCCGTGGAATAAAAGGAAAGCCACTCTGGCCAGAATGCCAGCCCCTCCCGCCATGCCTCGAGTCTATAGGCCCAACCTAGGGGGGGAACTCTGGCTTTTCCTTGAGGACCGCAGGGTGGTGAGGGGGTGGACCAGCTGCCAGCCTGGCTTCACATGCTCTTCATCTGTGCCTGCCTTACTTTGTTCTTTGGTGCGTTACATGTGTGTTTGTGTGTGTGTGTGTGTGTGTGTGTGTGTGTGTGTGTGTGTGTGTGGCATGTGTGGCATGTGACTAGGTCAGAGAGCAATGTCAGGCATCATCCCTCAGGTTCCGTCCAATCCATCTGTTTTCTGAGACAGTGTCTCTCACTGGCCTGGAAGTCACCAAGTATGCCAAACTGGCCAGGCTGTGAGACCCAGGGATCCACCTGTCTCTGCTGCCCCAACACTGAGATAACAAGCATGAACTACCATGCTCAGATGTATTTGTTAGATTGGGTTTTGTTTTGTTTTGTTTTTTGCATGGGTTCTGGGCTCATGTCATTATACTTGCAAGGCAAGCATTTTATCTACTGAACTATTTTTTCCCATAACCGTCTCCTATCTTGGTTTTGGTTGGGTGGTCAATGTAACCAAAGGACGGGAGAGACTTAACCTGATAGAAAATCTCTAATCCCACCCCCACCTTCTTACCTCCCTCCTCCTCTGTTGCCCCTCTCCCTAAACCCAATTGCTAAGGTCAGATGGGGCATGTCCCCCACAGACTCAATTGTTGAACGCTTGGTCCCCAGCTGGAGGTGCCATCTTGGGAGGCTGTGGAACCCTCGGAGCAAGAAACATGATTGGTGGAAGTCACAGTGGGGGGGGGGGTGTCAGTCTTGAGCAGGCTAGCCTTTCTTCCAGATGGAGCTCCCTGTGTCCTGTCCACCAAGATGTGAACAAGCCGAGCACAGGCTTTCTCCACCACCACAGACCAAGCCACGTCAGCAGCCATGTCTTCCCCACTGGGAAACTTCCAATGAAAAGAAATGTTCTTCCCTTGAGTCACATTGTCAGGTATGTCGTCACTAGTGGCTAGAAAAGTAACCGATGCTCTTGAGGTGGTGCTGAGCACAGAGGGATCAAGGTCAAATCACACATGACCTTGGTCCTCAAGGAGCTTGGGCTCCACTCCTTCCCAGTGAAACAGTGGCCCTCTACAGCAGCATCATTGCCCAGTCGATGCTTGTCAGAAATGCAGGCCCTCAGGCCGTGGGCTCACTCGCCATCTGGATTTGAACAGGTCCCTCAGTGGGCACAGGGAAGGGTGAGATGGACTATCTACAGGGTTTCACAGGACATGCCTCATTTCTGCAAAGTGTGATTATGATTAGGTTCTGGGTTGGCATTACTGTTTATCATCCACGGACAATCTCAGCCTATTACAAATTCCACTCGGAGTCTATGTGACTGTCACAGGAGTCACAGGCCCAGTCATGAGGACAGTGACTGCTCAAGGGAATGGAAAGTCCCTGCAGCTGCCCAGCTCCAGCCTGGGAGGCTTAGTGAAGCGAGCCAGCAGGAAGGGACAGGAGCAGAAGAGGAAGTGGACATCTGTTTCTGCAGAGGCGCTGCAGGTGGCCGAATACAGGACTGCACCAGAGCCTGAGAAAGCAAGTTTTGGAAGAACACCTTCCTGGTGGTCACGTCTGTGACACACATCTTCCTCTTCGGCTCCAAACATCAAATGGCTGTGTTCTGCCTCCTGGCTCTGTGTGATGTCTACACAAAATCACTGAGCAGAGGAAGTCCTTTGGGGAACCGAATGTGCCAGCAGCCCAGGGCCAGTGACTTCCATTTGTCCCCTGTACTCTGCAGAAGGAAGGGTTCTTGGGACTAACATGGGATTTTGTGTATTATTTATTCGTGTGTGTGTGTGTGTGTGTGTGTGTGTGTGTGTGTGTGTGTGTGTGCATGCTGGTGGTGGTGGTGTGGCACGTCCAGGCAGAATGAGCAGGAATGGAGACTGAAGAGACAGAGTGAGTTGTGTTCCCAAACACCTCAGTTCTGACGTGGACACAGCTCTGCAGGGCCAGAGGAGACTCCTCCTCAGTGACATCTTAAACCAGGGTTCCCTTTCACCCAGTGCAGGTGGAGCATAAAAATACCCCTGTAGGCAGATTTCCTACAGAGGGGGCGCTCAGTCATGGGAAAGCTGTTGAACGAAAGACACACCCAGGGAGAGACTGCTGGTCTTCACCAAGTTTCTTCACCCAGAGTCATCTAGGTGGACACTGTGCCAAGCTGCCTCTGGGGAAACTGGAGGGGAGTGTCACCACCCCACAGCCCACACAGGGGGAGCTGACCCCGGGGAGAGTGAAGCGCCCCAGTTTCTCCTGAGAGGAGGCCAATAGGCTGAGCCAGCCTGGCAGCTGCCCCTGGAGTGACATGACCCTCTCCTACAGAAGCCCTACCCCCTCCTGCTTCTTGCAGCAGCCGCTGGGGCACCTTGCCCATCCCACAGCCAGCTTTATTTTCAAGCTACCCAAAAATAACAACATTTGATACGAGGGCTCTGAGACTTTGGCTGTGGTCATGTTTCTAAATTCTTGACTCAAGGACTGTAAATGAGCTCTCTCTCTCTCTCTCTCTCTCTCTCTCTCTCTCTCTCTCTCTCTCTCTCTCTCTCTCTCTCTCTCTTCCTTTTCCAGTCCCTTCCCTGCCCCCATCAGACTAGTTTTCCCTTCTTGAGATGTTGGGAGAACCCCAACCAAGGGATCAGGGCTTAATGGGCCACAGGATATTAATAGTGGTGTTGAGATCTTAACACAAGGCTCTTTGTACCACCATGTATTGAGCCTTAGGGGGAAAGAAAGCTTCCAAACAGCACAGAGAGTATGCCAGCGTGGGGCTGTGTGTGGGGTGAGTCCCGCCTTGCTGAGCACGGCCACATTCTCCATTTGTCCACTCCACATTCCACATTCCACGGTGAGGATCTATTTCCAGCTTTTCGAGTACACAAGACACCCTATTCATTAAATGCATGCTGGGAAACATTCTTCCCTGTGATGTTTGTGTGCTGTTGGGAGCTCACAGACATTAAGCAAGTGCGGGCAGTGTGCAAGCCAGGACCTGGGGCTCTGGGCTTGCTCCTCTTTTCCATGTGCAGTAAATTCCCTCTTCCCATCCCTAAAATGGGAATAAATACACCATTCATTGAAGGCTGGCTCTGAGTGACAGGTGGCATTGGTTTGAAAATGAAGAGAATTGGGCAGGCAAGATGGTTCTGTGGGTAAAAGCGCCTGCCCCAAGCCTGACCATGGGAGGTCGATTGTCTGGACTCACTTGGCGGAAGGTGAAGGAGACTGTTTCAGGTTCTCTGGTTTCCAAACACAAACACACACGGAGATAGTGATGGGATAAAGCAACGCTTTAAGGACTGCCGAGAAGGCTCAGTAGTTACAAGTGCTCACTCCTCTTCCAGAGGATGGTTCCCAGCACCCATATCACTCACAACCACCTATAATCCCAGCTCCAGGGGTTATGATGCCTCTGGCCACCAAGGTCCCCGTGAATTCACACGCATATACACAGAATTTAAAAAAATAAAATAAATCTTATTTTAAAAAAGAAAATGAAGAGACTCAATTCTTGCTTTGAGGCTCTATTTAAATGGGAGCTATTATCTTAATTAAACTACATTTTCATCACAGGGCCAGTTCCTTGATGAGCTGAACGGAAGGAGACAACGCTCCATTAATTTGCTACCAGTGGTATTTGGAGACCCAGGGGCTTCGGGAACACTGATTCACAGTGACAGGACCGAGTTGCACTTCTGGGTGATTGTGGCGAGTCTTGGGTGGCATTACAAGGGATGTCAGCCTCTCCATGACAGTAACATTCATCTGCTCCCACAGAAGTTCTGTCAACCCTCGGGAAGGGGTCAGGCTGAAGGGCACGTGACTTAGCAGCTGACATATGCAATCTTTCTCAGAAGTGTGTAGCCCAGAGTGAGTGCTGGCTACTAAGAACTGGGGTTTCAGAAATAGAAAATTCAAGTTATAAGCCTCCGGGGCAGGATCTGGAGCTTTAGGTCCTGCAGACATGCTAGGGCCCTCGGGGCAGCCTGGGGGCAGGCCACTCAGTGTGTAAATTCTGAACCTGTAAGGAAAAAAATAGGATTCTCTTAGCACTTGGAAATTGTAAAATAAAATCCCCACTGTCAGGAGCCTCTGTTATGTGAGCCTGTTCTCCTGCAAGATCTACCTCTGGGCTGCTGTTCTGGGCCTCCCTAGTCATGTGTGCATGTGGGGTGTGGGGGGGCATGTCTATGGTGTATGCGTGTAAGTACATGGTGTATGTGTGTATGTATGTGTTGTGTGTATATAGTATGTGTATGTGGTAGGTGCGTCTGTGTGTCTGTGTGATGTGTGTGATGCAGGTGTGTACACGTGTGGGTGTGGAGTATAAGAGTATGAGATGTGTATTGTGGTGTGTGTAGTGTATGTGTGTGGTATGTGTATATGTGTATTGTGTGGTCTGTGGTAGGATGAATGTATGGTGTGTGTGATGTATGTGTGTATGTGGAGGGAAGGTATGGGGGACATGGGAGTATGAGATAGGTATTACAGTATGTGGAAGGTTGTGTTATGAGTTTATGTGTGTGTAGTATGTGTATGTGTTTGAGGTACAAGGTGTATGTGTTGTGTGTGTGGTGCATTCGTATGTGTGGAGGGTGTGGGAGGAGTGTGTGTGTTGTGTGTCTTATGTGTATATGCATGTGTAGAGTGTGGTGTGGGAAGGTGGGAAATACGTAATGTGTGGATGTGAAGTGTGCATGTGTGTTATGTATAATATGTGTGTGTTGGGGTGGAGTGAGTGTGAGGTATGTGTATGCGTGTTGTATATGTGTATTGTGTGTGTGTAGAAGGTGTGAGATGTGTTGTACATGTGTGTTGGGGATATAGTGGTTATGCGGTGTATATAGTATGTTATGCCTTGCTGGCCCCTCTACCATCATGCACCAGATGCCAGGAGCAGGAAACGGAACATTTGGAGACCTGGCCTCCAGCTCTGGGAACACGTAAGGGCAAGGACCTGGTGTGGAGTCCATGTCCTCTGAGGGAAGCCCTGGGCTTACCCTCTGCTTTGTTATCTGTCTAGGCCACAGGTTAATGAAGGAAAGACTGACCTTCACCATATTCAAACAGGCTCATTGTGTTAGGCACTGCTGGCTCTTTGGGTTGCTGTGACAGAAGCCCCTTAGGAAGGAAGGGTTTATTTTGGCTCGCAGTTTGGCCATGACGTGGGAGCAGAAGTATGAGGTCGCCGGTCACATCACACTCAGTCAGAAAGCAGAGAAAGAGGAATGCTGGCCGGCGCTTGGCTCCCTTCCTCCTTTTTACTTAGTCAGGATCCCCATGGGATGGTGCCATCTAAATTCAGAGTAGATCTTCCTACCCCAACTATCCCAAGCTGGAAATCCTCTTGCTGACACCCCCAGTTTTGTTCCGGCGGGACTCTCAATTCAATGAAGATGGAGAAATATTACTCCCGTGGAATGGGTTCATCCTGAAGCAGGAAGATAAGAACGAACTTATTTTCTTCTGCCCCGTTTCCTACTGGTTTCTCTGAGGGTCAGGCTAAGGCTACTTCATGAACAGCCAAAGAGTCTCTAATGCATCGACCTTTGATAGGCATCTCTGACCTCCGTGACCCCTCCCTTCACTTGCGCTGTTCCTCTTGGGAATTACCAGGACAGCGCTTTGACACCCCCTACCTTCTTGAGTCCTAGTTCAACACAATTGCCCCTCCATTTCATAGCCCAGGTAGCTACTTGGGTCAGCGTCTATCCACGGATCAGACCTTGTCATGTGGACTGGGGACTTTCTAAGGACCTGGTCCCTGCCTTACTCCCTCTGTCCTGGCACACAGCATAGTACCTGGGATACCTGAGTGGTTGTGTCATGCATGTTATGTAAGTGAGTCAGGGGAGGAGGGAACCGGCAAGCCTCACCTGTGTGCACATACGCACAGCAGCAGACCCACAGGCTGAAAGACTAAAGGGCCCCCTTGCCCACGTATCCAGAGCAGAGACTGTTGTTTGGTTTCTGGCCATGAACTCTGTGTTGGCTTTGTCCCTGTGGCATCTTCCAGTCTGGACCCCCTGGTCTTCTGGACCCGGAGTTCCCGGCTCAGTCCCTGCCTCATCTTCTATGGGATGCTACTTGGTGTGACCCACCCATCCCTGCTGAGCCCTAGGAGTGGGGGCAAGAAGAAGCTCTCGAGTCAGTCCAAGGCATGTCCCAGCTTAGCATCACAGCACTTACCCAGGCATGTGTCATGTTCACTCTCGTAATCTCAGAGTCACCATCGCTGACCCTCCCCTTCCTGTCAACATCCTTAAGTAGGTAAAGGTAAGACTCTAAGCCTAATGAAGCCTCTCGTGCAGAGGTCTCACCTGCACGCTGCTTCCCTGTCACTCTGAGACTATGCCCTGAAAACAGGGCTAATCTACTGGCCCATCAGTAGCCTCAACCATGCTCTTTGCATAACCTTTATCTATGTGTCTGCCACAGTGGGCTCCCTCACATGCCACCATCATCTTGGACCACCAATGGGGTCCTGTGCCTTACCCATGCACCAGTCTTGGCTGGAGAAGGTCCACCTTACCCTGCACTTCACATTTGATTTCCCATTACCTCTCATTGACTTTGAACTTATGCATAGAGCAGACTCTTCCTTCCTGATCCCCCAAATACTCAGTACTATTTCCTTTGTGTATGTAGTATGTGTGGTATGTGCATGTGCTACTGCAGATGTGTATCAATGTGTGTGTGTGTGTGTGTGTGTGTGTCAGGTCAGTGTCTGATGGCTTCTTCTAATACTCTCCTTTTTTTAAATTTTTTTTTTTAAGATTTATTTATTTATTATGTATACAGTGTTTGATCTGCATGTATGACTGCAGGCCAGAAGAGGGCGCCAGATCTCATTACAGATGGTTGTGAGCCACCATGTGGTTGCTGGGAACTGAACTCAGGACCTCTGGAAGAGCAGTCAGTGCTCTTAACCTCTGAGCCATCTCTCCAGCCCCTACTCTCCACCTTCTTTATTGAGACAAGGTCTCTCACCAAACCAGAAGCTCTGGTTGGCCAATGAAGTCAATGCACCCCTCCTCCCAGGGTTGAGGTTATAGACTCTCACCACCGTGCCTGGCTTTTTACATGGGTACCAAGGATCTGAGCCCAGGTCCTCATGTTTGCACTGCCTTATGCACTGATTAACTTTAACTAACCCCTTGATGCTAATTTCTGCATCACCTGATAGCTCTCTTGGTCCACTTGGTTCCAGCCTCTCCAGGGAGCCATCTTTTATTTTACACTTCCGTTCCACTTCGACACACCCCGTCTGAACTAGGCCACCCGCCACCCTTGTGCTGTCAGAGGTTGGATCTGTAACTTAGCATTCGTGGAACTTTCAAAGCAGATTCTGAGTTCTGATTTTTATCTCGTGTTGCTTCCATCGCCTGCCAGAAGGAAGAATGTATGGAAATGATGCAATATCAAGGACTCCACGTGGACTGAGCTTGGCGGGCAGGAACTGTGCTAAGCATCAGTTCAGAACTCTCACTCATATCTTGTTTATAGAAAAAATTGGGTTTGCAAGGGATATTTTTGTTTGTGTTGGTGGCAGGCTCTGTTTTTTCCCCCTTAGTGTAGTTTTTTTGTTTGTTTGTTTTGGGATACAGTCTTTTTATGTAGTCCAGGCTATCCTGGAACTCACTATGCAGCCCAGGCTGGCCTCAGACTCACAGAAGATCCCCCTGCCTCTGCTTCCTGAGTCCTGGGATTAAAGGCGTGCGCCACCACCGCCTGCAAGCAGGCTCTACTTTTGTTTCTGCTTTTTCTTCTTGTTCTTCCTTCCTTCCTTCCTTCCTTCCTCCCTTCCTTCCTTCCTTCCTTCCTTCCTTCCTTCCTTCCTTCCTTCCTCCCTCCCTCCCTCCCTCCCTCCCTCTCTTCCATCCTTCCTTCCTTCCTGCCCAGCTAATCTCTCCATCAGGCTACAGGACTGCGGGGTCTTAAAAACTCAAAGCTGAAATCCCCACCGTCTCACCTATAGAATGCATATGACAAATGCTTGTTAAATGAATTAGTTCTTGAAACATCTGGTGTCTAGCATCCTTAAACTCCCATCGTATTTGCATCAAACACCTGCCCTTTCACTCTTGTGAGTATGAGAACAAGGGCTTGGGCACGTGAACATGGAGGCCAGAAGTTGACATGGATGCCTTCTTCTATTGCTCTCCACCTTATTTTTTGAGGAAGGGTCTCTCACAGAACCTGGAGCTCACTGATGGACTAGACTGACTGACCAGAAAGCCCCTGGGATCTCCCTGTCTCCAACCCCACATGAGAACCGGAGTTAGAGACAGGGGCCACAGGGACTGGCTCTTATGTCAGTGACTGGGCTCCCAGCTTGGGTCCCCACCGGCCCTACTGAGTTATTGCCCCAGCCCCCTGCTTCCTCAGCCTGTCCATGTTCCCTACTTCCTGCAGTGTGTCTGTCCCAGGGCAGTTTTTCCTTCCTCTTTTGTCTCCATGGCGTCTCATCCAGACTCTTCAGATCCCCTTCAAACTTATTATTTGGCTTTCAGAATGAAAGCCCCATGATGATTAATTGCAATTATTGGAATTACCATATCTGCTATATAGCAGGAGGCAATCCATGGAGCACAATCAGCGAGATGTGTAATTTATGAAATGACCTCTGCCTGCTCTAAGAAGAAATATCAACACATATATGAGAGATGAGATCACGGCTCCATTTATTATGAGGATCTCAGAAGTGTCTGCACACACTTGTGAAACTCTCCTTATCTTCTGGACGGGCAGCTTCAGAGTCCAGGTGTGTGGCCACTGGTGGCTTCCTCAGAGAACACCGTGTGGTGTGCCTGTTAGCGCACTGCGTAGACTTGGAACTCCAGCCTACAGCTGTTCACGGGGCTGCTAATGGAAAGTGAGCAGTACTGTCACATGACTGGACACTGTGTATGGTGGAATCACTCTGCTGCTTGCTCAGTGGGACTGGGGAACCTCTGAGGAAATCTAAATGCAGGAATGGGAAGATGACTCGGTCACTAAAGCAAGAGAACCTGGATTTGGATCCCCGGAACCCACATGAAAAAGCTAGGCATGGGGGTGCACGCTTGTGCTCTCAGTACAGGGGCAGGGACGCAGACAGGAGGATCCTGGGAGCTCACTGACTGGTGAGTCAGTGAGAGATTGTCTTAAAAATTAAAATGGAGACTGATAAAGGAAGCTATCCAATGACCATTTCTGGCCTCCACACACATGCACACAGAGCTGATAAAGATGAGGGAGAGAGGGAGGGAGGAAGGGAGGGAGGGAAGGAGGGAGGGAGGGAGGGAGGGAGGGTAAAAGGAACCCAAATGCAAGCCAGGGAAAGGAGGTAGACGTGCTCCACTGGATACTTAGATCTGTGCTTAGGTAGCACCCGTTTTAAAGCTCACAATCCTTGGTTCTCTATGAGAACAATTCCACATCTTACCCAGCACAGTCATCACCATAATTGATTCATAAAAGCAAAATTGCCTAATCAATGGGCCAGAAATACCATTGCTGTGAGTGTAAATCCTTTCCCCATCTAGGGATCCCAGGCCAGTCATGCTGACTTCTCTATGTTGTTTTCCTGACAGCGGCACTCGGAGAATGATGCTAACAGGTGACCCCTGTGACTCCCAGGTTACTGAGCCCCAAAGGAAGAATGGGGGCAGGCCTGTCCGTAGGCCAAAGGGCCAGAGCCTTAGAGCATCCACCTCATGGCATGTCCTCACTAACATTTCTTTCTCTATGCATGAGATGAAGGACCAAAAATAAACCACTCTCAAACATTCCAACGAATGGGTGGGCTTCACGCTGGCGGGCAAGCGTGCACTCCACACCGGGCCACCACGCCAACAGGTGTGCCTTGTGTGAGAGAAATGTGTGTACAAGGAGTCACCTCCTTTCCGGTGAAGGTGCCCAACCTCCCTCCCCTGGCATCTCTGCGGCAGATGTGTGCCAGAGACTACCCTGACAGGGCAGGAAAGAGGAAGATGTGTAGACAGGGAGGGGCCGAGGAGCAATCACCAGCTTGCTGAGATATGAATCCTGTCACCTCCACTGTTGGTTTTTTTTTTTTTTAAACACAAACAAATTATAGATTAGAATCTCGGAGGCAGCCTTCTTCTCTGGGCTGCCCCAACATGTCCTTGTGGCACATCCCTCCTTCATTCTTTGTCCCTGCCAAGCCACCCTCGTCAGCTCTTTATGAGTCACGCTCACGCTTCCAGTAGCTCCCACTGGCATCCTTGATCCCTTGACGTCGGCCAATGCAGCATCTCTGCTTCAGCGTTTGACTAAGCGCCACAGTTATCCTCCTGCCTGCCGGTCCACCCTTCAGCTTCACCAGCTGCTGATTCCAGCAGGAAAGACGCTCCTGTGTCCCAGCATAGACCTTTAGCTAGAGGCGGGTCAGGGCGGTCCCATCTCCGTGTTCTGGGGTTCTTAGAGCGTGGGCATACTCAAGCCAATCAGAGCAGAGTATCCTCTTGGCCACGGGGAAGAATATCAGGACCTAGCCAATCAAAAATAAGAGCCCTCTTGCCCCATTCTGAAAGGATGTTCCGGAAAACAAGCACCACAGGTGCAGAGTGTTCATTCTCTCCTTATGTGACATGACCATCACCACCATTAAGCCCAGTTGCCATGGTGACCTTCAGAAAAACTTGGGTCCCAATCATGGCAATGAAATACAGAACAATACGGTGCTGGCTGGGTCTGTGGTAATGTGGTGTTAATATTCTCTGGAGAAGCAGGTCTCACTAAGACGCTTGTCTCATTTCAGTCACTGCTCCCTCTGCGGGAGCTGTGTGTGGTTGTTTGTTTGTTTGTTTGTTTGTTTGTTTGTTTGTTGTTTGGGGGTGGGGGTGAGGGTGGGGGAGAGGGTTGTGCCAGATTATATAGGAGATGGAAGGGTTGACTCAGGATGGGGACTCTTCAGTGGTGCAGCTGCCCAAGAGTCACCCATGACCCTGACTGAAGTCACTCACTGGTTCCCCAAGTTTGACTTGGGTGAACTCCTTCCTTCGGTCCGTTCACGCCCTCAGCTCACAGGGAGAGCGACAAGAAACCTAAAACAAGTGAGACCCAAAGCCTAAACATGCGTGGACTTTTTAGCTATGCTAACCAATAGGATCCCTTTACAGTAAATCTATTGAGCCAGGTATTCTGCGGATTTGCAACGTGAAAGTGTCAGAACTGAGCGTGGGATCATAATACCGGGAGGGCAGGAGAAAAAGAAAATAAAAATAAAAACAAACCGGTGGGGTGGCTTGAAAGAAAATGGCCCCCAAAGGCAGTGGCACTATTAGGAGGTGTGGCTTTGTTGGAGAAGTCTATCACTGTGGGGGTGGTCTTTGAGGTCTCTTTTGCTCAAGCTTCCTCAGCTTGACACTGCGACCACTTCCTGTTGCCTTCTGATCAGGATGTAGCCAGCACCAGTCTGCCTGCATGTTGCAACCATGCCCCGCCCCCTATGATGATAATGGACTGAATCTCCGAAACTGTAAGAAAGCAAGTCACCCCAGTTCAATGTTTTCCTTATAAGAGTTGCTGTGGTCCATGGGCGGGGGAGAGATGCCCTCTACCCCTCTCTCCCATCAATGCGTGAGGCAGGTGAGAGAACTGGCCAAGGTCAGAAGGCTGGAAGAGCTGCCCCTGCCATCCACCAGCTGCAACACTTGGGAGGGCAGGCCCTGCATCTCTCATGAGCAGCACACTAGAGGCCAACTCCTCTGGCAGAGGTGTGGGCGAGCCAGCCCTGATATTGTGAGCATGGAAGAGCTGTCGCCATTACTCACCTGTCATGTGCAGGCATGGGTGTGAGAGAGATGTCATGTTTCAACCCCCTCCCCCATCAACACCTGAGGCAGGTAGGGAGAGCTGGCTCTGAGGTCATGAGAGCAGCAGGAGAGCCAGCCCTGCCCCCATCCGCTGCAGCACTCAGGAGAGTGATCCCTCCTACGCCCACGCCTGGGCAACACAATAGAGCTGGCCCTGAAGGTGTAAGCGTGGGAGATCTGACCCTGAGGACAGGAGAGCTGGCCCTGCCCCTTGCTTATCACTGCAAAGGGTGAACTCACTAAGGCAATGCGGGAGAGCTCATCCTGGTGGTGAGGACAAGGGAGAGCTAGGGGGCTGACCAACCCTGCAACTACCCAGGCCCAGAACCAAGGTTATGGGTTGGCCCACCCCAACACCCACCCCATCTGTGATCTGCTGGAACAGGTGAAGGTACTGGTCCTGCGGACCCAAAGCTGCAGGATTTCCACAACACAGGGCAACAGCAGGAAAACCAAGAGGCATTGCAGTGAGGGTCCAACATAGATAGAGTAGCAGAAACCAGAGGCCTCGAACCAGACCGATGATTCTCTGCAATGAACACTTGCAAGTAAGGAAATGTGGACAAAGGGGTTACTGTGTGACTCACTGTGTCACACTACAGCTTCCATGAAGATTTTTCCCCCTTCTTTTTTCTTTTAAGTTTTATTGGGGGAAAGGCTGCAAGGGCAGAGGAAGGATGCACAGGGATGGGAAATGAATGGGACGGAGATGCATGATGTGAAAGACACAAAGAATAAATAAAAAGAAAGTTAAAAAAAAGTTGTCATGATCATGGTGTCTCTTCATAGCAATTGAAACCCTAACTAAGACACCCAGAAAAGTGGCTATGATGATTAATTTTATGTCATTTTGGCTAGGATAGAATGTCCAATTATTTGGTCAAACATAGAAACTTCTGTGGAGGCATATAAATTTATTCATTTATTATTATTTTTAGATTCCACTAGTATTAATTGTAAACGTGCACACATGGAGGACAGAAGACGATGCCAAGTGTCTTGTTCTATCACTCTCCACTGTATTCCCTTGAGACAGAGTCTCTCTCTAAACTTGGAATTAGGCTGGCAGCTAGCAAACCCTACCAATTCCCAGTCTATGCACTTACGGCCTTGTGGTTACAGATGAGTGTGCAGCTGCCGTATCTGGCTTTATACATAAGTGCTGGGGGGGGGAGGGGGTTCGAATTCAGGTCTGCATGTTTATGTAGCCAGTGCTCTTGCCCACTCACCTGCCTCCGCATCCCTGTGTGAATTGATTCTTTAGAATAACTCTCTTACCAGGTGCAGGGCCTTGCCTGTAATTAGAGTGCTTGCAATGGGGAGTCCTGGGTTCAAGGCCAGTTTGAGCTATGCTGCAAACCCCTGACTCAAAAATCCCCAAACATTTCAAAAATAAAAAGAAGGAGCTGGAGCCGGGCGGTGGTGGCGCACGCCTTTAATCCCAGCACTCGGGAGGCAGAGGCAGGCGGATCTCTGTGAGTTCGAGGCCAGCCTGGACTACCAAGTGAGTTCCAGGAAAGGCACAAAGCTACACAGAGAAACCCTGTCTCGAAAAACCAAAAAAAAAAAAAAAAAAAAAAAAAAAAAGAAGGAGCTGGGCTGGAGAGATAGCACTGACTGCTCTTCCAGAGGTCCTGAGTTCAATTCCCAGCAACCACATGGTGGCTCACAACCATTTGTAATGAGATCTGGTGCCCTCTTCTGTATACATAATAAATAAATAAATCTTTAAAAAAAAAAAAAAAAAAAAAGAACCCAAATTTGGTTCCCAGTCACCACATCAGGTGACTTACAGCCACTTGTAACTCCAGCTCCAGGGCATTCAGTTCCCTCCTCTGGCCTCTTTGGGATCTACACACACACACACACACACACACACACACACACACACACACACACACTTAAAATAAATATTTAAAAATTAAAAAGGGCCCATGAGATGTTTCAGTGGGTAAAGGCCCCCATGCCTGATGACCTGAGTTCAACCCCTGGAACGCACACGGTGTAAGGGGAGAACTGACTCCGGCAAACTGCCCTTTGACGCCACATGCACACCATGGGGAGAGCCCCCTCAGTCTCCCGAAGAGGGTGAGAGAAGATCCAGGCACGGTGACTCACACCTCTCATCCTAGCACTTGTGGGACTAAGGCAACAGAATTACATTGAGTCTGAAGCCAGCCTGGGTTTAATAGTGAGGTAAAGGCCAACTTGAGCTCCATATTGAGACCCTGCCTCAAAAAACTATAATGGGGCTGGAGAGTCGGCTCGGCAGTTAGAACACAGCTGCTCTTCCAGCGGACTTGGATTCGATTCCCGGCACAGACATATGTGTGGGCAAAACACCCACATACATAAAAGAAAAGTAAATAGTTTTTTTTAAATAATTTATTTAACTTTATTTAATGTGCATTGGTGTGAAGGTGTCAGATCCCAGGGAACTGGAGATACAGACAGTTGTGAGCTGCCATGTGGGTGCTGGGAATTGAACCTGGGTCCTCTGGAAGAGCAGCCAGTGCTCTTAACCGCTGAGCCATCTCTCCAGCCCCATAAATAGATCTTTAAGGATATAAAATAATAGTAATCTCTCTCTCTGTATAGATGTATGTGTTGTACTAGTTCTTTCTCTTGAAAATGCCAGTTAATCCAGTGACACCAGATGTGTTCACTAGGTTGGGACAGGCCCTGGGACATTGACTTCAGAGGTGATGCTGGGGTGAGAGAATGTGTCCTTAGGCTCCAAAGGTCTTGGGTTCTTCAGAAAAGAATTCAAGATAAGGTCATGGGGTCAGATTAGGTAGACAGTGCAAGGTGACAGGGAGCTCAGGGCAGGCAGAAAAGTCCTCATCTCAGGACCTGGACTTACAGGAGTCTCCGTTTCTAAAGGAGGCCTGGAGGTGAAGGTAACCTGATGGAACTCAGACAAGCCGAGGTGGAGCCCAATATCTTGGCAACATGGGACAAGAGAAGGAAGCAGTCAATGAAAGCCAAGGTTTAAGGACTATGGAACCTTCTAGAAGCTTTCCAAGAACAGGGACCTGGGCCTGGGTGGAGAAGGAGACATAGTACATGGGAACTGAGTAGTACAGGGTGATCCTGGGTCTGGGGGGGCATTTGAGTCCTTCTTCATGCCCTGGATCGGTCTGGGGACTGGATGAATGGGAGCCTCCATGATGGGACCGGGGAGCCAGGGCGGTTTACTTTCTTTTCCTCTATGCACTCATACCCTTTATTACTTCTCTCCTGACAAGGGGACCATCTCCCCAGTGTCTCTGTGGTGCCTTACAAAGATATTTATAAGGGACTATAAAGCAGCCGGACAGTGTTGACAATCCCATGAAACCCCGAGCACGGCTGGATTACGACACTCACTTGCATAGCTTCCCCATGCAGCACATTACGGCCTCTGGTAGCCATTACTTCCAGTCTTTTCTTTTTCTGTATCCTCACTTCCTCTGTCCCATGCAGCCTTCCCATCAGGCCAAGTGTGAAGGACAGCAGGTCACGCTGACAGTTCCTCTTAGCCTTGCCACAAGGAACATCTGTAGCCTCTCCAGGAACCTTTGACCTCTTGGCACTTGCTGTGGACCTCATGGTCCTGCTCACACAAGACCCAGTGACTTCCAACTACAGCTGAACCATGAGAACCGGATCTCAGAAAACTCTGTATCTTTAGGCCCCATGAGGGTTTGGAAGCACAGTCAGGTCACAGGAGAACTGATCAAGGGAGTTGACCTGACACTGGTCCCTGGATTGTAACTTACATGTGACAAGGAGCACTGATGTGATCACTCAAGCAAAGCTTGGATGGGTAGGATAACACCAAGTTAAATAACAAGCCATGGTGTTTGTGTTACTTTCTGGCTCAGGGTGCATTTTTCATGGCTGCTCTTCTATCCTGTTGATAAAAGAGTCCCTCTATACCTGAGGTACAGAGGCCAAACTAGTGAAGCTGCCCATCTTTGCTTTCCAGCCTCCAAACTGTGAACTAAGGGGCTGGAGATGTTTCTCACTTGATAGGATGCTGTCTAGGATGCATGTCTAGGTTGAACCTCTGGGTTCAACCCCCAGGACCCCATAATGGGGTGTGATGGTGCATGCCTATAATCTCAGTACCTGGAGAGGAAGGCCAAGGGATCAGAAGTTAAGGTCATCCTTGGCGACATAGGGAGCTCAAAGCCAGCCTGGGATATGTGAGACCCTGTAGCAAACAAACTGAAAAAACAACTGTGAGCTAAATAGAACTCTTTTCTTTATAAAGTACTCAGCTTTGGGTATTTGGTGAGAGCGAAGGGTAACAGTTTAATATGTACGCACTTGGTAGAAAAAGTATTCCAGGTAGAGACTGTACTCAAAGATCCTGAAGAAGAAGCACACTTGGGAATTTGAGGAACAAGGAAGCCCATGAAGCTAAAACGGAAAGAGCAAGGACAGTAACCATGTCTGGAAGGTAGCAAACCATGTAAGCCTTTGTATCTAACACTGAAAGATATTTTTTTAAAGGACGCTAGAGGGATGTTAATAAAGGAGAAAGAAAATCAAAGATCAGACCTACATTAAAATTTTTTAAAGGTTAATTTTATTGTATGTGTATGAGTGTTTTGCCTGCATGTCTGTGCATCACTTGTGTGCAGTGCCCAAGGAGGCCAGAAGAGGGCATCAGAGCCCCCTGGAACTGGAGATACAGATGGTTTTGAGCCACCAGGTTGGTGCTGGAAATCAAACCCCAGTCCTCTGGAAAAGCAGCCAGTGCTCTTCATTGCTGAGCCTTCACTCCATTCCCAGGACCCATATTTGAAAGGTTCATCCAAACCTTTGGAATTTGAACTTGAGAATAAGCTGTAGACACATGGGCAGAACCTGGAAGAAGGCTTCTGAAGCATATGTAGTATTCTAGATGAGGCATGGCAGTGGCTCCCACCGGGTCAATTTTGAACGAGTTGTTTGTTTTCTTCTTATGTCCTTGAGACATGGTCTTATGTAGCCCAGTTCGGTCTGGAACTAGCTATATTACTGACAGTGGCCTTGAACTTCTGATCCTTTAGCCTCCACTTCCCAAGAGCTAGAATTACATGTTTATGCCACCATGTCTGGTTTCTGAATATATGTTTGATGTGTTGTCACAAGGATGTGCTTAAGTGACTGGGCCGTTATGATAAAACCCCAAGAAAGGTCACCTCAAGGTCTATGGCCCAGGCAATGGGAAGGGGATCTTGACTTCCCCAAAGATGGGGAAAACTGAGGGAAGGAGAGAGGGAGGCAGAACAGGAGCTCGATTTTGGATGTGTCACGCCGAGTTTAAAATGCCAACTAGACAGCTCACTGGATATGCTGAACAAGTAGTTGGGCATAGTCTGGTTGGTACCAGAGGCGGAAGTTGAGTCTAGGGATGTTTTGAAGGAAGTCTGTATGTAAATATGATTTTAACATTTGATGCTGGATGACATGGCCAGAGAGGAAAAGTAGACAGAAAGGGGTGAGTCCAGAGGCTCTCTAACAGGGGGGTGAGAAGGGACTGCCAGAGGGGTGGCCGAGGAACTGTCATTTCTGTAAAAACCTGAAGACACTGTTTCTTTTCACACCTCCCTAATCAAGTCACCAAGCATTAAACTATGTGTACAGCAGGCATCATGGAATGTGTACTATTTCACTTTGTCTATTAATCCCTCTATGAACCCAAGAGGTAAGGCATCCTTAACCCATTTCTCAGAAGACTAAACACAGAAGTTTAGAAAGAGAGGAAGGTAGCATGTAAGTTTAAGCCATCTGACCCTAGCCCATATTCTTGGTGTGGGTGGGTGGGAATGTGGGTAAGCATGTGTGTGTGAGAGTGTGTGCGTGCACACACATATGTGTATGCAAGTGTACATATCCTTGTATATGTGTGTGGAGGCAAAAGGTTAATGCTGTGTGTCTTCTATGGCTCTCCACCTTATATCTGAGTCATAGTTTCTCACTGAATTTGAAGCCCACTGATTGGCTAGAATCGTTGGCCAATGTGCCCAGAGATGCTCCTGTTTCTGAGATTACATTGTGTACCAACACACCCAGCTTTTTGCATGAGTGCTAAGATACCAACTCGGGTCTTCCTGCTTTCACAGAAAACACTTTAGCAACTGAGTCATCTCCCCAGTCCTCATTCTTTACCAGGAAGCATGTGCCTGGAGGGAAATATTCAGTGACCCAGTGAGTGAAAAATGAAACACGGTGAGCAGATGTCTGTTTGCTGGAAGCGTTCTCTCCGGTCTCCGTTCTTAAACGTGCCATCTCTTCCCTGCTTCAATGTTTGGGACTCATCTGGGCCATGGAGAGTCTCCACCTCATCCCAGCATTCCACAACCTCAGCAGCCACCACAAGAGAAGCACCTGTGACTAACTGGGTGGCCTGGTTTGCCACCGACACCTTGACTAAGTTCCTCCTCAAGCTACAAAGTTGTGGTTGACCAGCTCTTCATGACTTTGCATGGTTTTTATGGATCCATTGGCCCCAGGGCAAAGATGTTTGACTCTTAAGAGACTGAAATGAAAGTTTGCAAACACAACATCTTCCCTGAAGTTAAGTGAAGGGGTTCTTTGATGCCCCCATATACTTTTATTGCTTCATTGTTTAATATTTTTTTTTTTAAAATACAGTGTCCATCCTCCATCCCTCACAGCCACACAAATGCAGTCCTTGCTTTTAAAGTTATATATGAACTGATGTAGACTGCCTTGTTGGCTTAACAGTAGGCTGCCTATGGATACCTCTGAGCAGGAGTTATTTTTATAAAAACATTCACCTCCATTATTTGTGGATCATATTGTTATTTCATTGCCAATGAAGTCATTTATTCCCCAAGGTCATTGATGAAATAAGCTTGCACAGAGTATGGTATTGACACCCACTGAAAAATACCCTTTGACCCCCAGCAGGAGGCAGCCTGTAGGATCCTGCTCCCTGGGAGTGAGTACAGCAGGGGGAGCCCTGCTCTCTAGTGTTTCAGGGGGGACTCCTTATTAGCCACGTTCATGTAATAATGGAGAGTGTGTATTTGGTGTTACCCAGCACCCAGTGCCTTTTCGGATGGATACATAAAGATCAGAACCATGTCACGGAGACTGTCCTTCTCTGAGGTGAATACATGGTGCTTTGTTGTGTTGTTTTAATAAGACACGCAAGTGTACAGGGTGCCCTGAGATGCTCATGGTCTATGAAGATTTCCCAGCCCCATGTGGCAGCTGCCGTGTGCAGCATGGGCCATACAGAGGTATGTTCCCATGGGAACTTAGACTTCAGCTCTCAGCACAGAACTCTCTTGTGTTCCCATGAGAACAGCCTCTGGCTCTAGACACACAACCACAGGGAAAGAGCAGGAATTTTCTCCCAGAAGTTTGAACCAGGAAGCCTTCAAGATTCCTTGATAAAATGTGGGCACCCTGCCTTTGATTTCCACCACACTTGCCTCTCAGGGCCTGAGCGGAGTCTTCAGGTAAGTTGTGAGTAGGATTCTAGACACAAAACTCTGTGTCCCTTCCCTGTGCTACAACTGACGGTTAAGCAATGGCAAGCTATTACGTCATTCACGCCTGCATGAGGGAAGTCCATACCTCACTGGGTTAGGCACAATCTACTCTGAGGGAGAAATGTCATCATACGCACCCTCCTTATTCCTTCTGTGACAGGGATTCACTATGCAGGGCTGGCCTTGAACTTATGACCCTTCTGCCTCCACAGTGCTGGGATTCCAGGTATTTTTTTTAAAAAATGTTTTTTTTTTCTTTTTCTTTTTTGTGGTACTGCAGAGCGTTAAATTGAACAATTCATAAAAACCAGAAGTGAACTGTGTAACACCTCAAACATATATTCTCAGTTTAAATCTGTTCCACCATTGAAGTACATCCGGGTGAACAGCCAGCTGATACAGTGCCTGATCGGACTTGGGAGCTCCCGCATGGACGTGTCCTGAGGTTGGCTTCCTAAACGCGCTTTGAAGACGGTCCAGCGTGGATCTGCTCTCTGCTCACACGGATGTCCCTTAGACACGCATGTTTACTGCACCAGCATGGAACATTTGGCTTATTATAGCCACAGCCCTAAAAACCCGGCATGATGGTTTCCAAAAACGGAATGACATTTGGACGGCGTTTGTCCGGAGCTTTCTGTAAACTTCGCAAATCCCCCCCAGCACCCGCTGGCGGCCCCGAGCAGCCGCGTGTGACCCTCGGGGGGCCCCAGGCGCCGGAGCCCCGCTCGCCAGACGAGCCTTTGACTTTATTTGGTGCAGCACGCGTAGCCCCGGCCTGCGCGCGCATTCCTGCGGGCGCCAACTCACGCGCGGGACGCTAATTTTAGCGCGGCAGCTGGCGCGCAGGGCGCCGCCCGTGCGGAGGGGCGGGGCCTGTGGAGCGGGGCGGGGCCTGCCGAGTGGGGAAGCGGTCCGTGGACTGGGGGGGGAGGGGAGGGTGGTTGCGGAGTGGGGCGGGGCGGAGCGGGGGACAAAGTAGGGGTTCGTGGAGCAGGCACACAGTGGGGCAGGGCAGGACCGGGCACGCAGGGGCCAGGCACACCAGAGCTTTTCCTTTTTCCCAGCGACCTCCAGACTCCACGTGCTCAGCTGTGGTCCCGGGTCAGTTAGGGAGTGGGAGACCTCCACGCGGCGAGTTCAGTTCCGCGTGTTCCTCGTGGGCCTGACCCCGTTCTTTTTGTAAGAGTGACTAGGGCTGGCCGGCTTCCTGGAGGCTTCCTGGTTTAAAACAAAAACAAAAACAAAAAACAAAACCCCGAGCCCTCAAAACTGCCACGCAAAGTTAAAAAGGGAAAAGGAAAAGCCCCAGCCTGACCCCGCCCCGTGCGACCCGGGCTCCGCGATTGTGCGCAGACGCGGCAGACCGAAGCAGCCGCTTTGATGCTCCGCCAAAAGCATGGCCCTTGTAGGCGGCACAATGCATGCATTGTGCGCATGCACGTCTGACTCTGTTCCTAGGTCAGAAAGCTGCTGTGGCTTGGTATACAAATGATAGGACACTCCGTTCTCTCGTGTGGGGCAGTTAGCCTCAACTCTACTTGCCATACTCCTGGTAGGAAGAGAGCCACGGTACCCTTGGCCCAGAGAAGGGGCTTTTCCACCGGTGGCTTTGACCCTAACCTCACAAGTGGATCTAAATGGGGCTGTAGCTTGAGGTGCCTGCTTGGGGGTGTTTAGGAATGGTGGCAGACACCCATATGGTGCTTATTAGGAGAACAGTGTCTCTAACGACTGTGACCCGCCTGTGAAATTCTGATTTCAGTTGTATATGGGGTACAATAAATCTTTATCTTTTATCGCCCCAAAGGCTAATTGAATTGCTGTTGGCAGCACAAATAACAAAATGGGGTATACAGGTTCCAGTCCGGGTGGAGCTCTCCCCCACCCCCCACCCCAGCAGCCTTTCCCCGGTAGCAACCCAATCCAAGATGGCTATAAAGTGCTAACTCAGGTGGATCCCGGCAATCCTTACATGTTTTCTGCAGATCTCTTGATAGCATACCTGAAAAATCCTAACGTAAAAGAACATAATTTGTAACTCACTTAAAAAAATAAAACAGAAAAAAAAAACCCATACACTAAGATAAATCGGGACCCTTAGCTGTGCTGAAAATGCTGTTTCTGCTTTGTTTTCTGAAGACACAGCCACATAAGTACAGTTCAGAAGACACTGTGCTGCCGCAGGAAAGATGTTTTCTAAGTGGCAGAGAAATCTGCAGTGACCTAAATATTTGCTAAGGTTGTTTTTACCTACATGCACACTGAACAAAATTTGACTCATCCGTGCCCAGTACCTGTTCCCTGGTGAGCATCTGAACGGTTAGCTGGTGCTGATGACTTCCTTAGAATTACTAATTGCTAAGTAAGAGTGGTTAAGGGGTGAGACCTCCAGATTATGTAACAAGTTATTTGGCCCAAAATGTACACTATATTTAGAAATATTCAAATGTGGCGGTATGACTCTATACAGGGTGTTTTAGCTTGTCGTGGAGGATATGCTGTGTGTGTTTTACCATCTGAGTTCTGTAGCCCCATTCAAAGGCCAATCCGTACCTGGTGCTCTGAATTCTCACTGGGAATTCTGTCATCTTGGTCTCTGGATCTAATCTAATGTGGGAGGGAGGCATCTCCGATGATTGTGGGATAGTCTAACTCCCACTGGAGGCAAGCTGTTTGATTTTGAGGTGGCGAGTTATAAAGGGCCAGCCTATGATTTTCCCAGAATAATAATATTATTATTAATAATAATTAATAATAATAATAATGAAGGTGGTATCATAGAAGAAACTTATACCATGTCAGTAGTTATTGGGTTTTTTTTTTTTCATTCAAAATAAAAACACTTTTTAACCAGGTGTGGTATCACATGCCATTAATGCCAGAGTTCAGAAGGAGAGGGAGGCAGATCTTTTTTGAGTCGAGGCCAGCCTGATCTACAGCAAGTTCCAGGGCTACACAATGGGACTGTCTTTAGAGAACAGCCTTTATGATACCATGTCTAAATAATTCAGTATCATTATCTGTCTCTAAGGTACTTTTACCCTAATACCTTTCTTGTTACGTGGACTGCTTGATATTGCACAGTCCCACTAAGAGGCATACAGTGTTGTGATTTACACACACACACACACACCTTAATAGCCTTTTTTAAAAAAGCTGTCATAAATTAAAGGGCACTGGTCTTAAATCAGGCTGACATGAGGCAGGTGACGTATTGTTGGGTTAAAAAGTTCACTGATGAGTTGTTTCTTTAGTACCATTCTTGAACCCAGGGCCTCATGCATGTTAGCCGAGTACTCTACTACCGACCTACTCCTTCAGCCCTGTACATTCTTAATACTGATCAACAGGGGGAGTGAGGTACCCCAAGTACCCATTTACCTGGGAGGTTCAGAGACATTCAGTGCTAATCCATAAACCCAGTCATTCCTAACTTCCAGTTTCTTAGCTGATAAGCTACATGTTTTATTTTTGTGGCTCAGAGGAAAGGGGGCAGGGTGGGGTGGCGGGGTGGGGTTCAGCCAGGCTGAAGATGCAGGCTGACCCCAGAAACAGGAAGGAGGGACCTACATGGTTGACAGTCTAGGAATCTTGCATTTCTGTTTGTACTCTTTAATTCTGATACTGTGGGCCTAAGCAAGCAGTAGTGCTTACGGCATTAACCACAGCCCTGGACCTAGAACCCTAGATGATGGAATGAGTATGAATTCCATTCACAGAGCGTCTGACCTTGGTCCATGACCAAGGAAGGGCATGTCTTCTAGTTTCCTATGAACAGAAGGCAAGCAGAGGAGGGTGACTTGGGACTAATGGTAGCTACCCAAACTGAACATTTTGCTCAAGGATTCCGTGAATACTCAGAAATCAGGAAGATGGGCACTTCACTCTTCAAATAAAATAAATCTATAAATCTTGTGCAAAAAGACTTTGTAATGAAGACTTGTCTCAGAACTGGGATTCCCAAATTCTTTTAACTCTTTCCTCCCCACATCAAGAATCTAATTAACTGAAAACACTGGGTGTAATCACTGATGTTTATCCTTGGAAGGTGTCTTGAAGATTTGTAAGTGACTTCTCCAAGAGACACTATCTTAAAAAAAAAAAAAAATCTAGCATTTTGAAGAAAAAACAAAGCTGTTTAAGCTATTTCTTGTTATTTTATTAAAAGAAAACATCACATTTACTGTTTTTTGAAAAATGCGTTCAGTGGACTAAGGGCACAGATTTAAAATACATGGGACCGCCCCCCCAAAGATGCTGCTGCTGTCATTTTTAGAACATACAGCTACTCTGTATAGAGTCTAGTCTTGCACTTCCTAAACTTCAGCCTCCTATCAGTCTTCCCAGCCACAGGTCAAGAGATCAAAACACGTGCCCTGCGGGAATCCCGTACTACGTGGAGATGGGCACCAGCTAAACACACCTGGGCCTTCACACCTAAACGAGCTTGCCCCGTGGCTTCACCTCCCACTCCATTCCACAGCTTTCCCAAATGGAGACCCCACTCCCGCCGTCCATGTACTCTCTACGGCCCAAGATGGTGGTTATCACAAAACTTTTCAAAGAGCAGATCCAGGTCGGGACAGGCAGTTCACTGTCCCCACTGTCTATCCCTTCCAACCCCCTCCTGCAGAGTGGCAGGCTCACCAGCCAGCTGAAAAACAAACAAGCGTCTCCCCGATGACCTCTGCCCAGCTCTTATCTGTGTCCCTCCCGCTGCTGCCCTTTCCCCTGGCTCCTTTCGCCCAGAGCTGCTCTGTAGTCCTTTATCTAACTCTCCTGCAAACCCCTACCCCATCCATCCATCCTTCAGCCCAGCAAGCAACATAACAGCCACCCTAAGCTTGGCTTAAAAAATTAAAAAAGGCCTTGGAATACGTTCAGTGCTCCCAATTTTATTTTTATTTAATGCTAAAAGGAAAAAAAAAAAAGTACTGTAAATCTGACAAATGACAGAACGCAGGTGATATTTCCATAGCATGGTTTTAAAATATAATGTTGATAGCTAAGATTACACTTATTTCAGTAGACATGAGTTTCATCATATATAGAAAAATTATCACCTTCAACTTAAAAAAAAAAAAGCAAAGGTTAAAAGGTGGCACACTTTCAAAACACTTGGTGGCCAGGAAAAGATATATAGAAAAGCTGTAAACCATGTGTATGTTTTCGTAACTTCAGAGTGAGGCCACATGAAAGACACTAACTATATCTGTTAAATTCTATAATTTGTTAAAGCAAAAAGGGACTGTTGACACCCCATCCCTTAGTATTCTGAGTGTTAAAGTCACGGCTGGAATAGTGTTGGGACTCTGACATCATCTATCCAGCTGTGGACAACATCCACAATGTCATCAAGGACAAGAAAAGATCAACCCAGGTCCCCAGGTGAACGGTTTTAGAGCAGGCCAGAGAAAGACTCCCCCCACCCCACCCACCCTACCCTCTCCAGGACAACACTCTGGCTACAAGTCTTCTGAAGGCCTCCCAAAGCTGGGCAGATGCACACAGGCCCTTCATCTCAAAAGTGCACCCCCCTTTAAAACAGGTCAAGATTTGCCTCCTTTGCCACTAGCACAGAGAAACCACAGGTGGCCTTTTCCGCAGCTGGACAGACTTCTCCCATTCGGCAGGATGGTTCTTTATTCATGTTTTTTGAGAGCTTATCTGTGTTGAGATTGCAAAAGATACAGACAGCCACAGCAAATTAGGTCAAATGACTAATCTAGTTGTAACATCTATGAGGTCAAATTCCAGTTTATAATAAAGTGCTTAGAAACACATTTATACTACAGACCATAAGAGCTGGGTCCTTCACAAACGTCTTTATGGGCAGGTGAAACTGACTCTGCTCTGTGTGTGTACATCCGCCTCAGAGACCAGTTGGATCTGACTCACAGTAACGACGAACTGGTCTATCGTGCAAGCCTGTCTGTAACATCACAATGACTGGTAACAAGAGCCTGGAGGATGAGGTGCACTCACAGAAAACACAACAAGAAATACTGTATTTGGTGCAGTGTCACTGGTTTTTAAGCGTTAGTAACTTGACTACTAAAGAAACCACCTTTAAAAAAAAAATGGAAAAAAAAAAAAAGATCAAACAACTAGAAATGATCCCAAGCTGGTGATAACCTATGTTTTCAAATTAAAATGGAATCTAGGCTGTGAAAAACACCACAAACCATAGCAGACTTAGAAGCCAAGACTGAGCCTACAAGGCCAAGTCATAAACACCTGCACCTCAGGGTTTTAGGGTAGTGTTCCTGTTGACATTAAACCAAAACAGCACAAAGGGGAATTAAAAAACAAAACAAAAAAAACAAAAAACCCACAAAACCCAACATCACTAAGGGGCACCCACTACTAATAACTAATGACCTGTTGTTGTTTACATTAAAAACAATCACTTCACCAATGCAAAACAGTGATCGAAAGAAATTAGTTTACAAAAGGCTTCTAAAAGTAGTTGGGAGGTGGGGCTTGCTTATGTAAAAACCCTTCATGTCTGTAGCTTTCACTAGTTTATCTCTTTTTTTTCCAGAACAGTAATATTCACTTCTTACTTCAGGCACGCACACCGAAGGAGGAAACTGCCAGGCTTCCTCCACCCACAGTGGGCCCCACCACGGAGATGCCCACAGGTCCTCGGAGCACCCAGGGCTGTAACTGCCAATGTACACACTGCGCCAGGGAG
Source organism: Peromyscus maniculatus bairdii (assembly GCF_049852395.1). Classification (NCBI taxonomy): domain Eukaryota; kingdom Metazoa; phylum Chordata; class Mammalia; order Rodentia; family Cricetidae; genus Peromyscus; species Peromyscus maniculatus. Next base: position 61,363,147 of record NC_134856.1, read on the forward strand.
CGAGTGAGCACTCACTACAACAGGGTGTGGGGACAACAGCAATGGCCACAGGAACACGACAGGTAAATGAAAGGGACAAACCAGAACAGAACAAAACACGCAACAGAAATGAAACCAATCCCACGAGTCCACCTGGCCTGCAACAGCCATCGGAAAAGGCCCTAGAGTGTTGGGGAAGGCCGAGCGAGTGGCGCTGCAGAGCCGGGCTCTGCTGTAAAAAAACGGCAGCAAGGCCATCTTATTTGCACACCACCCTTTACAACTATTAAAACACCAGCAGGGCAACCAAGGAGCATGCAGCATGGAAATCTTACAACTGGTCACATGGGCAGAGCAAACACAAGTCAACCTGCCCTCAATAAAAACAAAAACAAAAGCCTCCCAGACACGCAATCCTGCCAACCTTTCAGCAGCACCTCTGACTATCGATATTGCAAGAACTGAACCCCAAGATTCAAACCCCATTTCCCCACCCTCCGAGAGGGCCTGCTAGGTGGGTGACACCTCTCAGGGGCATGCCCTTCTGGCAAAAGTGCCCCCTTCCACTCCCTCCCTCCCTTCTCCACCAACTGACCTCCAGCCTGAGAGAGGGGCCAGCAATGAGGAATGACAGACGGACAGTAAGGCAATCTTACAATGTCAGAAAAATGTATGTATTTGGCTTTTTTTTTCTTTTTTAAAATAAGTGCATACAAATACGGCTAGAAGCATTTGTTTGCCAAGTGCTCTTTAAAAAAAAAAAAAGAGAGAGAGAAAAGAAAAAGAAAAAAGCAGCCGAGTCACAGCCTACATAGAACAGCAACTGTCACCAGTCAAGCACAGACAGCCTAATAACGTTAACAAAAGAAGAAAATGCCTTTGAAAGTACATACCTTTTGTCGTCAAAAAAAAAAAAAAATATAGAAACACAATGTATTCAAAAAAAAATCAAAATTATACAGCCATGTTTATGAAGTCTACATTTCCCTTGTCTTGGATATATATATTTATATATATATATATATATATATGGAGATTTATATACAGTTCAAGAAGTTTGCGTTAAAGGTAACGTGGGCTTTTCTGAACGCAGAAAGTCACGAGTCTCTCTCTTTTTTCACTTTCACATCTCCGGCGAGGATGGTGGCAATCTCTCCTTGCATGAAGGCCCAGGGGACGTTGGAGCCCACCAGAGGGCACTTCTCCCCGCTCGGACAATAGACCTCTCCACTAGCGCCCTGCTGCTTAATGCTTTGTCTGGAGCAAGGGAAACAGAACTTGTGCGAAGGGACAGATGGGCACTGCACAAAGTGGGTATCCTCCAGCCGCTCGTGGCAGAGGGTGCAGCAGAGGGGGGCGCTGGCGGCCAGAGAGGAGTCTGGGAGGCTGGCGGGGTGCACCGGCTCCAGTCCTCCTGTGCTGCCGGTGGCCTGGCCCCCCACCTCTCGGGGGCCAAGCCTTCTTTGGTTCATAGAGGAGGGGGAGGGCGGGCTGCTGCTGTTCCTCCGGGTGGTGGAGTGAACCTGGGTGGCATCTTTCGAGGCGTGACTGCCTCCAGCATTGTCTGCTACTAAAATCAGGGCTGCCATGGGGGACTGGCCGTTCTGGGCCGCTTCAGGCGGTGTGGTCCGGTTGGAATGAGGAGAGGCGGTGGGGGGTGGTGGAGACACAAAAGAGGATGTAGGGGTGATGGGGATCTTGAGCCCTTCTGTGGAAGTGGACAGCCAAGGCTGAGCCTCGCCATTGATCTTAGGGGGCCCGACTTCCCCTTCCGGTTCTGGAGAAGGCTTCCTTTTCCTTGCTGTTCTTGCAACTGAATATAGAGACAGGAATGGAAGAAAAGGAAAATTAACGGAAATGTACCCAAAGAGACATTTCCCATCTCCCCCCAAAACACACCTAGCACACAAGTTCTGCATGCACCTTCTAACGCGTCCTTTGGTAAGGGGCCCTGAGCCTGCACACCACTTCCAAGAGCTGAGCCATGCGAGCCTGCCTGAAAAGGTTTCAACCCCCAACCAGAGCATGTGACTGCTAACGTCCCCGACAGGTTAAAGGGTGACTGCTGCCCTCATGCTCCCATCCAAGAATGTGCTGGGAAAGGAAAACGCCGCCGTGTCGCTGCCTATCAGCCCGCTCTGACTCATCCCTGTTGTGCTGGTTCAGCAAAGGAACCACGTTGCCACTAAGCGCTGGTTCAGCCTTAGGCCGACCAGGAAGTTGGCTGTTTGTTGTTTCTGGGCTAAAGCAAAACCGTGCATGTTAAGAGTGGCTCCCTCAGCACACACGCGTCCGCGCTGTCTCTACCTTCCACACCCTCGACCCCTTCTCCCCTCGCCCCACAGCCGCCCCTACCTGCTTTAGACCCGTTGGCCCCGTTGGCCTCGAAACCCAACAACCTGCCTGCAGTCAGGGCCGGCTCCTTCTTGAACTTGCTCTCGAAGGGCCCCGAGTGGCCGTGCTGGTGCAGCGCCAGTAGCGTGTCGCGCACCGTCTTAGGCCTGCTGGCCCAGTCCTGCTCCCCGGGCGCTCGACCCTTGCCTGCACCGTCGGCGCCGAGCTCGCTCGCCCCGGCCGCGCCGGATAAGCTGTCGGCCGGGCTCCGGTGCGCGGGCTGCGCCTTCTCCTTGCTAGGCTCCCGCGCCTCGTGCTCCGCCGCACCCGACACCGACGCCGGCCGTTTGTGGGTGCCCAGCTCCGGGGGCTGGGCGCCCAGGCCCGGCGTCCCACTCACCGCGGCCAGTGTGGCCGCCGCACGGCCACTCAGCCCCAGCGCGGCGGAGCCGTTCACCAGCGGCACCAGGGTGGGCGGCACGGCGTGTGCGCGCCGCGGGTTCGGGCTCTGGCGATTCAGCTCGGGCGGCTCCTCCAGTTTGGAGAAACCGTTGGGCACCAGGATGCCGTTCGCCGGCGTGGGCTGCGGCGCGGCCGACTGCGGGAGGCCCGCACCCGCACGCGTGCCGAAGTCGGAGGCCAGGCGCGGGGCCCGATCCGGCGCTAGCGGGTAGCGCTCCATGGCCTGAGCGCGCGCGGCCTCGGCGCCCGCGTGGCCCAGCTGCGGCGGCGGCTGCAGCAGTAGGTCCTTGGCCGACAGTGGCGGTGGCTTGGCGGTGGCGGGTTGCGCGCCGGTCGGGGAGCGGCCCTCGGAGAAGCAGCCGTGAGCACGCTTCAGCTGGCGCGCCGTCTCGATGACGAACTCCACGCGGTCGGCGCCCTCGTAGTTGACGCAGCCGCGGCACACGGGCTCCGTGAAGTCCCAGATCATGGCCCAGGGCATGCGGGGCAGGTCACACAGATAGCACGACTGGCGCCGAGACGCGGCCGCCACCGCCACCGCCGTGGCCATGTCCGCACAGCCTGCCGCGCTGCAGGAGGAGCCGGGCGAGGAGGGGACGCCGCCGCCCCCCGCGGGCCCCGCGCGCGCGCGCCGGCCGGCCCAAGCCCGCGTCTGCGCGACTAGCGGCGGCGGCGGCCGCAGGCGAGGAGGCGGCGGCGGCAGAGCCCGGGCCGGCGCGGCGCCCGCGCGGCGCCCCCGGGGCACGAGGGGCGGCGGGCGCGCGGTGGGGCGCGGCTGCAGGTCCCCACGGGCGGCGGGGCGGCGCGGCGTGCGCGGGGGCGGCGGCTCGGCCGGGGCCGCGGGCTCGGGCCTCCAGACCGGGGCGAAGACGGGCCGCGAGCGCAGCAGGTCGCGGTGGCGCCGGGCGCGCAGAGCCGCGCGGGGGACGGGGGACGCGGGGCAGCCGCCGCGGCAGCTCAGTCCGAGCGGCGGGGCATGCCGCGCGTGGCGGCGTGCAGCTCGGTCCTAGGCCCCGGCGCGACCGCTGCACAGCACCCAGTGCAGCTCAGCTCCTGCGCCGCTGCTGTTGCTGCTGCTGCTACCGCCGCGGCCGCTCCACTTCTACAGACTTGATTCTTCGACAGCTCCGCACGGCGCCTGCGCGGCCCCCTCCCTCCCTGGCGCGCGCGGCCCCGTGCGCCCGCCCTCCCTCCGCGCTCTCGCGCGCGCCGCCCTGGATTCTTCCCTTTCTCGATCGCGTGCGCGCAGGGGCTGGAACGCGCTGCACGAGTTCGCGCGGCCCTGGCGCTGCAGGTGTGCTGCTCTGATCCCTTGGGGGGGTCCCCTGTCTCCCGCCTACCCAGCCAGGATGCTCAACCCCATGGCCGTGTCCTTTTGATTAAATCGTGCAAACTGTTTTATTTTACCCGCAATGCCACTTTGTCGCTTGGTTACTGGCAGCCTCCTGAGCATGGGATTTCGAGCATAGCAAGGCACACTTTGGGACTTTTTCTGTTAAGAATCTCACTTGGCGTAAGCTGAGCGCGCGCGCGCGCAATCAGCACGCTTTGCCCTGCTTTGGTCGAGGAAGCAACACCCGGTCGCTGCCCCTTTAAGTTTTACAAACTGTGGACGACCTGGTGCGCTCAGGCAGGCCCGGCCTCCTTTGCGCGTGCACTGAAACGAGGATGCACAACCCAGGCTCAACACGGCCTTCGGCGCCGCCGCCCCAGCGTCTTATGTAGGTCCGCGCGGCAAGCGCGTGACGTGGGCAAGGGACGCCACCACTGCGCAGGCTCGGCACAGACGTGCCCAGCGCCGCGGGCCCTGAAGCCGAGCCGAGCTAGTGCACATTCCAGGGATCTGGGCTCTGCAGCGCGCCGCGTCACGGCGCAGATCCCGCCCCCGGACTCTGGCTCGCAGGCCCTGCCCCCCCCCCACCTCCACCCCGGCCGAACTTGGAGCGGCCAGCCCCAGGCGCCGGCTACCCCCTGTGCGCCAGGGGCGTGCGGCTGGCGGGTGGATTTGGCTCTCCGTTGTCCCACCCGGCTTAGCCCAGTGGGCGCAGGCGCGCTTGGCCGCTTCGCTTCGCTGCTCCCTTCCACGGTGGGCAGTGCGGGCTGCCCAGAGTGGACGGAACTCCGAGATGTACACTTTGATAGGGAGCAGGGATTGGTGTGTGCTGCCTGTGATCGGTCACTCAGGCTGACCCTCTCATTTGGGACCTACACACGCAGTTGGCTGGGTGTAAGAGCCGTTTTTGTGGTGAACAACACAGGCCCACTTCTCTCCCCAAGACTGGAATGAGCTGGCTAAGTGTGGGAAGAACAGGGTACTAATTACATTATCTTTTCTACAACTGGATTGGAAGGTGCAAAGGGAGGAAAGAAAAATTCTGCTGACGTTCCTCTCCAGTTGCTGCTATTGAAAAATGCCAGGTTGCTTCAAAGAATAGCCACAAGAGGAAACACGCCCCATAGAGAAGCGGCTCAGGGAACTACTCAGAGCACAAGAATAAACCTGTTGGAGATGGCACAGAAAGCTTAATGCCAGATGCCAAGGGCGTCCACAGGCTAACCTTGAACGTCTCTCGGGGCTTTCCGGAGAAGGTACACCTGCGTCAAGGGCCTCCCCATCTCCCCTTCCAGTCATAAGCCTGCCTCACCCTCTCCAAGCCTGGAATGGGGCCTACCCGGATCCATTCCCAGAAGCAGCTGGTGCCAGCTGGTTTGGGCACCTGCTCCAGGACCTGTCAGTCTGGTCACTCTCTTCCAAGACCCTGTGCCACTCATCTGACCACGTGATTTTGCCCGTGGAGATCCTGAGTGGAGATGAAGCTGCCCTGTCTGCAGAGTCATCTCAGTACCCTATGAGATGACCCAGTAGGCAGACACTGAGACATTAAAACAAAGCAGAACCCTGCATGAGAGTGTGGCCTGATTCTCCTCCGTTCACCTGCCAGCAGCCCTCAATGCCCTCTCCAGGGAAAGCCGCCACTGCAGCCCGAAATAGAATTACTGAGGTACAATGTCTGCCTTGAGAAATGCTAAGTGGAGCTTTACTTCTCCAAAAGACCGGCATTTCCTTTGTATTTCACACCACTGGCTTCATGTCGAAACCCAGCTGTTAGAACTTCCCCCTAGAGATGCCTGCCTGCTGGAAAACGGAAAGGCTATTTCAGACTGGGCTGTCCTCCATAAAAAGGAACCCGGCTCCACGGGGTTAAGGCAAGTCCTGGATCCAGGGCAGCAATTCCTTATACTGTATCAACAGCCTTTCATGCTGCCTGGCCTTTCATGTAACTCTGGAGCAGATTTTTTTTTTTTTAATCGATGTATGCTAAGTAAACATAGCTTTGTTTCTGTCTTCCACCCACCCGCCCTCCCTCCCGGCGCAGACTGGAGCTGGATCTTGTCCAAAGCGGCTGCTGCTGGAGTTACAGCCTGCCTCCTCCACACACACAGGAGTGGGGTTTCTAGGGTGAGGCAATGCGTCTGCAATTCGCACAGACAAGGCAGGAATTGTAATTGTAGCTCACCATGTGACGACTTATGAAAGAGGAAGTTGGTATGTTTTAGTCACGTAGACTGCCCTCTTGCTTAAGGCTCCGGGTCCTCCCAGAAGGGTCAGGATGAGCTTTGCTGCTCAGTCAAGGTTACAGGATTGGCTGCAGCATGGATGTGTGCATTCTTAAGTGGACAGGCAGGCAGATGCAGTGGGCTGGGGCGGGTGCTTAACCAGAACACTGGAACCTTGTGATTTGTCTTCAGAACTACAGGAAATACTCTACAGGGAGGGATTCTCTGGAGACGAGATGAGCAACAGTTTTCCTGGCTGTAATTCCTACCATTTCTTCTTTTAAAATAGAGATCTCAGTTTGGGGGCAAAATGCTATTCTGTGTGATAGGATGCAAGCAGGAATTTGGGGGAGGATTCTAATGCATAGTTCCATGGGCAAAAGAGAGCTGAGCTTACACTCAACGGCCTTGGACAATAACATCTGAACTCCGAATCTGCTCTCTAGGCCTCACAGCAGTAGAGGTGCCCTTGTGCATTCCTGGAAGCCCTATGCCCTCTGTCTATAGGGCAGCGTGCTGTGAGAACACCCACATGGAGTTCTACCTTCAGGACCCCTGCAGATTATGAGTGCTTTATGCCATGGCACTCTAGGTTTGTGAGCTCCACTCTGCATCCAGATGTGGATTCGAAGAGTCACTTCTATACAGTGCAGCTTTCAATGACAAGCATGTTGAGGACTGGGTTAGCTGGCCCTGTGGGTAAAACACTTGCTACACAAGCCTGGGGGGTTGAGTGTGAATCACCAGAACCCATGTAAGCCAAGCACAGTGTACCCGTAATCTCAGTGTTTCTACAAGACGGAAGGAAGATACAGGAGAATTCCCCCAGAGGCTCAAGGACCTGGTATCCAAAACAAGGAGCGACAAGAGACCCTGCCTCAAACAAGAGGAAAGGCAGAGGTGGACACCTGGCTGTACCTGCACTCGTGTGCACGTGCGCACACATGTGCGTGCACACACACTAAGACAAAGCTGATGTTGAAACCGCGGCGAGGCTTTCTCAACTCTGACCTCTGCATCTGTGAAGGAGAAAATAGCTCAGCAGCATGCCATGTGTGCTTCTGTGGGTGGCACTGCCCACCTCACTGACGTTGGCAGAAGTGCGGTGAAACCAGATCCGTGTTTGTAGGAATACACACTTCCACAAACTGTGGACACGGCAACAGAGATGAACCTTCTAGAACTGATGCAAGAAAGAGCCTTTCTTCTATGCCACGGCACTCGTGGGACGGTTTCACTGTTTTTCAGATGCCGAATATTCTTTTTGTTCCCCTCTGTTTGACCTCCTCGAAGTCCCCCTCCCCTGTGCAGAGAGGACATTTAGTGTTATAAAAGGGGTTGTGTGTGGAGGGTCTAAGAAGCAGATCAAATCACCGGGACTTATCAACACCGAAGCTGCTGTCACCAGCCTGTGTGTCTACATCCATTCAGATCCCCATCGAAAGCAAGACTGGGGTCTTGGTGTAAGTTAACTGACTGTGTTGGAATTTAAAGAGCCAAGCAAAAAAGGAAAAAAAAAAAAAAAGGCAAGTAGGGAAAACAGACAAAGGCGAGATTGCGGTCACACCCTTGCTCAATCAGCAAGGAAAATTTTCAGGAGAGCTGGAAGAGATTCAGTGGCCTTCGTGCCAGAGCCCCCTTCTATGGGCTTTTTGAAAAGGGCCGGAGGGAGTGCACTTAGCTGGCTGTGGGTTTCATGTATACTTAACACACTGGCTAGAATCCTTTGAAAGATAAGCCGTAGGAAGATGTGTGGACAATGCTTGAACATATTAAACGCCCAGGATCCGCTCATCAGCCTTCTGGCTTAAAAACAAACATTTCCCAAAGTCACATTCAGTAGTACAAAGGGAGCTGAGATAACCAAGCGCTCGCAAAGCTCTGAGAGCTACAGACAGTAAGTGATGCCGTGGTATGTCTTACATCTCTCACAGAGACATGCTAGGAGGATACTTCAAGCACACGCATTATCCTATGGGCTGACGACATGGCTCCGTGGGTAGGGGAGCTTGGCTACCAAGCCTGACGACTTGAGTGTGATCTCCCAGAACCACATGATCGAAGGAGAGCTCTGACTTCCACACACACACACTGCAGCATATGTGTGAGCCCACACACAATGCACATGGACTCAGATAAACAAATAAATAGACTGTGTTTTGCAGGCCAGGCTTGGTGGATCAAGCCTTTAATCCTAGCCCTTGGGGGCAGAGGCAGGAAAAGCTCTGTGAGTTTGAGGCCAGCCTGGTCTACAGAGTGAGATTCTGTCACAGAAACAAACACAAACATGGAGGGTCGCAAATTCAAGGCCATTAGGCTGCATATCCCTGTCTCAAAACCAACCAACCAGCCAACCAAAATACCAGGGGAAAAAAAAAATCAAAATTACAACTGCCAATAAGGTTTGATAGTCCGGGACATGCTTCTACTTCTTCCACAGTTTCAGGGCCCAACAAAAGAGTGTTCAGATTTCTAAATATAAGCAAATTCTGGGGCCAGGTGTGGTGACATAGGTCTGTAAACCCAGAATACAGGAGGCTGAGGCCGGAGGATCATGAGTTTGAGGCTACCCTCAAATTACGTAGAGAAATCCATTCTCAAAATTCAAAACAAAACAACAACAAAAAAAAGTTAAGCATTGCTTGTATCTCTATTTATAAGAAAAGGGGGAATTCCAGTACAATTCAAGAAACCCTCAAACCAAGAAAAATTAATATTCACAACAAATGAAAGTGACAAGCAGGTGACAGCTGCTTGAACTCCAGGTCCAGTTGTCAGACCACGTTCTGGCCTTTATCTGTCGTAGGCAAAAAATTGCCATTGGCATTAGGATGAAAGATACTGGAATCACTTGGGTGGTCATCACATTCACCAAGCCGGAACATAGCACCCCGACTCTTAGTAACATGTTTCTTCAAAAGCAAAGAGAAAGCTCACAGAGTTATCTGCTCTCATTGTGAGATTTCAGTGCTGACCCCTCCGCACTCAGAGAGACAGTGGGCTCCTGGGTACTAAAGAGAAAAAGCATGAAACCACCTAGACGGCATGGTTATAGACGTTCTCGGTTAGAGGGGGGCTGTGGGATCTACCATGATGATAACTTAAACAAACAAGCCTTCCTTGCTGGCATCGGGACTTCTCTTAACATAGAAGCTGGCCAATATAAACTAGACTGACTTTTATCTTGACAAGATAATTTTTTTCCCCAAAAGAATGCCCTATTGCAGCAATATATGGCCTCTGTCGATGGAGTTCTGCTGGCTTAGGTACTCTTGTACTAAGCCAAAACAAAAACAGCGGTGGTGGTGGTGGGGGCTTCTTAAACTGACCTTTGTGGGGCTAGAAAGACAGCTCAGTTGCAAAAGCAACCCACTTGTAACCCTAGCACTGAGGAGAGACAGGGATCCCTGAGGCTCACTGGCGAGCCAGCCTATTGTAATTGGCAAATTCCCGACCTGTGAGAGACCCTGTCTAAAAAAAAACAAGGAGCCCCAGTGCCTGAGGAGTGAGTGGCATTAGAAGTTGACTTGTGACCTTCACAGGCACACACATTTATGTCCATGTGAATAGGCACACACATATACATACAAATGCATGCACAAACCCTAATTATTTATGTGTAGGGCATACATTCAAATGCTATCTTCCATCTCAAAGTCTGGAAAACCAAACAGTACAATTTTTTCTCCAGTACTCGTTGGAGACAGAGGACACTAGTCAGTTTTTGTTTTTGTTTGTTTGCTTTTGTTGTTTTGTTTTGTTTTCCTTCTCTCTCTCTCTCTCTCTCTCTCTCTCTCTCTCTCTCTCTCTCTCTCTCTCTCTTGTTTGTTGGTTTGTTTTCTGATTTTTCAAGACAGGGTTGCTTTGTGTAGCTTTGGCTGTCCTGGAACTTGCTTTATTAAAGACCAGGCTGACCTCGAACTCACAGAGATCCACCTGCCTCTGTCTCCCAAGTCAGTTTAAGAAGGTAGAGAGAACTCCGTATCAAAATTAAAAGAGGAGACTTCCTTTTATTCATTGTAGTGACTCTATGTGACCCAGCAGCTCCTCTCATGTGATACCAAGGGAAGTGCAAGCCATGGGAAGAATGGACATGGAACCCAAGCAGAGTTTAGACAAGGAGGGAGAAAACCTGTATGGGAGGCTCTCCAGGCCTCCTGAGTTCAGCAAGCCAACACTGCTGGAAAGAACGTTGAAGTACACTCCCCTAGAGTGACAGCCCAGGAGAGCCTGTTTACTAAAAAGCTTGTCACACACAGTGAAAATGCAAATCTAAGTGAACTTTGATGGACTTGCTGGCAAGCCTCCCAGCCCTTCCAGCAAATTCCGACGCCAGGAAGTTGGTTTTGAAGCATGCCTGGGAACTCCACACACGTGAACTTTCTGAGTGTTGTCGTCTTGTATTTCCCAGGGAGGCAGATTTGAACTGCTTAGATTGTGCCTCCTCTGTCTCCGTCTCTCTCTGTCTCATTATCAGAGCAATTTATTGTTCTCAATGGCTGTGACCATCTCTGGCCATTGCCTGTACGAAGCCGGTAACTGAGGCACCAAGACAAAAAGGGATTTGTCTGGCAACAAAGAAAATGTGCAGTTAAGCTGTAGCTAAAATTCAGATTCCCAGGCTAGAGTTCTCTCTAGCTCACTGGTGGCTCTGCCGCCTATTGTATTTTCTCCCTGGCTTCTTTATTTGCATGGATATAAATACCTTGGCAGAAGATTGCTGGGGCCCAAAGACTCTGCTCATACCACCGCTGTGAGACATCCTGCGGGCCACTTGGACACCGCTGTTCACCAGTGTTTTTCTTGAGTGGGGGATGGCCAGTCTTGATGTCATGTCTACCCTGACCTCTCAGATGTTGGGTAGATACAACAGGAATACAGAACTTGAAAACCCCAAGTCAGGCATTCTTCTGACCCCTCAGGGGATCTGATCTCAGGCAACACAAAGACCCCAGTAAATGCCTGCTCATTTCTTGGGGGCACTGTGCAATGCCAATGAAGCTGTGTGATTAGATAGCTCCAAGATCTTCACATCCTTGGAGAGCACAGTGTCTGTTGGCTTAGTCCAGTTGAAGAACTGCGGAACTGCCTTCTACGCTGAGTTTAAACCCAACGGGGAAGCATCGAGCATCCCCAGTCTTATGGGAAGTGCTTGAGCTTTTGTGTATATGCATGTATGAGCTTCCACTTACACAGGTATATAACATTTGTGTGTGTATATGTGTGTATGCACTTGTGTGGAGGAAGCTTGAATCAATTTCAGCTCTCCGCCTTCTTTTTCTTTTTCTCCCCCGAGACACGGTTTCTCTGTGTAACCACCCTGGCTGTCCTGGAGCTCATTTTGTAGGCCAGACTAGCCTTGAACTCACAGAGATCTGCCTGCCTCTGCCTCCCAAGTGCTGGGATTAAAGGCGTGTGCTACCACTGCTTGGCTTTTCATATTATTTTTCAAGACAAGGTTTCTCACTTGAACCTAGAGCTCTCCCATTTGGCTAGATGTCCAGTGAGCCCCAGGAATCCTCCTGTCTGTGTCTTTCAGGCACTGAGATAACAGATGGGCACTGCCATGCCCAGCTTTTATTTTTTTTTTACATGGGTTCTTGGGGAGGAGGGACCTGAACTCAGGTCCTGTGCTTGCACGGGACACATTTTACTGACTATCTCTCCAGCCTCTCAGAACTTTCTTTCTACAAGAAACTGCATTATTTACATCATGTATGCATATGTACATATGTATGTACATATATGTACATGTGTATAAATATGAGTTTCAACATACATATTTATCTATACACTCAATTAAATTTTCAAAAATTTATTCTTTGACAATTTTACATGTGTGTTTATATTTTGATCATATTCACCCCCAATTATTACCCTTTTATCTCCCTTCTCACACACACAATTTTATGTATAGTACATTTACTAATCATTCATGCTTATTTATTTATTTGTGTGTGTGTGTGTGTGTGTTTATGCACACTCACTTGCTTTGGTACACGTGTGGAAGTCAGAGAACAACACTTTTCAGGAGTTGGCTCTCTTTCCTCTGTGCAGGTCCCAGGAATCAGACTCAGGTTACCAGACTTGGTAGCAAATGACTTTTACACTGACCTACTTAATCAGCCCATAATATGTACACTATAAATACATGTACACTATAAATAAATATAAATCTAATGAGCAAAGCGTCATAAGCATGCTATGTCAGAAGCATCGATGAACACAGATTGGAAAAGAGGCCCTCGGTCGGTGTTCGAGTATGTTGGCTTCATGCTAGAGCACTGGCCTTGCCAGCAAGATGCTGGAGGAAGATCCATGGCCCTGCAAGACAGAACAAAGAGAGGCCTTTCAGTCACACAAACAACAAACAAAAGCGGGTTCTGTGCCCCACCAGGCAGGCGGTCCACCGACTAGGTCAGCAGGATGTGGAAACTTGTTTTGAGGTTTTCATGGGCATTCCCACCCAGGATTTTGCTTCTTATGGCTTCTTTGGGGGTCTGCATCCAGAATTCATAAAGGACCTTGTGAAAATAAGGATTCAGGTATTTTAAAGCTTGCCTCGACTTTATTCTCTAGGCGAAACGTTACATTTGTGCTACAATCCTAGATGGCTCTCATTTTTTTTGGGTAGGATTGTGGGAAGACAATATGCTTTTTTTTTTTTTTTTTTTTAATTCCGTTTTTCAAAAACTGGGGTTGGGGACACATGGTATGTCTGGTTTGGTTCATTTCAACTGTTCTTTAGAAATCAGAAAGAGACATCTCTGTGGCTTCTCTCATAAAGGTCACTTCATGTATCTTCACAGGCATGCTCCAGAATCAGGGCTCCCGGATTCCTTGAATTCACAGGGTGGAAAAAAACCTCAGCAGACCACAGCTGTAACAGGAGACATTTCTTTTAAAAGCCTGGAATGCTGAAGCCCTGGCAGTCTGCAAACATGTCAGGACAAGCCTTTCTGGGACACTGTCAAGTGGTTTGGGCTCTAAGGCCTGCATTCCGTACTTTTGAGGTTGTGTGCTGCTGGCAAGCAGCCTCCGGATGATTTTCATGTGGTGGGTGTGCAGGCCAACCTTCCTGTTCCAAGAAATAAAACCCTGCTCTGTGCAGTGTCCATATTTTAGCAAAAATCAGGGAATGTTGGACTCTTTTTAATTTTCTAGTGTGTGTGTGTGTGTGTGTGTGTGTGTGTGCGCGCGCGCAGGTGCCTGCTGAGTCCGGAAGAGAGAGTGTGAGATCTCTTGGAGCTGGAATTTCAGGTGTTTGTGAGCCATGGACATGGAGCCACCAGATTCTGGAACCTGGAACCTGACTCAGATTCTGGGAAAGAGCAGCAAGGTCTCTTAACTTCTGAGCCATCTTTCCAGGCACCCACCTTCTTTTGAGACAGGGTCTCACATAGCCCAGGCTGGCCTTGAACTCACGGTAAAGATAAAGATGATGGCTTTGAACTTTTGGTCCTCCTGCTTCCATTTCTCAAGTGCTAGATTACAGGCATGTGTTATTACATCAGAGTGTTTGTTTTGTTTTCTTTTCCCTGCAAAATAAGGGGTGGACCCAGGTCCTTGTGCATGTTGGGCAAGCGCTCTCTCAATCTGGGTGCTAGCTCCAGCCCTAGCTAGGGTTATGGTAGTCAGTCTGTGAGCTTTGCCGCAGTTCTAAACGAGACAAGGGCTGTAGAAGGGAAAGAGGGAGGAGCAGAGGGGACGGAAAGGGAGGAACGAAAGAGGAAAGAAGGAAGGACACCATGTACCCTCAAGAAAGAGGCATAAGGCCAGGAGGTGGTGGCACATGCCTTTAATCCCAGCACTCAGGAGGCAGAGCCAGGTGGATCTCTGTGAGTTCGAGGCCAGCCTGGTCTACAGAGTAAGATCCAGGACAGGCACCAAAACTACACAGAGAAACCCTGTCTTGAACCCAACCCCCTCAAGAAAGAAAGAAAGAAAGAAAGAAAGAAAGAAAGAAAGAAAGAAAGAAAGAAAGAAAGAAAGAAAGAAAGAAAGAAAGAAAGAAAGAGGGAGGGAGGGAGGGAGGGAGGGAGGGAGGGAGGGAGGGAGGGAGGGAGGGAGGGAGGGAGGGAGAGAGAGAGAGAGAGAGAGAAAGAAAGAAAGAAAGAAAGAAAGAAAGAAAGAAAGAAAGAAAGAAAGAAAGAAAGAAAGAAAGAAAGAAGGAGAAAGAAAGAAAGAAAGAAAGAGACACAAGCTAGATGCAGGCCATTTCTTCCACCTCATGGAACCCTCCGGTTTGCTGAGGCTCACATTCACAACTGGAGAACTGCCCTAGTTCATCAGTATACAGCGTAGCCCAGACCTGCCCAAATTAAACCCCAGCTCTCTGCCCTTCTGCCCCCCTTACTGTGACTGCAAAGAGTTCATTTCAGAGGCGCCACTATCTGTAAGACCCAAACAAAGGTAGTTAACTCTAAGCCCTGTCCTCATTTCGTGATTATAGACCAGGCGTGAGTGACTGCTTCAGCGCTTCCTGGGCCAGCTCCTCAGCCAAACACAGGGCTCGTGTGGTGGCTAAAAAGGGAAGCCTTGTCTCGTTTAACCTTTGAGTATTATTATTACCTCTTGTTTTTATTTTGACTGTGTATTCCAGGCTAACCCTGAACTCGCCATGTAGTTCAAACTGGCCTCAAACTTGCTGCAATCCTCCTGCCTCAGCCTCCAGAATGCTGGGATTACAAGCGTGCACCTCCATGCCAACTGAGAATTATTTTCTAATTGTTTGAGTGGGCGATTTCCCAGAGATTAAGTCAACAAGAACCTAGTCTGAACAAAGAGCAACAGGACTGCAGTGTCAGACACAGGGTTCCTTTGAAATGCTCCATTTTGCAGACTAAGAATACCATTTGTAAGTCTTCCTTATCACAGTACATAAATTATGATATTTTAGTGGAAGCCAATACAGCCAGCATACAGATGAAAAGTCAGCTGCTGCCTCAAAGCTTTCTGTAGGTTGTAGAATTGAAACAATTCCATGATGTGGTTTCAACACTGGGGATTCAACACTTTTGTTTATGAAGTAAGAACAAAAATCCTCCAGAAAGAAAGCTGCTTGCCACCCCACACTGCTGCTGGTGGTGTTATGAGAAACATCAGCAAAGTCCAAGGCCATAAGGAACCAACAGTGAAGCAGAAATACAATCAATCTGTCAGAGTTGCTTAGTGGGTAATCCACCAGATACACACCACCGTGTTACCTCTGGTTGGGAGGTGTCCAGTCCAGATCCAGGGCAGTCTCAAGATTTTGTAGAAAGACTGTGATTATCTGCTTTCTTGGAACATTTAGGGAAACCAGCAAGCCAGAAAGAAAGTGGAAATCGGTTGATGTCCTCACACTATTGCTTTTTGTTTGTCTGCTTTGGAAAATGCTTTAATGATCCCGATGGCACATTTTCGTAGCTGGCCCTGATTGTCATTGGACTCTCCCAATGACAACTGTCAACATTTTGAATTCATCTGCTAAGAGTTTGAATGGATTTAAGATTGATTGGCTTGGCTGTGGGCATCAATGTTGCCTTTAGAGATTCGGTGATGTGAGTCTTGAGAAAGGATCGGAGCACACAAGTGTGCAAACGGGAGCTGTGAAGGAGGCAGCTGAGAAACAGTAGTGGAGAGGAGGGCGATGTGTTGGGACATGGTGGTAGGATCGACAGTGGGACTGTCCAAATGTGGAAATGGGGCTGGGGAGGTGGCTCAGTGGATAAAGAGCCTGAGAGCCTGAGTTCCGTTACAGAGTCAATGGGGAAAATTACGGTATGGTGGCTGAAGAGACAGAGAAAGGCAAATAACTGGGATCCTTGGCCATCCATGCCTAGGCTACTTTGCAAGTTTCAGGCCAATAAGAGACCCTGTCTGAAAAACAAGGTGGACAACCCAAGGTTAATCTCTCATTTCATGTATACACACACACACACACACACACACCACCACCACCACCACCACCACCACCACACATGCACAGGCACATCACACCCTTGCACATGTACATAGACACACACACCTTCAAGGATGCTTGCATACGTGAGATGTGGAAATGGGCTTGATTTCTTTTGCAAATAAAACATAACCAATCAGGTGGGAGCCTTATACATCATACATCAAGACCATGGGTTTGCTAGTGGGCTCCACGGACCCTTTGCTGTGGAAAGTGACTCCAGTTTCCTGTTTTCGTAGGGTTTCACAGGATCCTAACCCTAAGCAGAGATCACCAAGTCTGACCCCAAAGAATAAGCTTTATAAATGAGCAAGAAGATCGAATCTCACCCCAGGGTCGGTGGTCCTCGTCACAGTCTGAAAGCCAGAGTCTGGAAAGACTATGGCATGCCTAGAGCTTGTGGTAGAGAGCCCATCCACAGCAGGAAGTCAGATGCACAGCAAGGTGCTGACTGCTCTGAAGAAGCCACAACCAAGCCCCGCCTTAGAACCAAACTGGTCAGGAACACACACTACGGTTCTGAATTTCCTTATATTTGGTGAAAGAATTCTGAACCACACACATACACAAACGATGCATGCTGCTGGTAACTTTCTCCATAGACACTTCACATATTTAAATATGTTTATGTTTATCTTCCTAATGAATGAAGAAAGGACACTGAGTCACAGGCCCATAACCTGAAACCTGTATTTGCTTAGGTAGCACAATTTCCCACTGGCCCCAGACTCCTAACACTCCCAGAATCCACAGGAAAGCCCCCAAGATACCCTTTGGCAGAAGAACTGGGAATATTCTGGAGAGCTGAAGACCAGAAGAAAACATGGCAGCAGCGTAGAAAGAATGCTCCATGACCAGGAACCTCACAGAAAATGTCTGAAGCTGAAGACATCAGTACAGCCAGGTTCTCATTAGGCATGACAGGTGATCTGGCTTCTAAGATGCCCTCCAGTCTTTTTGGACCTCAGGGAGACATCCTCAGGAACCCAGGGGATGTGGACACAGAACGCCATCACAACACAATCCAAGTCCAAGATCAGATCCCATGTCTACCCCTCTCCCCACTGCTTGGATAGTGAGAGGAATTAATTACTCCCAGAATTTCTGAGAAGGCAACTTACTGCAATGTCCTAAAAAAGAAAGAAAGAAAGAGAGAGAGAGAGAGAGAGAGAGAGAGAGAGAGAGAGAGAGAGAGAGAAAGAAAGAAAGAAAGAAAGAAAGAAAGAAAGAAAGAAGGGAGGGAGGGGGGAGGGAAGGGGGAGGGAGAGAGGAAGGGAGGGAGGAAAGAAAGAAAGAAAGAAAGAAAGAAAGAAAGAAAGAAAGAAAGAAAGAAAGAAAGAAAGAAAGAAAGAAAGAAAACAATCAGAATTTGCAAATTACTGTAGAAAGGGTATTTTATAATGCATCACTCAAATGGGAAATGAATGTGGTGAATCCCTATCTTTTCTTTCTTTTTTTTTTTGTGTTTTTTGTTTGTTTGTTTGTTTGTTTTTTGAGACAGGGTTCCTCTGTGTAGTTTTGGTGCCTGTCCTGGATCTCACTCTGTAGACCAGGCTGGCTTTGAACTCACAGAGATCTGCCTGGCTCTGCCTCCCAAGTGCTGGCATTAAAGGCAGGTGCCACCACTGCCCGGTGTGAATCCCTATCTTAAGCACACATGAACTCGGGTGTGTGTGTGTGTAGGTGTGGTGTGTAAGCAGCTGCGTATGTGAACGCTCATGTCCAAGGAGGCTGAGGGAGGAAGTCTGGTGACCTGCTCTACCATTTTCTACCTTACTTTCTTGGCATTGGGTCTCTCTCACTGACCCTGGAGCTAGGCTGGCACTCAGAGAACCCCATCAATCCTCCTGCCTCTGCTCCCTGCAGCACTGGGGATATAGGTCGACCACACCCAGCTTTTTATGTGGGTTCTGGAGGTTCAAACTGAGATCCTCATATTTGCAGAGCAAGCATCTTGCCTTCTAGTCTCCCCAGGCCCAGATGACACTTTTGAGTTTTCCCATGGCAGAGCTCAAGCTGTGAAGGCAGAAGCCTAAGTGTCAGGCACAGGTCTCGCAGGAAGGTGACATCTGCAGAAAAACACAGCCTTGAGCTTTTCATCAGTACCTCTCTGCCAAGGTCATTTCCAAAGTAATGGGAGGGGAATACCTAATCTTTCCCCTTTGTTAATTCTTTATAATCATACCCTTGGCAAAAGGACTGTTTGCATCTGTTACTTAGAAAAGGTATAATTGACTTCCAGAATATTCTTCTAGGAATACCATATCCTTTGGGAAAGAGATAATCTAGCATGTAGCCACTCAGCTTTTCAAATGAATACCTCATATTTCTGAGATTTCCCTTATGCTTAACAAAATAGTATCCTAAATTGTGTGTGTGTGTGTGTGTGTGTGTGTGTGTGTGTGTGTGTGTGTGTGTGTGTGTATACATGTGGAGGTCAGGGCAGAGGACAACCCCAGGTGTAATTTATTGGTTGCCACCCACCTTTAAAATATCTTTTCTTTGAAGCAGACTCTCTAGCCAGCATGGGACTCACCATGCAGGCTCTGTTAGCTGGCTGGCAAGCCTTGGGTGGCCATCTCTGCTTCCGAGGTGCCAGGGTTACAAGTGCATGCCACCACTCTGGGCATTTTTCACATGGATTCTGGGGATTGAACTTAGGCCTCCAGGCTTGTGTGGCAAGCACTTCATTAACTGGCCACCTCTTCAGCCCCTCTAAATAGTATTTGATTTTTTTAAAACGTAAGTGGCACAGCCGTGTGAAAGACGCACACGGTTGTGTTGTGGAGACCGCTGAGGGCACTTGTCCCCACCCTCAGCCACAGTACCCGTAAGCAGCCACCCCAGACCCAGTTCTTTAGCAGCCAATCCTTTACTTTTCTGAAGCTGTGGCAAAGGCTGAAAGAACAATTACTGCAGTCTCTGGAATCAGAGCCTAAGGTCGTCACCATTTATTACAATAGTCACCCCTCCAAGATTGTCTTGGATGGGCACAAGAGTTTCCAAGGCACACACTTCCAGTGCCAGGGAGGAGGCCTGTAGGTCCGCTGCTCATGCTCCAGCCTGAGATGGTCATGATGTTACTTTGGTTGAGGAAGCATTGTGTCACAGCCCTCCTGCTGGATGAGGCTTCCCTCTGAAGCACTCAAAACAGAAACTGATTGGTAACCTGGTTTCTTCCCAAGTACTTCCAGGCTGGGCCAAAGCAGGCATTTCTAAGACCAACCAGCTCATGACCAGACTTCAGGATCGTCCACCCCCCATACCCTCTGCTCCATGAAAGAGCTTATAAAAGGGGCCTGATTCAGAGACCATCTTCAGGAGACTCGTCGGGCAAATCCTTCCAGCCATCTGCCACTTGAGACATCCTTGGATTCTTGATTCTCCATTTGAATGTTTTTCTTTTCTTTCTGCTTGTTTGTTTTTGTTTTTGAAATAGTACTTTCCTATGTAGCACAGCCTGGCTTTGAACTTTTGTTTTGTTTTGTTTTACAAGACACGGTTTCTCTGTGTAACAGTCCTGGCTTTCCAGGAACTCGCTTTGTAGAACAGGCTGGCCTCAAACTCAGAAAACTGCCTGCCTCTGCCTCCTGAATGCTGGCGGTAAAGGTGTGCACTACCACTGCCCACTCTTGATTCTCCCGCCTCAGCCTCCCAAGGGCTTGGACGACAGGCTTGTACCGCCACACCTGGTATACTTTGAGTCCTATGTTCAATCCTGTGCCCGGAGAGCATCTTTCTCTGTGTGTTCACTTTCAGTGTTGACTCACTGCTTTTCCATCTCCTGTAAACCTTGCACTCTAAATTGAACGATTCAGTGAAGTTGGCTTCTTATCCATGGGCTCAGTATCCATGGGCCCCCAGAATCCACACAGGGGAAGGAGAGAACCAATTCTCAGGTTGTTCTCTGACTTCCACCTGTATGCTGTGGCAAACACAGGCACAGATATAAATAAAGACATAAGTGTACATTTTTTAAAAGGTAGATTCACAGACGTACAAGAAATTATACCAAGATCCCGCATAACCTGTCCTGAGTTCCCTTGGCAGTAACAACCTAGAACATTGTTGTACAATATCTCATTTGAGACCTGGACAATATGTGATACTGGGAATCTGTTCTCCATTTTTATAATTTTGTGTAGCTTTGAGGACCTGCCCGTTCATTTCTGAGACTGCCAAATGTCACTAGCTTGTTCTTCTTTCTTTGCTCAGTTGGACCCTGTGGTGTGGTGACACCGTGGTACACTGGCCATTTCACCCACAGGGTGTCTGGGTTGTGTACAACTCCAGACTATGACAAATAAGGCTGCTTATACACATGCAGCTACTTGGTTGAACATTTCTTTCCATCTGTAGCTTGTCTTTCCTTAGTGGGTCCTTTTACAGGTCAGAGGTCGATCAATTTGGTGAGGTCACATATTTAGTCTTTGCTTTAGCACATCTCGGTAGCAAGCCTTATCTCTGCTCTGCCTAGTCTTAGCTACCCAACCCTGATGCCTGTTGGGGCATGGTGACACCTGTGTTTAATCTCAGTCCTTGGAGGCAGAGGCAGGCATATTGAAGTGAGTTCCAGGCCCACCTGGTCTATAGAGAGAGTTCCAGGCTGGCCAGACCCTGTCTCAAAACAAACAAACAAACAAATCCCTTACCCCTCAAACAAACAAACCCCGCACCACCCCCCAAACAAACAAACCCCTCCATCATTTCTTCCTGTATCCTTTTTCTAAATGCGTTCATGGGTTTATGTTTTAGATGTAAATCTGAGACCCATTTTTGAGTCATATTTTGAGCATGGTGTGAGGTTGTGGTGGATGGTCTTTGGTTGTTCCTCCTTGATGATGTTGTCATTGTGCTTTTTTGTTGTTATTGTTTTGCTCTTACAACACCATGGTTGGGGCGGGGGGGGTGGGGGAGGGAGGAAAGAGAGAGATTCTCTTTTTGTTTCACTTTATGTTTTAGATTTAAGTTTGTCAAAAATCAATCAAGTGCACGCTCGCGTGGGTTCCCTGCTCAGCTTCATTGATCCACATGTCTGTTTCTCTCCACTAATATCACGCCAGCATGGTTACTATAGTTACACGGTATCAGCTAAAGTGGTTCCTCACACTGTATTCTCTCTCAATTGTTTTAACAATTGTAGGTCTTGTGCTGCCCATGTAAATGCAAGAATAAATTTGTCGATGTCTACAAAAAGCCTGAGATTTTTTTAAAAATGGAAATTGCATTAACCCATTAAGTTAATTGAGGAAGAAGTAACACATTTGTTGGGTTGAATCTTATAAAGCATGAGCACAGAGTAATTCTTCTTCATCTTCTTCCTTTCTTTCCTGCTTGCTTGCTTGCTTGCTGTGTGGGTTTGCACACACTGTTGAATAAGGGTACTTGTGTCCACTCTGTGCATGTGGAGACCAGGTGACAGCTGTGGAGAGTCAGGTCTCCCCACCTGAGCCAGGGCATCTCTGTCTCTGGGATGCTGTTTCAGGCTAACTGGCTCACGAACGTCCAGCGGTTCTCCTCACTGCACCTCCCATCTCTTGTGGGGTTCTGAGATGACAGATGTGTGCCACCACATTGGCTCCTGACATGGGTTTCAGTGATCAAACTCAGGTTGCAGGCTTGCAGAGCAAATGCTTTCACTCACTGGACTATCTCATACCCCCACATACTTTTGTTTGAGCGGAGGTTGGCCTTATTACACAAGCCAGGCTGTCCTTGAACTCATGGTGATCCTCCTGCTTCTGTTTCCCAAGAGCTGGGATTACAGGTGGGAACCACTATGCCCAGCTTGATTTTCTCCATTAGTACTTTGAAATTCTCGGCATGGAGATTCTGAACACATTTTATCAAGTTTACACCGAGCGTTTTATGTTCTTTGGAGTGGTTATAAATGGTAGTGCACTTTAAAACTTACTTTCCTATGGTTTACTGTTAGTCTGTAGAAGGATGATTGAGTTTTGTGTTTTGGCTTGTATTCTTCAGCCTTGCTGAATCCACTCACTTGCATTCAGATTTCATTTGAAGGCACGTGAAAGTTTCTATGTGGTCATCCATACCATCCACAGAGAGCAACCGTGAGAAACTGTGACTACAGTTAGTGCACAAACCTTTTCCCCGTGTAAGGGGGACACATTCAGTGGTTTTCAGCAGTAAACACGTTAGCTGCAGACATCCTGTTAATTCAGTTTGGTGTGTGTGTGAGCTATGCTGTCTCCCTCTCTCTGTGAACTTGCTCTGAGTTCCTCTCATGAATGAACATTGGATTTTGGCACATAATTTTTTCCTGATTTTGCTTCTTCAGTTTTCTGATACAAGGCATTCCATTGAATGAATTTTCTAATATTGAATTAGATTTGTACAGCAGGAATAATTTGGTTACGGTGTTGTAGTGGTTTGAATGAAAATGGCCCCCATAGGCCGATAGGGAGTGGCACTGTTAGGAGGTGTGGCCTTGTTGGAGTAGGTGTGGCCTTGTTGGAGTAGGTGTGGCCTTGTTGGAGTAGGTGTGGCCTTGTTGGAGTAGGTGTGGCCTTGTTGGAGGAAGTGTGTCACTGGAGGTGAACTTCGGGGTTTCAGAAGCCCAAGCCAGGCCCAGTGGCTCTCTCTCTTCCTGCTGTCTGTCAATCCGGATGTAGAATTCTCAGCTACCTCTCCAATGCCATGTCTGTCGGCATGCCACTGTGCTTTCCACCGTAACAATAATGGACTGAACCTCTGAGCTGTAAGCCAGCCCCAGTTAAATTTTGCCATTATAAGAGTTGCAGAGGTCATGGTGTCTCTTCACAGCAATAAAACCCTAAGACAGGTGTGTATAATTCTTTTCACATGTTGTTGGGTTCACTTTGCTCACATTTGTTCAAAATCAGGAAGCTGGCCACTGGGAGCATGTACCTGAGGGCATACCCGACCCTGTCCTCCTCTCTTCTAAGAGCCCACCATGAAGAAAGCAGCTTTGCTTCGGTACTGCCTGTTGCCACTACCATGCTCTTCTTAGCTTAGGCCTCTGCCATGGAGCCAGCCATGAATTGAAACCACGAGCCAAGATAAAACTTCTCTCCATTGTTTCTGTCAAAAATGTGACAAAAAAAGTCTGGAAAATATAATGTGAAGGAGCCAGATCTTCCATAATGACCATCCACGATGCTGGGGCACACAGCTCTTGACATGAAGAAAGCCTTGCTGAGTGGGACAAGCGCGGCCCCCCCTGGTTGCTTCTGCAGTGGCCTCCGATTTTGTGCTCTTATGTCTCAATGTCAGTGGTAGTATATTTTAGGGTGTCCTGTGCAGCAACCTACCCAGCTCTGGATTTGACCTGACGGGGGTTTAGGGAATGAAGAAATGAAAGACACATGTATAGACAAGCTGGTGTTGGGTGGCCTGTGCATACCAGCAACCCCGGGAATCTCAGCCTGCTTATTCTAATCTCGGTAAGAGGTCTCTGTAGGGAAGTAGTCTCCAGCTCCAATCATTTTGGAGGAGGAAGCTGCTATGGTTATTTTCTGCATACACTCTCAATACCAGCACTTGGACCAGGGGAAGGCCTGCTGTTCCTATAGATCTGAGGCCTTGGCTTCCTTGACATGGCCATGCTCTTGTCAACAATACACATCCATTCAATACTTTGTCTGCTTCCCACAGTCATGGGGAGACTGTGTATTCATTAGGCAGAAAATACTCCCAATGCAAATCACTAAAATGCAAACCAGGCATGAGATTTGTGGCCTAAAGAGAACTTGTCTGGGCAGGCCATTCAGATTCAACCAAGGGCAGCATGGTAGTTAAAGTTAATTGTCAACCAGACACAACCTAGAAACAACTGAGAAGAGAATCTTGATGAGGGATTGTCTACACTGGTTTGCCTGTGGGCATATCTTTGAGGAATTGTCTTAATTACGTTAATTAATGTTGGAAGACCCAGCCCACTGTGGGTGGCTCCACTCCTTAGGCCAAGGGGCTGGTAGGTGCTGGGGGCAGTTCTGAACTGTCTAAGAGTGGGAAAAGCTAGCTGAGCACCAGAAAACAAGGAAACATGCATGCATTTGTTCAACTCTCCACTCTTGGCTGTGGTGTGATGTGCCTCACTGTTTAAAGTTCCTGCCTCGACTTTCCCCACAATTATGCACTGTAAACTAGAGGTATAAACCAAATAAATCCCTCATCTTCTAAGTTACTCTTTTTTTCAAAGTATTTTATCACAGCAACAGAAATGAAGAACATGGAGTCACCAAGACTCAGGACAGATGCCAGGCCCGGCCTCTAAAACATGGCAGCAAAGCACAGGGGCCTTCAGATCAGGATCCCATGGAGGCTTTGTCGCCTGCTAGTTTGCCTTGGGAGGAGGTAGTTTACTGTGGAGCTTGGCTCAGTATTTCCTCCGTGGTCTGTTAAGGGCTGATATCAGTAGCTGATGTGCCTCCATGTGCAGGGTGATAAACGGATGGTAGCTGAAGTCAGTTTCCACCTTAGCAACTTCAGTTTACACATTTCAATTTTCCAATCACCTTATCTTCATTAAAAATACCTTTTGTGCGCATGTATGTCTTTGTAAATTGTGTGCACATGTTGCTCTGTGTGTGTGTGTGTGTGTGTGTGTGTGTGTGTGTGTGTGTGTGTGTGTGTGCCAGCCAGAGACAACCTCTGGGTGTTGTTCCTCAGGAGCCACGAACCTTGTTTTGTGAGTAAACCTAGGGCTTACTGACTAGTGTAGTCTGACTGGCTAGTGGTCACCAGGAATCCTGTTTTCACCTCCCCACCACTGGAACTGCAAGAGCTTTTGAACTCAGATCCTCAAGCTCGTATGCAAACACTTTATCAACTGAGCCATCCCCCCCGCCCCTGCCGCTATTAAGGGACATCAGGTGGCCCAGATGCTCCATTCCGAGCAGAGCACAATCCCTTGTGGAGTCCTGGTGTTTACATTGAAAGCAGCCATTTTTCTCAATTCATTTCTGCCCCTTGGGAAATCAAGGGCCATGGGCTGACGAGACGGCTCAGTGAGTAAAGGTGCTTGCTGCCAAGACTGGTGATCTGAATTGGGGGGTGGGGTGGGGTGGGTTTCCCACCTGGTGGAAGAAGAACACTGTCTCTTGCAAGCTGTCTCCCGACCTCCCCAAGTATGTGATAGCATGCATGTGCGCACACACACACACACACACACACACACACACACACACACACACACATACACACACACACACGCACACACACACACACACACTTATACATGCTTACTCACTCTCTCTGAATAAATAAATGATAAATGTAACAAAGAATTAGAAATTAACAGCCACTGGCGTGGAACCTCTATGGCAAGTGGTCCCTCCCAGTCGTTGCGCATGGGTTTCAAGTTCTGTCTCTGCGATCTTGGAGACTGTGAGGAGCCAGACTCAGTTGCCTTGCTGGAGTGAGGTCAGGAAGTTGAACATGACACTACAGCCTAGTTCTAACAGACAGTGTTCCCAACAAGTGTGTCCAACCTACAGCCACAGATCATGTGAGGCCAAGGCCACCTTCAAATGCAGGGATGCAGGGATGCAGGCCAACACAAAATCCTAAGCTTTTAAAGTATGATGATGGGACTGGGGAGAAGGCTCAGTGGTAAGAGTGCTTCCTCAGCAAGCCTGAGTACCAGTGTTAGGACCCCCTCCACCAGTGTGACGAGCTGGGCACAGCCGTGGGTTCCTGTAAGCCCAACCCTGCAGGGTGAACACAGGTGGATCCCAAGAGCTTGCCAGCCTAGCAGGATGGGTGAGTTTGGGGTTCAGTTAAGAGACCCTGTCTAGAGGCAATACCACTGGGAGCAATAGAGGAAGAGGCCAGAGGTCTTGCTCTGGCCTTCACATGTACTTCTCCAGCTGCACACATGTACACATCCATGTGCACACACAATCATGATGTTTCTGAAATTTTATTCTACCTCTATTGCACATTCTCAAATGTGAACTTGGTAGATGACAATGCCAGGGCTGGATACTCCTGGACAGTGTGTGTGTGTGTGTGTGTGTGTGTGTGTGTGTGTGTGTGTGTGTGTGTGTATTTATGTGTGCATGTTGTGCATCCTTTGTGAGTGGGAAGAAGACAGGAGGCAGCTGCTCAGGATTAGGTACCCCCTTAGGACAGTCAGAACGAGCCAACATGTCTTACATGTCATCTGGGGAAGCGACTTAGATTTTTCTCTAGCCATTCGACACTTGAAAGGACAGTTGGTGATAATGAGCAGTTTCAGAGGTCTGTCTGTGAGCTGGGCTAAGGGTGGAGGTAAATGAGACTGTGACTCTTGTTTGTGCTTTGGGGACCCCCCCTCCCCGCCCTGCCCCCATACACACACTGGTATTGTTTCCCGAATTCCCTTCAGAGGCATTTTTCTGCTTCATTCTTTCAAGTATCCAATCCCTTTAACCGTAGCTCAGCTGTTTAGACACCTGACAACCGCGAGACAGTTCTTAGAGCGCGCGAGCCATACTGAGCATGGGATATGTAGTGATCCCATGCTCTCTTTCTGTCGAAAAGTAGCACAAGATTCCTGGTGTTACGGCTCACTGAGGACGCTCTGGAGAGCTGGGTTGAGACACTTGGGATGAACCTTCTTATCTTTCTTGGTTTCCTGTCCGCTCTGCCTTCCCTATTAGATTTTTTCACATCCGTGTCTTTTTTTTGTGTGTGTGTGTGTCTCTCTGGGCTTGGCCAGGGTCACCTGTATGGCTACGGGATTGGAACTATGCATTGGAGCCCAGTGGGTTCACCCGTGGGTACAACCGAATTCAGTGGCTCTTTATAGTGTGATTATATCTATAGGATTTTTGTTATTTTTAATTGTGTGTGTATGTGTGTGTAAGTGTCCCAGGAGGCAAAATGATCCCCTGGATCTGGACTTACAGGCAGTTAGGAACTGACATGGGTGCTGGGAACTGAACTCAGGTCCTCTGCAAGAGCAGCGTGTGTTCTTAACTGCTGAGCCATCTCCAGCTCCTTGTAGTATTTCTTTTTAATAACTGTGTCTCCAGGCCTGACGACGCATGCCTGTGTCACTCAAGCCCTTAGGAGGCAGAGGTAGGAGGTTCAGAAGTTCAAGGTCATCTTCAGCTCTATATGGGCTATGTGAAACTCTATCTCAGATGGTTTTCCTCTAGCTTTGCCTTTTCTTT
Source organism: Peromyscus maniculatus bairdii (assembly GCF_049852395.1). NCBI lineage: Eukaryota > Metazoa > Chordata > Mammalia > Rodentia > Cricetidae > Peromyscus > Peromyscus maniculatus. The sequence continues at coordinate 61,390,567 of NC_134856.1, forward strand.
CTTTCTTAGATTCCACATTTCTAAGCTATTTGGGAAGCATAAAGGCTATGCAGTGGCTTAGTCTCATGAATAATAATAATAATAATAATAATAATAATAATAATATATAAGATGCTGTCAACTTCACCACCCATTCATTGCGGAAGTGAGTGATCAGCTACTCAAATACTTACATTCAGAGTTAGTCAGAGAGTCAGACAGACAGACAGACAGTAGACAGGTAGGTAGATAGATAGGTAGATTTTCGTGCCCATAAGTTTTTTTAATTAATAGTTCTGTGAATTGAGCTGACATGAGAGAAAACATTTATCTCCTTCAGTGAGTTTTATGCTCATAAAAATGTCCCACTGTTTGAAAGGAATAACTGATCCCAGAGAAATTGCCTCTAGAGTGTATCTCAGCACTCTGTCCCTGCTGATGACACCATCCTCTGTCCCCAGTTGGGTTATTCGGCTCGTTTTCCATGCCTGGCTATTTCTGTTCAGGATTCTATTGGTCACCTGACATTTGAGTGGTTCCCAGGCCCCACAGGCTTCCCAGAAGGCATGGAACTGAAGATGGACAGGCAGGAGGTTGAGATTCCTCAGCCACCAGCGCCCTCATCACATCACCTTCTCAATTCACCTCTGTCCTGTCTACTCCAGGGCTCTGGGACAGACAGAGGCTGGGAACCTGAGCAGGTTGCAACTGGGCTGGTTTTCCAGAGAGGTGTGCACATTGGTCCCTAGTGTCTGAGACAGCCCCTCACCCCCCACATCTCACCCCTGTTGACATTAGCTATCAGGCAGAGAACAATCTTAAGGTACACTTTGCAGTCAGCAAGTTTATCTTGTGTTAAATTTTTACCAGTGGAAATCAAGTAGTGTTTACCCCCAGCTCTGTGGCAAGTTCTGTACAAACAGGACCTGTGACACGCTTTAGCTCACGTGTGGACTTCCTGTCACACTTCCCTTGGCAATGTGTGCTGAAGGGAAAGCTGGAGTGTCAGTCAGCTTTCCATCACCGTGATGAACTAACAGAGCCGGTCAACTTACACAGGGAAAAGGGCTTTCCTGTGTGTTGTCCCTCACTTCTCTGATCGCTGTACAGAATATACGACGGGAACAATCTCAGGAAGGAAGGGTTTGTTCTGGCTCACTGTTTAAGGGTACGGTCCACCATGGAGGGGAAGGCATGGTGGCCGGGGTGTGAAGCAGCTGGTCGCAGCGCCTCTGCCATCAGGAAGCACAGAGAGGTGAATGCTGGCGCTCAGGTCGATGTTTATTCAGTGTAGGACCCTGGTCCATTGGATAGTGCTGCAGTCTAGAAACTCCCCTATGCAAAAGCCCAGAGGTCTGTCTCCTAGAGGGGTCTAAGACCTGTCCTTTTCAAGGGCACATCACCAGTGGCCTGAATGGTCCTACTACTTTAGATCTTCGTAGCAACACCCTGGGCCTTTCTAAGTTGTCCAGACCCTTGGGGAAACTAGGGCTCCTTACCTTAAAGGATTCTGTTACCCCTCATTCCAGTGGCCTTGTCTAGGTTCCCCAAAACAATTGTTTTGACCCCCGGCCTAGACAGCGGTGGCGAATGATTTCCCTATCACAGATGCTGGTGTCTGTGACTCTGCAGGTCTAGGATTTTCACCAGCTGTGTGGGGTGCCTCAGCAGCCCACCCCCAGAGAGGCAAGGACTGGGGGCCAGGCCTGGCACTCAGAGATTGTAAAGCCTCTCTTTTCTCATCTATATTTGACAGCAACTGGCAACCTGGAAGAGTCAAGGTAGGGGTGGACCCAGGAGGTCCAGGGACTCTCGGTTGTGTTTGGACAGATAAAATCTCAGCCACGTGGGCCCTGCAGGTGGCCTAAGGCCTCTACCTCCACAGATAAGAAACCAGCCACAGCCACCTCAATTCAAGAGCAATTTAAGATATCATGCTAATTAAAGGGTCTGTAGGCACAAGACCCAAGCAGATTCAGATCCAGAGGTTAACGAGGATCAGATGGTGCGGGTAAGAATTCCATGTAAACAGAACTTGACCCCACACCCTGCAGCTGAGCGGTTGGGAGGGATTTTTTTTGTTGTTGTTTAATTATTATTTTTTAGGGCACGGGATAACTTTTACCATCAGATATAGATACACGGTGTCTAACAGGGGAAGTGTGTGCGGTGAGCTAAGGACTTCTCATTCCCCTAAGGCCCCTATAATTTGCTAGAGAAGGTTGAATGACGCCTATGTTTCTTTAAAAAAAAAAAAGTCCCCAAATGTATGGCTTTCATTTAATCAAATCACTGAGCAGCAAACACCAGCGAGACCACCCAGGCCCCGGCAGCAACTCTTCCTGCAGAAGCTGGTCTTCTGTCATGCTTTGAAGGCAGGGTTTCATCTTGTAATTAGGGGGTTCCTTTGTTTCTTTAATGTTGGATGCTACTCAGCCCAAGGTGTCATGGGGAAATCACCTTGTGGATCCTGACAGCCGCCAACACCCAAGGGCCTTAAAGGGAAGGGACCACAAGAAATCTGGGGGCTAAGCACCTGCCCTGCCAAGGGGGCAGGCAATCGGAGAGGTGCCTGGACAGGTAACAGGTTGGTGTGTGTGTGTGTGTGTGTGTGTGTGTGTGTGTGTGTGTTGGGGGGTGGGGAGTCACCAGCCGCTGTTCTTACTGAAGCTCTCCAAAGCTGCTTCCAACTTTCAGCAACAAAGGTTCTGCAAAAAAGGAGTCGTGACTTTCTGCATCTTGAAGATCAACTAAGTGTCCCTTCCCCAGGCAGCCGTTAGGGCTTGAGGCTGGCGCCAGTGGGAAGCACCAAGAGCCACCCGGTCCCTTAGGTACTGTGTGGAATTTCTCAATCTAAATTTGTTTAGTTTGGAGGAATGTTTTTTTTTTTTTTTTCATTTAGATTTTTGGTCCTAGAGGGGGAAAAATCCCTGTGGTTTCTCTCCCATTCATCCTCTGTAATCGCCACTTTTGAGAAAGACTTTCACCATTTTCCCATAAAACCCAAACACGAGAACTCAGAACAGACATCCCTTGTCTCTGGATCCCCATCCCGCTCCCTCTGCCTGCTTGTCTCCACAAACCCTTTCTTCACATGGGGCTTGTGCTCTAGCCCTCGATGGAACTCCTCTTGCAGAATCTGGCTGGATGGCTACTTGGATGACTAGGAAGACAGAGTTGGAGGTGGCCTGAGTCCTGCCCATAAGGTTCCAGGAACGCCCTTTGCCTCACGGGGCTCCATAACTGTGTTGGGGAGAGTGGCCAGTCTCCTCTGAAGTAATCTTGGTGATCCCGTGTCCCTTTTCCCTGTGGGCACTTGTAACTCATCACCGTCACCTGGGTCAACTGTGCCATCCCACGATGCTAATGCTGAGGCCACCTTCCTTGTGGCCTTCCTTCTCCAGCCAGTGTGCGTTGAGGTTTCCTCCCGTCTTCCTGTGACCAAGCCCTATTCTTGGGCTGCCAGACAACTGAGTCAACAGACTCCGAGAACTTGGAATTTCTCTGGGGATCTCAGGCTGGCAGAAGGAAAAGCCTGGTGCCAGCGAGAGCGGGAACTTGTATCCCAGGAAGGGATTTCACACACGTCTGGCCACCTGTCAGACCACCTCCCAGGAGACTGGAAGCCAGGTAGTGACGGGTCAGTGATGGGCAGGGCCACACCTTGGCCAGGCCTGCTTAGGTGTGCATCCTCTTGTTCTCTATTTAATCCTGAACCTCATGTCAGGACCCTGAAGACAGATTTGGGGGGGATCATTTGACCTCCTTGTTCTTCCCACTGTGGCCACATTGAATAAATTCCCTTTCTCTGCTTTTATTACTCCTTGTTTCTTTAACTGGGGAAGGGTAGCCCCATCTACCTTTTAGAGACTGCCAGGACCCAGGCTTTGACCCCCCCCCCACCCCATAACATTCTCCCTGCAGTTTCACTCACATACAGACGCCCACCTGCTGTGTACTGACATCCCTGTCCCTTTGTTCTTCAGCAGGGAGGTGTCAGAAACCAGCACCCTGTGAGTCAAACTCCCTTAAGGGATTCCATTCCTGGTGTGCTCTGAGTGGGGAGAAGTCACTTCCCCTGGCCACCAGAACTTCTGCCACGGCAGATCTCGACACCTCACACGCACCTGTGCAGGTTGGAAGTGGTGTCTTCCATACGCAATGTGCCCACATAAGTGACTTTCCACTTTTCCTCTCAAGAGGAGCAGGGGTATTTCCATAATTCCCCTGTGGGTGAGGGTAGGGCTTAGACGGACCTGGTCCCTGGCAAGCCCAGGATGTGTGATCCCTGCTGGGTTCTGGAATCCTAGAGAGACAGGAGAATAGAAGTGGACATGCCCCAGCTTTTTGCTTCCTAGCTCACAAAACATTAAAAAAAAAATCACCTGATACAGCCTAGATGAGGGGTAAGAGGGGATTGATGCTGTTATATGGCTGTAACCTGCATGCACAAAGAATCAGGCACACCCTCAGCTACATGATGGCATGAGAAATGCAGACAAATGCGGGCAAAGCTGTCCTAGTGGTTAACAAAGTTCCTGTCATCCTAAAAGCCCCAGTCTCAAGCGTCCTGCCATGCCCTTCTAGGGTGAAGCCACCCGGGTCTCAAGCACATGCCTATTTCTAGTAGCTAAAGAAACATCTGGCCAGTTTATTAAATTAGGTCAGAGGAAAGCCTACCAAGGCCCCATGTGACTCCAAGAGTGCGGAGTGTCTTCTGAAAACAGGGTCAGCAGCATGTGCAGGTAAGGCCGCTATCTGGGCATGAAACTCCCAGGCCACAGAATTTGTCTGCTTTCTGAGAGAACTCACTAGCCACGCTTAGAGAACCAGAGTACAGAGTACAACCAGAATCAAGGATGAGTTCCAAGCAAGCGTAGAAAACTAGTGTGCATTGTGAAACCAGGAGTCAGGGATCAGTATCCAGGCAAACACAGACAGTGAGTGTGCAGTGTGCAAGCAGAATTGGCAAAGACAGGCAACTAGTGTTTAGAATGTGACCAGGACTGAGGATCAATATCAGGACAAACCTAGAGAGCCAGTGTGCAGAGTGCAACCAGGACCAAGGGTCAGTACCCAGGCAAACAGAGACAACCAGTGTGCAATGTGTAATCAGGACTGGGAGTCAAAGGAGGCAGAGCCAGAGCCACCCATGCTTGGCTGAGAAACCAGATACCAGCGCTGGGCAGGAATTCACCCCAGGGAGGCTGTTGCTTCACCCTCTAGTCCCTCAGGCTCAGGCCTTCTGACAAACGCCAAGGCAAACAGGGTTTGGGGTGGGGCCAGGCTCATCAGCCAATGTCACCTTCCAGGTGTCAGTCTCCGGGCAGAACCCAGGGGCTCTGTAGGGTTTTGCAGCCCTCTGCGTCCTCCTGGAAGAGGGTAGTTTTCCTGAAGGCCAGTGAGCATACTTTTTCAGGAGGGGTTTCGTCTCCGACCACCAGCGGTTCAAGAGGAAGTGGGCAGTTCCATGCCTTTCTGGGAAGTGAGGAGAGGTTTGGCTGCAAGTGAGCCCCAGCTGACAGTGTCACAGGGGTTCTCTGAGGCATAGAGCTGACATCTGTGACCTTTGGCTCCAGGCAGCCCACCCACAGCTCCTAAGCTATGTAGGGGAGCTGAGGGAGAAGAACAAGGTTAAACCCAGTGGGAAATACACACAGGAACACATGGGCACTTGGTCACCTCACTGACTAGGCCACACACGTCACCTCTGCTCTGCCCTGTTCTGTGTGTTGTCATCCTGGAACACTGGACGTGACCACACCCCCATTCTCCATGCTGCAGCCACTTGGGAGGACACGCCTGTATTAGTGACTCTTCTTGTTGCCGTGACATAATATTGGACCAGATCAACCCGAAGCGAGAGAGTGTCGGTCTTTCACACCGGGGACAGTATGGTGGAGTCCACGGTGGCAGAGCTGCTGATATGACTGTCAGACCAGGAGGTGGAAGGACCACTTCAGTTCATTCAGGGAAGCAGGACCTGGGGAAGCCCCTCTTCCTCTTCCTCTAGCTAAGCCCCACCTCTTAAAGGTTCCATGCTTTCCCAACCAGCACTCCCATCTGGGAACCAAGTGTTTATACATGTGACCCTGTGGGGGACATTTTACCTCCCAAGTAACACTCAAGTGGACCAACCCTCGGCCGAAGCAACGTCTCCTTCCCCAACAACTAAATACACCACTGCAGATGTTGGGGAAACCAGAGAAGGGGGTGAACAGAGTCAGGGGTGAGGGGAGACTAGAGCTGGCCTGTCCCTAGATTAGGGGTGTCTGGTGGCCAGAGGCCCTGGAGTACCTTTATTTTAATCATAGGTGAAGCTCCTGCTTCAGCCCCAAGGTGAGAATGGACAGTTGGCCCATGTATCACCTTGATTTCTCACCCTCCCCCACCTGGTCCCAAATCAGCAGTTCAGTGACTGCTCTGCTCCCAGGGGGTGACATTGTAAGAAGGTAAAAACTGTTGGCTGGTGGCAACCGTGTAGGGGGAGAACCAGCCTAGCAGCACTGGCCCCGGCATCTGGCCTTACAAGTCAGTTCTCCTTCCAGTGTCCCTCTCCGTTTGCTGCTGCTTTCTGGATAGACAAGGGAGGCTCATTATACATGTGGGAGACAGGAGGTTGAGGCTGGCCTTGGAGCATTGCGGAACCTCCATGAGTAAGAATGAGTAACCAGCTCTGAGCTCCTCCTAGCTGGGCAGAGACACTGACCCAGTTCTGTATCAACTGAAGGCGGAGCTGGCACCTGGTGCAGGCTGAAGAACCACCCTGATCTGCATACAATGGGCCACTGCAAGCCCAGAGACCCGGAAGTCCTCCCGGAGCTCACACCCTTGCTTCCCTGTCACATAGCTGTGCACTGGGAGGGGCCTCAGCCACCCACTCCTGTCCTGTCTTCAGGCTTCCAAACACTGCTGTTGACATCATGTCTCAAAGAAGGAACAAAACCAAGAAGTAGCTCCCGAGGTTGCCCCGGTCTCCTGAAGACAAAAGAGGGCTGGTCCTTCCTCAGAAACATTCCTGGAGGAGCAAAGGCTTGTGAAACCCACACGCAGCAAGAACTCAAGAGAACACAAAGACTCTGGAGGCCCAGCCTGGGGTTACAGGAGAAGTCAACAAGTGCTAGCTAGACGGGACTCTTCAGTGGAGCTGCCTGCTAGCTGTGCAGAGAGTCCCAGTGTTGTTTCTTGAGTGAATGGTCGTTTGTGCTGGGAACTGGCTACATTATGAATCAGCTATCACACCAGTAACCTCGCTAGTTCACCACACTAGACAAGGGGAGACTGTTTCTTTGGTCTGTCGTCAGTGACCTCTCTGGAGTGAATCTAAGTTTGTTCCTGTATCCCCAGGAGAAGTCTCCCGAAAGTTTACTCTAGGTTCTTTACTTGCTGGATGAAGCCAGAGCCCCAGGAAACACAAACCGGGTCTAGGGGAAGTCACTCTGAGATAGATGCCTGCAACACTAAAATCCAGGGGGCTCCGACAACACAAGATATAATGAAGCTACTGCTGTGGAAGTCATTCATCCAGGGAGGAATTTTCCATGTCTTTCTAAGACAGCATAAGGTACAGTCTGATGACCTCAGATAGTGTCTGATTAACTGATGGAAGACAGATTTGGATAAAAATGTGTGCAGCCCTGAATTCTAAGTTGCACTCTCCCTTGGACAGTACTCAGAATAGGGCATTGGGATTTATCAATACGAAGGAAAATAACCCCAGCTTTCTCATGGGCATCAGCGGTTTGTCTACAGATCCTACAAACCCTGCTGTTCTTCTACAACCATCCTGGGACAGTTCTGCAGACCAGGAGGCTGTTGCAAGGTACAGGATATTGCCCATGGGGAGCTGTCCTGGTCCTCCAGTGAGCAGTGGAGGCACCTTTTGGGCTGTCTACCTGTATCCTGATGTGGAAACAGAGCAGGGCTGGGTGATGGAACTTTCTGGCTTTGGTACGGACTCTCTCTTCCTCCGGGTGCACCTTGTGAAGGATCATTAGCTTGGTAACCAAAACCACTGCATACAGGCTGACCATCTCCACACCTCCATGCCAGCTGGAGCATTTGACACAGCCAATGGCATAAGGTGCCAACCTCAGGCCAACCAGCCAAGGTGATGGGCACATAGGGATAGCACAGAGACAAGCCTGAAGCATTGGAAGGTCTTCAGGGACATGGAGAGTGGAGAGTGGGGAGAGACAGGACTGGCCTGGCCTAGAAGTACAACGGTGGGGAGATTGGGAAGCCAAGGCTGGGAGCTGCTGGGGACATGCTGGGAACAATGGGGTCCTCAGGCAGAGCAGAGAAACTGCTTGGGATGGAGCAGTTGGCTCCACAGGAAGAAGTAAGCCAGCCTCTGAATATGTCTGAGAGTCAGGAGAGTGCAGACTGCATGTGGAGAAGATCCCTCAAGTGTCAGGTGAGTCAGGGAGATGCTACTTAGAGAACCTCATGTCCTAGTTAGCTTTGTCAACTTGACAGAGCCTAGAGTCATCGGAGAGCAAAACCTCTATTGAGGAATTCCCTAGATCAGATTGGCCTGTGGGAACATCCGTGGGGGATTATCTTGATTCATGAATGGATACAGGAGGTCCCAGCTTACTGTAGGAAGTACCATTCTGGATAGGTAGGTGGTCACGGGCTGTATAATGAAATGAGTGAGCAATCCAAAGAGCGAAGAAGGAAGCAGTACTCCTCCCCGGTTCCTGCCTGTAGGTTCTTGCTGGAGGTTGATGTCATGGGTCTCCTTCTATCTCTTCACCTTACTGCTGCTTAAAGAAAAGATTTTATTTCAATGTGTACATCGGGGTGTGTGCTAGATGTTTACAGGTGCCACCAGAGACCAGAAGAGGACATTCGATTGCCAGGACCTGGAGTTACAGACGGTTGTAAGTCACCTGACATGGGTGCTGGGAACTGAACTGCGATTCCCTGAAAGTACAGTGTTCTTAACCATTGAGCCATCTCCCCAGGATGGTCTTTACTGAACCTGAGTCTCACCAATTCCGCCAGTCCGGCAGTCCAGAGGCCCTCCCCCCTCCCCGCCCAACGCCCTAGGCCTCTCTTTAACATCAGCAAACAAGAACCCAGAAGTCCTTAGGTCCATGCTGAGCAGAGGGAAGGTTGCTGGTGATCTATGTCCCTCAAGGGAGATTAACTGATTAACGGACCCCACATCAAAGCAGAGGAGATGAAGATGGCATGAAGCCAGACTCTGTGCGGAGCTTCCTACAGTTCCCCAGATCATAGAGTTTCAGAAAGAGGGACAGAAAGGACATTCTCTTTAGAGGAGAGGAGTGTATGGTCCAGAGTAAGGCCTGGCTATGTGGGGAAAGAGAGTGTTTTGTTATTATAGACCATTCAGCGTCACTCCAGGAAACTCAAATCTATTTCCTAAGCTTGGTGCCATTAAGAAAGAGGTGTATTCAACCTCTCTGTCTCTTGCCATCTCTCTTTCTCTGTCTCTCTCTCTTTCTGTCTCTGTCTCTGTCCCTCTGTCTCTGTCTCTGTCTCTGTCTCTCCTCCCTTCCTTCTTCCCTCTTTTAACCACTCAGTGAAAAGTCCAAAGGCATCTTTGTTCACTGGATGCTGGACAAACCTCCTTTGTCCCAGATCCTGCGCTGTCCCCAGCCCACATGCATATATTTTTCCTGGTGCCTCCAGGAGGTAGATGCTCTCATCACACAGAGAGGATGCCTTGCCTGTCCACCATCATCGGGCCATGGAACCTGAGCCACAGTTGAGTAGGCAGACCAAAAGTGCCATTTCCCAACCAGCCTACCTGTTTCTCTATGTTCCATTCTGGGCGCCACAGTTTTCAAATGAGAATGCAGCCGAGGCGGGGTTTTATTGCAGGTATACACACGATGTTCACAGCTCCCTGGACTGGAGTGTAGATGATGTCTGGAGGACTCTGAGCTTTTTATGGGTTGTTTTGGGGGCCAGACACGGAGCCCCACCTCCAGGAACTTTTGTGGTTCTTCAGGCCTCACACAGAACTTTGGGCCCTCACCCCAGCTAAGCCTTGATGACATCAGAGGTTTCTTCTGGCTTCTGTGGCTCTGGGCTTCTGAGGAAGGACAGTGTGTTCTGCTGAGGGGATCTAGTCAGAACCGTTGCCTGTGTTGGGGAGATGGCTCAGGGAATAGAATACTTACTGCTCAAGCATGTAGACCTGAGTTCAATCCTTAGAACCCACATCAAAAAACCTGAGCTGGGTGTGTGTGTGTGTGTGTGTGTGTGTGTGTGTGTGTGACCCCGGCTCTGGGGAGGCAGCAACAGGCAGACCCCTGGGGCGCGCTCCCGGGCCTACCAACCTTGCCTACTTGGCAAGCTCCAGGCCAGTGAGAAACCCTGTCTCAAAAAACCAAAACTGTCTAACATGGTAAAGCGTCTGAAGAATGATGTCCAAGGTTGTGTCCTCTGGCCTCCGTGTGCATGTGCACAATCACAGACACAGCTACATGCACATGCCACACACACAGAGACACATACCACATGTGCACATGGACACACACACATTCACATACACAAACACATCACACACACACCACACACAGACACACACATCACACATGTATGCTCACACATACACACACACAACATATACACAGACACACAGATACCACAGACACACAGACACACATAGACACAAGACATACACACACTTAGACACACGCATACTATACACACACAGACATACACACACCACATATACAGACACATACTTCACACACAGACATACACACCACACAGATACACACAAACACATATATACCACAGACACACACACACAACCACACACAAGCACACACACATACTGCACACACACACACACACACACACACACACACACACACACACACACACACACCACATATGCAGATCCACGTACTACACACACCACACAGACACACACACCATCATTACACACTGTCACTTGTCCCCAGGGCTGGAAGAACCCTTCCCACATGCAGCATTTTCCACTCTCTTTACCCTATCAGCAGCAGAGGAGGTAGGAGGCGGAGGGCTTCGGGGAGGAAGGGGCCAGCAAGGTCTGAGAAAGAAAACCTCTCTCTGTAGCTGACTGGAGACCGCCGAGCGACTTTCCCGCAGGTCAGCAGCCAGCCCTAGCATCCACCCACCCACCAGCCACATGCTTCCTGCCCAAATGCCAAGGTTTTCAGTTGACCATGACATAATGAGCTCCATAAAGTTATAAAACATCTAAATACCACCTTATTTACAGTAATTTCTACTTTCTGAGGCCATCTCCAAACTTCCCCTTCACAATGCCGACCTCACACCAATCACAGCAAGAAGCCACCATGACAGTCACGTACCACAAAGAAGCCAAGGAAGACTCAGGGCTGACTCATCACTACCCTGGCACTGCCAGCCTCTTATCCTGTAGGTGACAGGGAGAAGGGGGAGGGGGAATTCTCACTTCCCACCCCTAAAACTGGGAATATAAAAAAGATCTCCACAGATGGAAGCGATAACTCAGGTTGTAAAATGTCTGCTCTGCAAACATGAGGACCTCAGTTAGATCCCCAGAACCCAACGTCAAAGCCAGACCTAGCTGTGCACATCTGTAACATCTGTGAAGGTGAAGACTTCTAGAAGGTCCCCGGAGTTCACTGCCCAGCCATAGCCAAATTGGTGAGCTCCTGGTTGAACAGCCAACCAGCAAGACGAAGAATGATAGATGAATTCAGTGACAACCTCTGGCCTCCAACACACACACACACACACACACACACACACACACACACACACACACACACACACACACCTCTGAGCCAGCAGAGGCACATCCACACAGGTGGGAAGCTGGCATTGGGTCTCAGGCTCCTGAATGTCCTTGAACCTGCACCTTGACCTAGGCCAGGGAGAGTCCCATTTGCAGATGACACTTGCAGCTCCATCTATGAGGACAATCTCATGGTAGCCCTGGCTCTTCCTAAGGACATCTGCTATCGGCTAAACTGTGTCCCCTGACAACATCCATTTCATTGGTTGAAGTCCTGAGCCCTAAGACACCTCAGAATGACGTTATTATATTTGTAAATAGGGATTTTTACTAGGTCATTATGGTTAACAAAGATCGTATAGTTAACGACCTATGTAGTGCCTATCCTACAGTATTCCTGTATGTGTGTGTGCACATATGTGTATATGTGTATGGAGGCCAGACAGAGGTCAACATGGAGTGTCTTCCTCAATCTCTTTCCCCCTTATTTGTGGAGACAGTCCCTTTCACTGAACATGGAGCTCATTGATTCAGTTAGGTCGATTGGCCAGAGAGCCCAAGAGTCCTCCAGTCTCTGCCTCCCCAGTGCTGGGATTTTAGGTACATGCTGCCATGTGCAGCTTTTTATGTGGGTGCTGGGGATGGAACTCAGCTCCTCATGCTTGTGTGACAAGCGCTTTACTGAGTGAACCATCTCCCAGGCCTCCGGAACTAGTGTTCTTACAAGAGGACAGAGCATGGGTGACTGTGCACTTCACAGGCTCCCAGAGATAAAGGTCGCGTGAGGATACAGTGGGAGATGTCGCCTCTAAGCCAAGGGGCACAGACCTCAGGGGAACAAAACCTTCTGATGCCTGGATTGGAGACTGTCAGCCTTCAGAGCTACGAGGAACAAATTTCTGTCGTTTAATCAAACCAGACTGCAGTGTTTTGTCATAGCAACCCTAGCTGACTAAAACACCGTCTGTTCCGTTTTCCTTTCTGTTTCTGCGATAAAATACTCTGACTAAAAACAGTTTAATGACAGCTGGAGAGATGGCTCAGTGGTTAAAAGCACTGGCTGTTCTTCCAGAGGATCTGGGTTCAATTCCCAGCACCCACATGGCAGCTCCCACTTGTCTGTAACTCCACTTTCAGGAGATCTGACTCCCTCACACAGACACATGTGTAAAACACCAATGCACATTAAAAAAAATAATAATAAATAAATTTTTAAAAAAGTTGGGAGGTGGTGGCACACGCCTTTAATCTCAGCACTTGGGAGGCAGAGGCAGGAGGATCTCAGTGAGTTCAAGGCCAGCTTGGTCTACAAAGCAGGTTCCAGGACAGCCAGGACTACATAGGGAAACCCTGTCTCAAAAAACCAAAATAAGTAAATAAAATAAAAAAATAGAAACAGTTTAATGGAGGACAAGGGTTATTTCAGCTTACAGTTTTGGGTTCTAGTCCCTCGTGGCAGGGGGTCGAGGCCAGGCCTGGATCACATCACATCCGCAGTGAAGAGCAGAGAGAACCGAATGCAAGCATTGCTTGGTTGCTTGTGCTCAGTTTGATTTCTCTACTGTTCCATCATAGTTCAGGACCCACAGTGGGCTGGGTTTGCCCACATTAATTAACTTAATTAAGACAATCCCCACAGATACACCCAGGGGCCAATGTAGACTCCTCACTGAGATTCTCTTCCCAGATGACTCTAGGTCGTGTCGCACTGACAGTTAAAGCTGACCATCACACCTCCCCTGTAATTTCTTCTTATGCAACAGGGTCTTAAGATGAGCTGTTAGTAAGTTTCTACCTGGAAATGTCATTAGTCTTATCCTGGGAATAAGTTCTCTGTAGCTAGAGAACTATATTTGTTTGATTGTTCTGATTTATTTATTTATCTATCTATCTATCTATCTATCTATCTATCTATCTATCTATCTATCTATCTATCTATCTATCTATCTATCTATTTGCTTGCTTGTTTGTTTGTTTGTTTGTTTGTTTGTTTGAGACAAGGTCTCTCATTGAACCTGGAAATCACTGATTCGGCTAGGCTGTTTGGCCAGTGAACCCCAGGGATCCTATAACTGACCTCACACCAGCTATTTAGCTGAGGATGACCATGCACACTTGGTCCTCTTGAATCTGTCTCCTGAGTACCATGGAAGCAGAGAGTAGCCACCATTGGATAACCACACCTACCTGCACCTTTATCCTAGATTCTCTAGCCTCTAGAACTGATAAGGGACTTCTGTTTTTTATAAATGAGCCAGACTCAGGCATTGTGTTACAGTAATGAAGATTAAGGTGCACACACACACACACACACACACACACACACACACACACACACACGAGAGAGAGAGGGGGGAGCAGTTCTTTTTCTTTTCCATTTCTCTTTTTCTCAATTTGTTATCTCTTCAGCATTATTTCTTTATTCGTTTGTGAGATACAAGGGCTACACATGAGCTGATATGCAGAAGGATGACACGTTCAATGTTGCTATCTTTCAATATTTGTTAAGTGATTGCACACATTAATAAAGGCCATGTGCTGTTTTTTTTTCCCCCATTTGAATTAAAAACTATGTATTTAGCCAGGCAGTGGTGGCTCATGCCTTTAATCCCAGCACTTGGAAGGCAGAGGCAGGAGGATCTCTCCGAGTTCAAGGCCAGCCTGGTCTATAGAGTGAGTTCGAGGACAGCCATGGCTACACAGACAAATCCTGTCTCAAAAAACAAAACAAACAAACCAAAACCCCAAAAGACTGTATATGTATACTGAAGTTCCTAGCCATTAGTCAACATTCAGCTATTGATAAATGAAGTACGTTATGTCTGATGAATGACGAATAAAGTCATACATTATAAAAATTAAATTTGACAAAATCAGAACAAAGTTCACTGACCAGGAAGTCTCTTTGGAATCTTCGCAATTATTTATCAACCCCTTAACCTGTAATTAACCCTGCTTTACCAGCCCCTATTTTAAAAATTACTCTATTTCTTTTTTCTTTTACTAGTGTGACTATAAAAAGATTGCTCCACTCTACGAATTGGTAATCCAAAATGGTGATCTTAAGACTTTTTTTGTGTAAGCTAAGAACTTGAACTTGATCTGTTTACAAGATTATGTTCATGAGAAAAATGGGCTCCAAGACCCCAGACAGCACTGACCCATTGCTTTCTGAATGTGTGACTCAGTTCATAATTTAGACACTGAATTTGGCTTTTCCTAAGCCTCACATTTCAAAACAGATTGTGAGAATCAAACTTGGGTTGGGTTTCCTGAGGACTCTGAGTCAAACAGCTTGCCTCCTCTCAGTTACTGCCACGCCCTCATCCCTCCCCAGTCCACCCATCTTCCCCCCATTCCCCATCCCATCCTCCTGATTCACCATCCCTTCCCCTAACCCCATCCCTCCCCAACATTCTCCACCCTCCCCCCATTCCTTACCCTCCCCCCATTCCCCACCCTCCCCCCATTCCCCACCCTCCCCCCATTCCTTACCCTCCCCCCATTCCTTACTCTCCCCCCATTCCCCACCCTCCCCCCATTCCCCACCCTCCCCCCATTCCCCACCCTCCCCCCATTCCCCACCCTCCCCCCATTCCCCACCCTCCCCCCATTCCCCACCCTCCTCCCATTCCCCACCCTCCCCCCATTCCCCATCCTCCCCCCATTCCCCATCCCTCCCCAACATTCCCCATCCTCCCCCCCATTCCCCATCCCTCCCCAACATTCCCCACCCCTCCCCCATTCCCCATCCCATCTTCCATTCCCCATCCCTCCCCAACATTTCCCACCCTCCCCCATTCCTTACCCTCCCCCCATTCCCCATCCCTCCCCAACATTCCCCACCCCTCCCCCATTCCCCATCCCATCCTCCATTCCCCATCCCTCCCCAACATTCCCCACCCTCCCCCATTCCTTACCCTCCCCCCATTCCCCATCCCTTCCCCCCATTCCCCATCCCTCCCCAACATTTCCCACCCTCCCCCCATTCCTTACCCTCCCCCCATTCTCCATCCCTCTCCCCATCCCCACCCTCTCCCACCCCACCTCCTGCAGCACAGCTCTTCTTTTGCACTTGTTGAATACAAATTTAATGATTGTCACACACAGTGAGCCTTTGCCTTTTATCAAGTTTCATTCCTGGAAACTTTATGATGCAGTGAGTTGCTTTAAAATAGATTGTAGCCTACCTCAGGAGCAACACAAATTTAGTTTTGTTCTTGCTTTAACATAAAACAGTGTGTGTGTGTGTGTGTGTGTGTGTGTGTGTGTGTGTGTGTGTGTGTGTGTGTGTTCCTGTCTCTTTTCCAGCAGTTCTACACACCGGCATCTGCGTCAGTTTCCCCAGTGGACACTCCAAGTCTCCAGACTTCATTCCAGGACCCAATAGGACCCCGGGGTGTAGAGATGCCCTCCATCCATCTTCAGCTTCTTCCCAGCCCTAACCCTCACGCTTAGGAAACCGGTAACTTGTAGTTAGAAGAGCTGCCTTTCCCAGCCTTAGAGCCTTCGTTCATTACTTGCTCTGTACTTACCCATCCCTCCACTCAGGCAAACCCAACTTCCCTTTCTAGGCCCTGCCCAAGTGCCCCCCCACCAAACCCACACTCTACCCTTTCAGGCAAGGGGAGTTGCCTGTCCCCTGGAGCACAAGGCCATCCCGTGTGGCACCGGTTATGGTACCCATGGTGGTCAACAGGACCTATCTGCCACTGTGCTTCAGGAGAGTGACCAAGACCAAGTTTGCAGAAATCCTAGCCCGTCCTGGGCCCCATATCTGGTGTGGTTCTTACTGGGTCCTTAGGACGGTCTTGCAGGACAGGCATTAGCAATTCCATTTTAGCAGCTGAGCATACTGGGGTCAAGTACCTTAAGCAGTTCAGCTAATGTGTGATGGAGCCACAATAGAGAGGCAGATGAGACACAGGAAAGACAAGAAACTAGAAACCAGGAGGTCGTCACCAACGCACCCCATCTCTCTAGACTTCATTTTTCTGGTTATGAGGAAGGCTCAAAATAGCTACCTCTTGGATAAAGTGTGAAAAATCCCTGCAGCACACTTCCCAAAGCTTGGTCTACTCTCTGACGGTCCCTTTCCCGTGATTCCCATGATGCTTTCTTTACCCATTCTGGTTCTCGATGTGTTTCTGCTTTTTGTATTTTTGAAGAAAGCATTATCTAAGGCTGACCTCTGCCCTTAAAGTAGTTACGCAGCCAAGGATGGCCTTGAACTCCTGATCCTCCTGTCTCCACCTTCTGAGTGCTAAGGTTATAGGCATATGCTACCACACTGGGAACTGAACCCAGTACTCCAGGTGCATGCTAGGGGAGCACCCTACCAATGGAGCCTCAGCCCCTTGGTATATATTTATTGATTGAGTCACTTCTTTTAACTGAAGTATCTGTGAGCTGTGCATGAATGAGTGTCTCCTTGCTCTTATTGTTATGATAATATCCCCATTCCCAGTCTTAGCAAAGCGATCAGGCTAGGATCTACCGAGAAGAAAACCATTGCCCAGCCCAGTGTGATCTGCAGCAATTATGACATACATTTGTAAATGAATATTGCTCACTGTGCTCCAGAGAACTTTTCCCAGTACTTGTAACCTCTGCTGGGTAGTGCTAAATAATACTAACTGCTAATGTCCAAGGCCAGTGTGCTTCTCCCTCTGGGAAGACCACAGAGGTTTGTAATCATGGCTGTGCCTGCCCTCTGGAGGGCTCACTTAGATGGTCTGAGAACCTCTGATAGGGATGGTATCAGTCTTTCCTGCCCAGACTGAGCCACCTAAGGAGACAATACTGGTCTCTGGCCAAGGCATTTGTTTTTATGGCATGAAAATGGTAACCGTCTGGTTTCTGGCTTCACTTCCTGCCTCTGACTATCAGTATAATGGATTTGGTGTCTTTGATGGTGGGGGGAAGGGGACGTTCTGCAGCTTGCTGGGATACCATGTTCTTCTTTCCTTAACTCCTAGAAAGCAGTTCTTCCATTTTTTTCTCCTTGCAATATGACCTTGACCTTCAGCCATCCCACTTTGTCCTTCAGAACACTTGAGGTCCACCAGGCTCCTCTAGCCCAAGTGATGTTAAGAGTCCCTATGCCTGACTTCTGTAAGTCAGAACTTGCCCTCATCCGTAACTCCCTCCTGTGCACACATGAACACCCTTTTATCTACCAGATGAAACCACCGACTCTTGGCGGGTTTTAATTGTAGTTTTAACAGCTTGGCTTGTGTTTGTTGGGGGCTTGCTAACTCTCTGTAGTTACCTTTCTCCCACAACTGAGTGTATAAAACCAAAGTGCTTTTTGAGATGGGGTGATCTGCAAAAACAGACAACTGCAATGTTTTGTGCATGAAGGCAATGTCTCCTAGATACAGATTTTACAGACACCGGTTCTAGCTCTATGCAGTTACCAGTGATCAAAACAGAAGCTGGAGCCAAACCAATCCAGTCAATGACAGGAGCCCCATCCAGCTTATCAGTACCCTTTCCCACTCCCCCTAACTGAACTCTCGTAGATAATCGTGGGTCTGATTGATTTGCCTGTCCATTCAGCACCCACTAACAGACACCTTTCTGGATGGCAGTGGATGATCTGTCTACTTTAACCAGCCTGTTCATTGACTCTGCTCTTGGACAAGTGTCTACACTGGAGAAGTTAAAAGAAGCTCATGTGTTCTCCCAAGCTCTTCCCCAGTCTCTGAGGAAACAAGAGGAGGTCTAGTCTCAAGCCTCGCCTTTCTCTGTCCTCATACATGGGATCTGCTCCTTTGGCCCAGGATGCCTGTGCATCACCAATGCACCACCAATACCTCCAGACACAGAGGATGGAGGCCAAGCCCTTCTATATGTTTTACCTTACGACAGGGATGTTGCTAAGATGTTAAAGCTGCTCTTGAACTCACTCTGCAGCCTAGTCAGGCCTTGAACTTGTAGTCTTCCTGTCCTAGTCTCCCGAGTAGCTGGGATGGCAGGCCTTCATCATCACTCTTTAGGGATTTTTTTTTTTTTTATGCAGGATAGCAACCCCATGTTTTTAAGTCACAATGTACATGCATTTCACAACTAAAGAGATAACACAGTGACAAACCCCAATTGCTTGTCTCTTAGAAAGGACAGACCCCAAGAACCACTGTTTAATGTGAAGTCTACTGGCTCCTGTCTTTCCCTTTCAAAGATTTTTGTAACTAGCCATGCATTAAACATACCTCCAAGGTCTTAATCTATACATGAGTTAGGATCCAGACTTAGCAGTCTGGCTCCACGTGGCTTCAGGGAACATCATTATGCATGGTTAAAGATGCAGATAGTATCTGAAATGGAGGTCCAGTGGGCTTCACCATTTGAGTGTGCAGAAGATCAGTCTATGATACTTGCACAATGACAATGTCATCTAACAAAGCATTGGTCAGAACATCCCTGGGTCAGAGGGTCTACAGGAAGGCCATCAGGGCTGACTCATGAGAGGCTATAGGGGGTCGGGTCTAGGAGCAGTTGTACTTTGAGTGACAGAGTCACACAGAGTGGGGGACGGGGCCACCGTTCACATTTTCAGAGGCTCACCAAGAAGTAGAGTGGGAGGGCAGAACAACGGGGGGCTGTTTGTGAGTCCCAGAGACATCGCTCAGGGCCCACAGAAATTCTTGGAATGTGGTATACTCCTCTTGGAGTAGTGGGGACTGGAGCCTGTGGCATCTGGGTGGTCACATTAATGTGACTTGTTAGTATCCATTAATTCAGGAACTGGGGAGTCTAGTTCATATGAGTATCGTAAGCAGGGGCACAGGTGGTTCAGGTACAGATGTAGAAAGTTCTGAACCCCAGGACGCTTCTGGAAAGGAGGTGGGTTCACAGCCATCCCGTGAGAAATAAGCACATATATGAATGTCCACATTATGCTTTCAATGTGAGCTGTCCCCTAGTTGAGGGCTCAATCCCCCGCTGGTGGTACTGGCTCAGAAGGCTGTGGATCTTTCAGAAGATGGGACTGAGCTAGAGGAAGCGTGCTACTGGAGGGCGGGCCTTCAGGATTTCAGCTGAGCCCTGTTCCTTGTGGGAACTCTTGACTTCCTGGTTCACCAGGGTATGAGGAGTCCCTTCATTCCCGTTGCCTGAACTGCTGTCCTTTCCCTCGCCATGATGGACTGTGGCCTCAAAATGAACCAAAACAATTCTTCCCTTGCTTCTGCCAGGCACTTACTTAAAGATACACAAAAGCCACGAATACACATAGATGGGTGTATTTCTCTCAGAAATATCTCCTAGGGTTTAGTTCCAGGCTACGGGATAAATTACAGGAGCCTAGAGTATAGAAACCTGTGGTGATATTGTGTTCCCCAATATAGTGCACCCTAATAAACTTACCTGGGGGTCAGAGAACAGAACAGCCACTAGATACAGAGGTCAGAAAATGGTGGCACTCACATCTTTGATCCTAGCCTTCCAGAGGCAGAGATCCATCTGGATCTCTGTGAGTTCAAAGCCACACTGGAAACAACCAGGCATGGTGACACACACCTTTAATCCCAGGAAGTGATGGCAGGAAGCAGAAAGGTATATAAGGCATGGGGACCAGGAACTAGAGTCTGGTTAAGCTTTTAGGCTTTTGAGCAGCAGTTCAGCTGGGATCCATTCGGATGAGGACTCAGAGGCTTCCAGTCTGAGGAAACAGGATCAGCTGAGGATCAGGTGAGGTGGCTGTGGCTTGTTCTGCTTCTCTGATCTTCCAGCATTCACCCCAACACCTGGCTTCCAGGTTTGTTTTTATTAATAAGACCTTCTAACAATTTGTGCTACAGAAACCTGGGAGTGGACTTGGAGACATAAATACAAATGGGGATACCTAGGAACAGTGAAGGATCCTGGGAAATCTGCGCTGTTCAGAGGTGGAAGACTCTGATCAGAGCAAGCAGTTCCCTGAGAAGCCTGGTGTGTTCACAGATACTCAGTGCAGTGGGCAAGTGGGCCGAGTCTCTGGGAGCTCACGCTTATAGCTTGCTTGAGGCTGTCCCCCCAGACTCCCAAGCAGACACTGAGCTGCCCCCCAGCATGGCCTTGACAGGAGCCACTGTGGCTCTGGGCTTGCACTGGTTGCAGGCGGAGCGCCAGTGTGCAGGGCATGGTCCACACAGCTGCCTTGTCTTTTGTCAACAGTGTCCACTTGTTCTTCTAATCAAGAGATTCCAGCAGCAATAGTTACCGTGGAGGTGCTGGACACCCTGAAAGGGATATGGTCAGGCCAGTGTGTGGAGGCCAGAGGGGAGGCAGCCAGAACTTCCTGGTCCTGCAGTCTACCTTTGCTGACCCCGATCTTCATCAGCATCTCCTTCCAACAGGAAGATATCCTCTTAAAATAAAGGAGATGAAGCCTTGTGTGGGGCACACACCTGTCATGCCAGCATTCAGGAGGCCAAAGCTGGAGGAAAGACAGTGTGAGGCCAGCTGGGGTGGCATTAGCCAGGCTCTGTCATAAACAGACAAAAGTAAGAGAGCTGGGGTTGGAAGAGAGAGCCTCTGAGATGGAGCCAGGTAACTTCCTGAAAAGCTAACCAGCCATGTGTCCTATTCCTTCCTGGCCATCTGGCTTCGAGACCTAAAGGCCACACCAGTCAAAACCCGTGTTTCTAGCACTCTAAGAGCAGGTTTGGCTATCCTGCCAACATTTCCTATATACCTTCTTATCTCCTTTTGTAATGTTTAAAGACTAGAAGCCTCAGGGGATTGGCTGAGGGTTGTTGTAGGGAAAGGGGAGTCTGATGATTGGCTGTCAGAAAGGACCAGGCTGAGGAGCAAGTTTCCTGGTAGCATTGCATGCTGGGAACCACAGTCTTTATTCACTGTACCTGGCTATCAGTCGGAGAAACAGGGAGAGCAGACACACCAGCACATCTCATTATACAAATGCAGCTGGGCCCCAGGGTACACCAAACTGAGGATGGCCAGCAGCTTCCCACTCTTTTTTTTTTCTTTTCCTGCTTTGACACTTGGTCTATTCAGAAATAAATTGGGTGTTTTATAGTTTCCTGTCACAGTGGGCCTGGTGGCAGAGGGCTGAGGTCCTGGCTCTTCAGGGGGCCGAGGCAGAGAGCTCACAAGTTTCAGGCCTGCCTGAGCTACAGAGTGAGCTCAAGATAATGCTGGACACCTTAGTGAAAGCCTGTCTCAAGACAAAAAGTGAAAATGGAGGTGAGGATGGGGCTCCGTGGTTGAGTGCTTACCTCCGATGTGAGGCCCTGAGTTCAATCCCCGGTATATGGAATAAGAATAATCAACTTCCCTATCACCTGTTTCCCGTTAGTCAGTTCTTACATGTTGGATAAGTTCCATTTCTATCCCATGACTACATCCCTGGGGACCAACCTTTATCTTTCACTTCTTTATCTTCCCTAAAGATCACATCCTTTGTCAACAAATGAAGTTTCATTTGAACGGGTCACCGTTTTTGGAGGGTTTTTTTTTTTTTTTTTTTTTTTGTTGTTGTTGTTCTTAGATTGAGTTTACTTGGCAAATTGAAATAGTCTAAATTTTTTAAAGACTTATTTAAATTTGTGTATGTGTGTGTATGTATGTGGAGGTTATGCACAGATGTGCAAGTCGCCTTGGAGACCAGAAGAGGGTGTTGGATCTCTCTAGAACTGGAGTTACAGATGTTTGTAGGTCCTGGAACCAAACTCCAGTCTTCTGGAAGAGTGGCAAACGCTCTTAACCTCTGAGTCATCTCTCTGGCCCCCAGTTTAAATTTTTATTGGGTAGTATGTCCTTTAGAGATAGCCCATAGATGAATTTTCCAGAAAAATGTAAGTTAAGAAGCAGATAACCTACTAAGTCAACAGCTGTAGATTATGGTAATAAGTCACTCAGTAGTGTTCAGGGACTCCAGAGGCCACATGGGCATGTAGGAACCTTCAAACCTTCCATAAAAGATCAATCACCATGCTAAAATACAAACAAACAACAACAACAACAACAACAACAAAAACCCACTGTGGAACTCAGTATAATTGATAAAGCTTTTTAACTCAACTTATAAGCCAGTGTAATGTTATTGCCAAGCTGATGAACCTCCAGCGACAGGAGCAGCTGCAGTCCTTCTGATCTATGAGTCCAGAGGAAAAGCTTCTTCAAGAAACAAACCTAATGATGCATTGGAATACAGCTGTGTGACGCCGAATGACGGTGACACCCTCTGACCAGTGTGCTGTTAGGGGAGCCTGTTACTGCGTGAGCCACCTGGATGGTGCAGGTTCATCAGCCTGGCACAGTCAGTCAAGACATGAGATTGCTGCTGGTGTCCCACCGCATTCCATTTGTAACAAACCTTGTTCTGTATACATCAGAGCACTGCTAAGACAGGAACAAGAAGCGAGGTGTGAGGCTGCTCACATGTGAGTCCAACACTGGCTGGGTCAGCAAAAAGAAAAGAGTAAGAAACTTGGAGTAAATGTATAAATCAGAGACATTGTTGCTTCCATTGTTAATATTATATATCACTGACACATGACATTTTTTCTTAATGACTGGCAGCATAATAGATTTATCTATACCAATCTCATCATGAGTACTGGGCTAATTCATGACAATGATGTCATCACCAGAAGGTAGAAACTCTCAGCTTCATTATAGTCTTAAGAGGCAGTTCTCAACATGTGGCTCGCAACCCCCACATGGGTCACATATCAGACATTTACATTATGATTCATAACGGCAGCAAAATGACAGTTGTGAGGTAGCAACAAAAATAATTTTATGGTTGGGAGTCACCACAACATGAGGAACTGTATTAAAGGGTCACAGCATGAGGAAGGTTGAGAACAACTTGGGAAATATCATCATATATTACTTTTTTATTGCATGAAAACATACATTTATTTATTTATTTATTATTACTTTTTATTTTTGTGTGTGTGCACATGCATGGGTGCTCACAAATGGACTTTTCCACACAAATGTGTGCAGAAGTCAGAGGTAGACTTTGGTTTTCTTCCTCTGCTAATCTCCACTATGATTTTTGAGACGGGGCTCTCAGACTGAACCTAGAACTCACCTTTTCAGCCAGACTGGCTGGCCAGCGAGCCCCAGGGATTCACCTGTCTCCGCCCCACCAACAATGCTGGGGTTACAGATGGGCAAGGTTGTGCCTGTCTTTCCCTTGTGTGCTGGGGATTCAAACTCAGGTCCTCAGGTTTGCACAGCAGCACTGTGACCCACTACCCACCCCCTAAAGTACCTGTGACCCACTGCCCACCCCTAAAGTATTCCTGTAAAACCAAAACTATTTCATTCCATGAATGCAAGGATGGTTCCGTGTCCGAAAACTGATACAATTTATCAGGCCAAAACGTTTTAGGGAAAGAAGTAATCTTGGTGCTTCCTAAAAAGGGATTTGTAAATTCAAATTCATTCTCAGTAAAATCTGTGAATTAGAAAATATAAAATATCTATAAAACAAGGGGCCAGGGAGATGACTCAGACAATAAGGTGTCTGTCCTGAAGGTATGAAGATGTGTGCACTCAAGCATGTGTGTGTGTGTGTGTGTGTGTGTGTGTGTGTGTGTGTGTGAGAGAGAGAGAGAGAGAGAGAGAGAGAGAGAGAGAGAGAGAGAGAGAGAGAGAGAGAGAGAGAGTTCTGAGGCAGGATCTCACTACCAGGCTGGCCTCAACCTCAAGATCCCCATGTCCCAGTATGCCAGCAAGTGCGGCCAGCTTTAAAGGTCGGGTCATCTGTAGAGCATGAGAGGGAGGATTCAGAGGTGACCTCAGGGTTTGTGACCTGGGCATGGGGCAGAATCAATGGACGGCTCTGTTGGAGACACAAGTTGAGGTGGAGGTCTGGAGAACAAGCTGGACAGGCAAGAGTGACAGCGACACATTGGGATGCTTGGCACTGAGACGCTCAAGGAGAAGCAATTACTGAGAACGGTGGCGTCAAGCAGAGCCTGGGAGCTGACTGCTGGGCATGTGGAACCAGTGCAGGCTGGCAAACGTCACCGGAGAAGAGGCCTAGGCACCGGGAGGCTCCCCAGTATGGGAATAGTGGTGTGGGTGATGACATCACCAAGAACTATAACCTGAGTCATGTGGGAGAGAGAGGGCTCCTGAGCCATAGGCTAAGATCTTCCATAAATGAAGTAACCCTGGGAGAGGCGGGTGACGAAACCAGGAGAGGCAGTCTGTGTTGCGCAACATGAGTTTCAAAGTCAAGGTCATTGGGGAAAGGGAGAGAGAATGATCTAGAAGCATCAATGGGAGGGTGCTGCATGCACTCACGGCCTTGGACCTGCCACTTCAAGACGCATGGGAGGAAAATTAGTTTTCACAGACATGGCTGCAGAGAACATAGAACAGTGTCAGCGGGAGAATCGGGTGCTGCTTGGAGCAAGGAGTTGACTGGAGTGACAAGCTGAGACATGGGGACTTAGCTGATGACTGTCTGGGAGCCCCAGGTGAAGAAGAGGAAGGAGCGGGAGGTGGGTCAGGAGGTGGGTCAAGATCGCTGAGCTAAGAGCTGAGAGCTGATCTTGAGTTGGGTGAGTGGGAGATGGGAGCGGTTTTGGTGGTTAGCAAATGTTGTGTGACTTTTCCTAGGGAAATGATAACAAACAGGTCTAGCCACCTTAGACTGGGCACCAGTGACACACGGAAGAAACAACTCCACTCCAAATCTAGCTGAGTCAATTAGTGTGTTCCCTGGGGTCACTTACAGGAGTGTGGATGACTGAAAGGTAGCTGCATCCCTGAAAACCCATGCCAACACAGTTGACATGAGCTACATCCTTGGGGTCCCTGCGCCATTTGCAGAGAACTCAGCTGGCAGGAGGAGCTCCTCTCTCCAGCAGCCATTGCTGTTTGTATAACTTTGGGAAGGGGACTGATGAAGCCTGTAATTTTCAAGACTGTCCTGAGACTTGTCAGTTGTGTTACTTTCTGGGCCTTGATGGGTTTCCCTTGGCACAGACTGTTTCAATTCCAAGGAGACAGTGTCACGCCAGCAAGGCGGACTGGTGAAAGTAGAGCGGATGATGTGCTGTGAACGCCCCTGCAGAAACCCATACCGTTCTGCATTCCTCCCCAGCCACACTGAGACATAGGTAGCACCATGTGATGAGGGGTGGGCACTCATGGGGGCATTCCGATCCAGTGCCACAGAGCTTCTGGCAGCTCCATCCCAGTTCTGGAAACCAGGGCTGATTTCAGAAGTTGGGGCAGTGCTGTGGGGTTGGGCTTCGGAACTGATATTTGGGGAAAGAATTTTTTTTTTTTGCAGTTTATACTGAGAAACTTAATGTGATTCATGTTTGCTTCAGCAGTTTCTCTTCTAGCAAGTGATAGTAAGGGCATAAATAAAGATATGATCAAAAACAGGCGTACATGGCACACACCTGGACTTCAGCATATGCCCCAAAAAAGCAAATAAAGACACCAGGTGTTACAGCACCTACCTGTGATCCTAGGGTAAAGAGGTGGAGGCAGGGGAATGATTCCTGGGTCTCCCTGGGCAGCCAGTGAGCTCCAGGCTCCGTAAAGAAGCTGTCTCAAAAAGTGAGGTGGAGAGTGATTGAGGGGACACCTGCTGTTGACCTTTGGCTTACACGTGCTCACATTGCTCACATATACAATATACACGCACACGTGCGCACGCACTAAACCTAGAGTAAAAGGAGAAAAGGCTGAAAGGAGCATCCATACAATTCATCATTTTTTAGAATGGGAGAATTCTGAGTCGGGGCAGTGCTGACACAGGCTTTTAATCCCAGCACTCAGGAGGCAGAGGCAGGTAGATCTCTATGAGTTCAAGGCCAGCCTGGTCTACAAAGAGAGTTCCAGGACAGCCAGGGCTGTTACACAAAGAAACCCTGTGGGGCGGGGGGTGGGGGTGGGGTGGGAGGGAGAGGAGAATTATGATTTTTTCTTCCTTATATTTTTCTGATTCTTTTTTGTTTTGGCAAGAGTCTATAGAGAACTTTTTAATGATAAAAGTAAAGATTGTATTTGATGCCCTGGCTAGGAATCATTCAAATAAGTTCACTACTTAAAATTAAATTGAAGTGAAGAGGTCTGTTGCCTCCATCTCATGCCTGCATCCTAGGGTGACAATTTCCCTTCCACCCAATACTTTATCAAACTGGAATCTCAGTCAGAGAAACCGAGAGGAAAAGAAAAACAACAGTGAATTACAAGATAAACAGCCTGGACTATTTGCAAGTCAGAGGCCAGAATCCCCTTCCAAGGCTGTCTACTTTGGGAGGTGAGCCCAGAGCATTAAGAAAAGCCAACTTTTGGAGGTCTGACCTCACCCCTCCCCTTCCCCCAGTTTCTGCTCTGAAGAGATTTCTTTCCCAAAAAGAATAAAGAATACTCAGTGGAAAGTATTAACTGCTTGGCAAAACTACACAGACGCAGACAGACAGAGGCCAATGAAGTATAAATATTTCATACCAGAACTGTTTTTTGACCCAGCCAGTAATATCTACCCCAGCCGCAGATCTAAATGTTTGGATGAATGATAGACCAGGCCAAGGCTGGCCAGCTGCAGGCGGAGACCAGGAAGCCCCCGCCCTGAAGAACATGCAGACAGATGTCTTCCTAGAGCAAGGAACCCAGGCATCCGACTTTGCCCCTGATCCTTGAACCTGGAAAGGTGATTTTTTTTTCCCTTGAAGGATAATTCTTATCACACTGTTGTCCACATCCTCCTTCAAATCAGTGATTACTTATTTAGATTTTAACATCGTTAGTACCGTTCCTCCAGCATTTCAGCGCCCTTTTCTTCTTCCTCCTCATTTTCCTCTCCCCTCCCCTCCCCTCCTTTGCTCTCCCCTCCCCTCCTCTAATCTCCTCTCCGCTCCTCTCCTCTCTTTTCCTCTCTCTCCTTCCCTCTCTTTTCTCCTTCCCCTTCCTCTCTTCTCTTCTCTCCTCTCCCCTCTCCTTTCCTCTCCCCTTCCTCTTCCCTCCCCTCTCCCCCTTCCTCCCCTCTCCTGTCTCCTCTCCCCCCTTCCCTCTCCTCTCTCCTCTCTTACCCTACCTCCTTTTCTTTTTCTATTCCTTCCCCTTTCAACTTGCCCTCCACCTCTGCCTTCTCTTCTCCAGTCCTCCCCCCCCCCCCCGCCCCGTCCCCCCTCTCCCCTCCCCTCCCCTCTTTGGCTTAGCTGATTTCCATTTCAAACACGGCTACCCTAATGACCATTATGAAAAGACAGCTTGGGTTTGGAGAGGACTAAGAATGTGTGTGTTTGTATCTCAATTGCAGTCATGACTATATCCATTTGCCCAAATTTACTAGATTGTGCAATTTCAATTCATTCAGTCTTGAATAAACTGGTTAAAAGAAAAGATGCTGAAGAAAGAGAAACTTACGGAAGTTTCTGTCACTTCAATTCTGAGCAAGTGTGGGAGCTGTTGGACTCAGCATTTCTGTCCCCATCTGATGGACACAAATCTGCATCGAGGTCGCTTAGCTGGGCCTCTGATTTCTAGAGTGACTGCACGTCTGTCTCTCACACTCTTGTCTCCCAAGGTGACTTGCAGCTTCATGTCCACTCTCTAGGTTTCTGCTAGATCACCTTTCTATCTTTTTCTTCCTCTGGAGGTCCCACCCCACCCCACCCCCAGGTTCATGCAGTCACTATCGTTCCAATCCAGACAGCATGTCCATCACCCCAGGCTTCTCACTCTCAGATGGTGACCCTGGATAACTCCTGAGGTGCTCAGCTCCCGACCCTCACAGCAGCCTCCTCAGCTGGGTGGTAGAATCTGTGTGTGAGGCAGGGGGTGGCAGAAGCCCCTGGAGGACCAGTCCCTTTGCAAAGGCAGACAGAGGACAGGCGTGATGTGGAGCTGGCTGGCCAGAGGAGGGGATGACGGTGAGACAGGCCTACAGCATCTTGGGCACTGATGTTGGGGACTATGCGGACATGGTCTGTTCTGAGAAATCAGAACACCTGTGATAATTTCATCTATAAAAGGAATGCTTTCACTTCTAAACATGAAATGACCATCTGGGAGGCCGTCCCTGCTGCCTTGCAAACATGGTGTCCCGAGTTCAAGCCCCAGAACTCAGCAGGCCTAGCAACAGTGGAGACAGTCGACCATGTGCTGAAGGCTCTGAAACCGTGAGCCAAGTGAGCCCTCAGAGACTGTCACAGCGATGGAAAACGAGCACACCACCTTTGTTCTGAAGAGCGCTATGCTCACAGCTTAGCACTGGATAATCATGTAAGGACACCGGTGAGGTAACTGAGCAGAACAAGCAACCAGAGCTGCACGTGTGGTCTTCTCCGGACCCTCCCATTGTGCACACACACGTGGGCAGGCAGGCACGCTGGTTTGGTGTTTTGGAATGGTTCACTCAAGGGCAATAGAACTGCAGAGATGCAGGGAAAGGCACACAGGAGGGCAGAAAAGGGGGTAGGATTGAGCTGGGGAGATGGACCACTCACAGAGAGACGCTGACAGACACAGAAATACACAACACACACAGACACACCGACCTCCACACACAGACACACATCAACACTGACAGACACACTAACATACATAGACACTGACAAACACACTGATCCACATACACAGAAACACTGACAGACACAGAAATACACAACACACACAGATATACTAACACACACACACACACACACACACACACACTGACCTCCACACACAGACACGTTGACAGACACACTAACACACACAGACATTGACAGACACACCGATCCACATACACAGAGACACTGACACACACACACACAGAGACACTGACAGACACAGACACACAACATACAGATGCTGACAGACATATAACACAGTGACACACTGACCCACAGACACACAACATACAGATACTGACAGACATATAACACAGTGACACACTGACCCACAGACACACAACATACAGATACTGACAGACATATAACACAGTGACACACTGACCCACAGACACACAACATACAGATGCTGACAGACATATAACACAGCCACACACTGACCCACAGACACTGACACACACATAGACACTGATAGACTCACTGACAAACAGCACACAGAGAGGCACATGAACACACATGCACACACAAACTCTCACTCACATACAGACATACAAATACACACATGCCTATGCAGACGGATGGACACACATAGACACACACACACATATGCACGCACGCACTGCACACACGTCCTTCATTCATGTTTCAGTGCCTCAACTTCTCCCAGAACATGCGCCTCCCATCTCTACTTGACCCTCACAGGGCGGCTGAGCGCCGTATGAAGCTCCAGAGTTTAAGCCAGGGATTTTCTCCTTTCCATTTCTTTCCAATATTGGAGGGGGGAGGGCGGTGAACCTAGGACCTCACACATACTAGGCAGGCACCCTGCCACTTTACAGCTCCATTTTGTTTATTTTGAGACAGGGTCTCGTTAAATCGCTGAGGCTGATCTCGAATTCACTCTGTAGTTGCCCTTGGCCTTGGGATCTTCCTGCCTCAGCCTCCTGACCAGTGGACAAGTTTATGTCTGTTTGTGGAGGTCACAGGTCAACCTGAGCTATCTTTAATTACCCTCCACCTTATTTGGGTAACAGGAGTTCTCATTACCCTGGAGCTCACTGAGTAGGTCAGGCTGGCCAGCCAGCTAGCCCCACGGTCCCTCCGCTTCATTAGCTTTAGGGATCCAGACACGTGACCCAGGCCCTGCTTTACATGGGTGCTGACTATCTGAACTTGGGTCCCTGTGCTTGTGTGGCAAGCTCCCCCGGCCCCAATTCACAACCCTGGCAGAAGGACTCGGTGGGGAAGGACATGGGAACGTTGGCTCCGAATCTTCATATTCCAGTTATTCATGGCAAGCCTCATCCCTCATTGCCACAGATAAATAAAACATCAGCTCAGAGTTCAACTTGGCAAGTGGGAGAAGGCAAAGAATGGATCTTTGAGGCAAAATGTGGGTGGTGTCTATTTGCAGCTCGTGTTTGCTTTAAAAAGCCGGGCAGGCAGAATGCACAGTACTGAACGGCAGAGGCACCGGGGACCTGGGTATCCCTACCACACACTGCTCAGTGGCCAACAGACCTTCTGCACTTGCTGTGAGGGGATGCAGGGAAAGGAAGCACAGGGTGAGAGACAAGCCAAGGCATGGATGTCATCTGAGGCCGCTGTCCCCAGGAGCATTTTGCAGTGGCTCCTTGGGGACTGTTAAGCTCATGTGGAAGGAACACTGAGCTGTGTGGGTCCTGTGTCTGCTCTTTGTCTCCAGCTAGAACTGCCCCAAACCCAGGTCTAGAACTTTGGCATTTTCAGTTCAAACCCCACCCTTCTATTAGCTTCTGCCTTGACTCGTGTGTGTGAGTGTGTGTGTGTGTGTGTGTGTGTGTGTGTGTGAGTGTGTGTGTGTGTATGTGTGTGTGTGTGTGTGTGTGTGGTGTGTGTGTAGACTAGAGCACAACCTTGAGTATTGTCCCTAAGGTGCCATGCACTGGCCTAGAGCTCACTAAGTAGGCTAGCCTGTTGGCCAGTGAGCCCCGGGGATCAGCCCGCCTCTGTCTCCCCAGTGCTGGGATTATAAACATGCCGTGACACCTGCCTTTTTATCACGGGTTCTGGAGATCAAACTCAGGGTCTCACGCTCATGCAGCAGTCACTTTGCCCACGGAGTCCTTTCTCCTTCTGCCTGTGCTGTCTTGTGGTCCCTATTAGGGGCTCCTCTAGAACACGGAGGGCCTGCAACATCTGGGGAGCGATGACGTGAGAGCCAGGAGCCAAAGGGAACACAGGGCAACAGAGGAGGGATTAAAGCGGCCAGGCTGCCAGAGGTGAGCAGAGCAGATTAGAAGCAGGGCCTGACTCCATCCTAAGGACTGGGTTTTCCTTGGGTGGGAGCCAGATCTGAACATTGTCTTTCAGAGCCGTGATTTGGGGGCGTCAGCTGCACACGGCTTGTGCCCGTGATGGGCAGCTTCCACAAAGGTCTTAGGAAAACCCACATCCAGCCTGACGCTGCAAGACCGGCTGCCGAACGCTCAGCCAAGAGTGCTGACCGGGGACAAGCAAGCAGAACCTGAGCTCACAGCACCGAAGGGACAGAGCCTTGAGGACAGCTGTGTTCTGATCACACCGCAGCAGCCACCGCAGCAGCAGGATGGGAAAACAACAGAGAGGAAAACCAATGAGAAGCCTGGATGCCTCTGTGGAAAATCCCAGCAAGGCTCTTGAGCACCAGCCAGGCTCATCCCATGGCTGTTCACACTTGGTGGAGAGGAGCCTCCGGGGAGGATTTAGGACCAAACAGCTCCCGGGTGTGCTCATGAGAATGGGAGCGTGTTTGTTGCTAGAGCAAGTCCGGGGCCAAGGTCTTCAGGAGTTAAATTTCTCCGACAAAAACAAGGCAAGGACAGAAGGGCTGATTTCAGCTCGGAGCTGGAGGTGCAGTCCATCAAGGTGGGAGAGATGCGGTGGCAGGGGTGTGGAGCCGTTGGTACAATAATCGGCGTTTCCTGTCTCCGGGATGAATGGCGGCAAAATCTGCACACACTGTAGCTGCAGCTGCTAGTATGGGCTTGCTCGGTGGCAGCCCTGCCTCCCTCTGCATGTATGCAGCCATGCATCGCTCTGGGTCACATCTAGGTATTCCCTGCATGTATCCTACTCATTCCATTGTGCTGTTTCTAGTCTATGCAGCATACTGAATCTACTATGTGCTGTGTTGGAGCTCAGAGCCAAGTACGTGATATCGGATCCTTCTACTCAAGGAAAGCATAGCCAGTGAGAGAAGAGGTGCCTGAATGAAATCACCAAGTGCTAGTTTCTGTTTTTATTGTTGGGGTTTTTCAAGACAGGGTTTCTCTGCATAACAGCTCTGGCTGTCCTGGAACTCACTCTGTAGACCAGGCTGGCCTGGAACTCACAGAGATCCGCCTGGCTCTGCCTCCCGAGGGCTGGGATTAAAGGCGTGCACCACCACCGCCCGGCAACATGCTAGTTTTCAATTGTTAACTTGCCACAACCTAGAATCACCCGAGAAGAGAGGGTGATCTGAGGAATTTTCCAGATCAGTTTGACTTGTGGGCATGTGTTGTGTAACAGTCTCCTCCCAGATTAAAACATTCCATCCCGTAGGGAAGCTCCTTAAACAGGAAGGTAAACAACTTCAAAATAGCTTCAGAAAGTCCCTGAAACCGACCAGATTTGTTATGCCCCTCCCTGCCAGAGTAAAAAATAAAAATGGAGAACGCTTTTCTGAGGATCTCCGCCAAGCTGCGAAGAGGACTCTGAAGCCAGACCAGCTGCCAGGGAGAGGTTTAGACCAACTGAGGAGCCTGAAAAGGCCGCTGTCCAAGCTGCTGAGCTGCGTGCCGGCTGGGCAGTGTACTCCAGGTTCCAAGATTTGTGAGCTGTCACCTGTGCTGGGGTGGGCTTTGGCGATGCAGCTGTCTTTGAAGCATTTCTGCTCCTGTAAGTAACCCCTCACCCATATTCCTGTGAGTAGCTCCCACAAAACCCACTGGCTCACCAAGTTGGACTTTGGCGGTATTCACACTACGATCTGTCATGGGTTCCCTACTTGGGGTGGGTCGACATGTGTGTTTCATCTTATCGGGAAAAGTTTCGTCACACAAGAGCATGTCTGTGAGGACTTGTCTCGGTAGTTAAATGATAGAAAAAAGACTCAGCCCAATGTGGGTGGCGCCGTTCCCTAGCCAGGGTGGCGGTGGCGTCCTGAACGATGGAAGAGATGGAAGAAGCTAGGCAAGAGTAAGCGAGCACAGACTCGCTCATTTCTCTGAGCCCCCCACCTCAGACAGACACGATACTTTAAGGCCCCTGCCTTGACTTCCCCATTGTGATGGACCTGGAACCGGGAGCTGTAACCTAGATAAAGCCTTTCTTCATTAAGTTCTTCTTACCAAGCTCTTTTAAACAGCAACAGAAAGGAAGCTGAAACATCACGGAAACACAGAAGTTGGAGCGTGGGGACTGGCCTGGACAGTGGAGGGGGTGGGGGTCACAGGTAAGGACTGGACTGGGACGGTTCTTACTAGAGAGGCTGGGGGTGACCCTATATGTAAAATAAGAAGTCGATGGAGAACCATCCTGGGAACTCTCAAGCCAATGAAACTCTGTGGCCAGAAATGGCAAACAAAGTAGAGAGGCCGAGGGTGGGAATTAAGAAAACGGGAGCTGAAAACAATAAAAAGAGGCCCGGAGCTCCTCCTGAAATAGCTCTGTTCACAGCACTGGGCGCCACGAGGACAAAGCCTGGGCTTCAGCTGGACTTAAGGATCAGGATAGAATAACAAAGGGAAACAGGTTTAAGATGCGATTATGATGCCACTGGATACAGGATGTGAAATAGAAGGAGGCACCTGAGGTAATCCTGGGTTCCACAGCAACTTCCTGGTAGGTACCTGGTTATGAGTAACTGCCGTGCTGATGAGGGAGAGGCAGCTCTGAGGAGAAAGGGCGATTCCCCCCCGGCAAATGATGAGTTTGCAGTTCTTAAGGGACAGCCAGGAAGACTGAATTGTCCTGCAGATACTCGGAAATGCAGGCCACACGCCACCATCCAGTGGATGCATTTCGGAGCCCTGCACACACGGAGTCACCAGCCTGGAGCAAAGGACCCCAGAGGAAGTGTATGCAGGCCTAAGACTGAACCTGGGAGATTATCACACCCACAGAGCAGGCTACTGAGTGAAAGGCAATCTGCATGATCAGTGTCGGTGAAGGTGTGTCTGCAGAGGTGGAGGAAGAGGAGAAACTGAGGACAGGGTGGGTGGTGAGACCCACAGAGAAGAGACACATGAGCGGGAGCTGTGGCTGGGGAAGCAGGCGGGTGACAGGAGAGGTTTTTGGAGCAGAGGGTCGTTGACATGTGTGACAGACATAGAAAAGGAGCCAGAGAAAGAGGCAGGGTTGACAGCTAAGGAGGGGGTGGTACTCACAGAGAACTGACTTCCAAGGAGGGACCAGGGATGTTAAGTGCCAGGGCGGCCTCCAAAGAGCCAGGGCTCTTCTTCCCCCAAGGTTGAGAAAAAGCAGGAAGGATGGAGGAGGAGCTGGGCAAGGAATGGAGTTGTTGAGCAACAAAAACCAATCCTACTCGCAGTATGTGTGTGTATGTGTGTGTGTGTGTGTCTGTCTGTGTGTATGAGAGAGTGTGTGTGCGCATGTGTGTGTGTATGAGAGAGTGTGTGTGTCAGTGTGTGTCTATGTCTGTGTGTGTGCATGAGAGAGAGTGTATGACTGTGCGTGTCTCTCTCTGTGTGTGTCTGTGTGTGTGTGAGAGAGAAAGCACACACATTAGTTACTTTCTTCATCCCTGTGACAAAACACTCAGCGAAAGCAGCTTAAGGAAGGGAGAGCTTATTTGGCTCACAGTTTGAGGGACACAGTCCATCATGGTGGGAAGGAGTCTAAGGAAGCGGGTCAGCTTACATCATTAGTCAAGAGCTGCTGGTGTCCAGCTCTCTTTCTCTTTTTATTTAGTCCATGGGATGGTGCCACCCACATTTAGGATGGGGCTTCCTACCTTTATTAAGCCAATCTCGAACCCCCTCATAGACAGCAGTTCAGCTCCTGGGTGATTTTAGATCCTGTCCATTTGACAGTGGAGATTAACCAACATGGTGTGTGTGTGCACGGTCCTGTGTGTAGGTGCAGGTGTGTGGAGGCCAGAGGACAAGCTTGGGTATTGTTCTTCAGGAGCCACCCATCTTGTGTTTGGAGACAGTCTGTCACTAATTAGGTTAGGCTGGCTGGCCTTCTTGTCTCTGCTTTCCCAGGACCGAGATTACAAGGGAGCACCATCACACTGCCTCTTTACCTGCAGATTCTGGGGATGGAACCCAGGAGCCCTCGCTCAAAGGGTAAGCTCAAAACTAAGGAACCGGTTCCCTCTATGTCCCAACCGGGGGCTTCTCTTCCTAAAGACAAGGGCAGCGTCTTTGATTTCTTTTCCCACCAGTCCTGAGTGAATGGGTCATGAGTGGGTGTGGTCCTGCTGGTAACTTGACCTTTGACTCCCGTCAAGTTCAAGAAGCCGAGTTCTAAAAGCAAAGCGTGTTCTGGGCTCAGCATCTCCTGGGAGCCGGGCTTTTTATTTTTACTGAGGTAAGCTGTGTTGACCCGACACATTTCACAAGCCATACTATAAAGAAGGTAGAAAAACAAAAACAAAAACAAAAACAAAAAAAAAACCCGAACTACAGCTGGGAAGTAGCTACTTAGTGGAAAGAAATGAAGCTTTTCATTTAAAAAATATTTATTTATTTGAGACATGGTTTTTCTGTGTAGCCCAAGTTCTCTACAATCCTTCTTCCTCAGCTCTCAGAGTGCTGTGATTACAGTCTGAGAAAGGATAAAAGAGAGGAGTGAGAAACCAGACTCTTTTCTTCCCTGTCTCGAGTGCCGTCGTCTTCAGAGTCATACTGAGCTGGAAGGTCCCAGGGTGGACATTTGGTACCTTTGTTCACTAGGCATGATTGCAGTCTCTGCCGGTCACAGCAGGGTGTACAGAACACTGCTCCTCCTAAACATGGCTGAATGAAGCCATGAGCCACCACGAACCCAGATTGGACTGACCTCACAGACTGGACTACATGTTTGACACGGATTTGCCAGAAAATCTTTTCCGTACCACCAGCAATTCCTTTGCTGACACTCACAGGATTTAAAGCTCACCATCTCCTTTCTTGGGACGTGGTTATAGCCTGTCTAGCATGTGATAGGACTCTAGCTTTCCGTCATGCCATGGAGATGTTGATGCTCACCTGTGTCTCATCTCTGAGTTCTGGAGAGGGCTCAGGAGGTAAAGCATCTACTGTGTAAAGGTGAAGAACAGTCTGGACCCGCAACACCCGTGTACAAAGGACAGAAGAGCATCTGTAAAGCTGGCCCTGGGTGGGCTGGAGGCAGGTGGTTCCGAAGGACTCACTGGCCAGTCTTCTAGTCCACTCAGTGGTCTTCAGGTTTAGTCCAGTTGATCATCTCTCTGTCTCAAAGAATAAGGTAGAGTGGCTAGAGACACGGCTTAAAGGTTAATGGCACTTGTTGATCTTACAGAGGACCTGGGTTTGGTTCCCATCACCCACATGTTGACTCACACCCATCCATAACTCTAGTTCCAGGGGATCTGATGTCTTCTTCTGACCTCTGCTCGCACCAAGCACACGCGTGGTACACAGACATACAGGCAGGCAAAACATAACATAACAAAACAAAAGGGTGGAGAATGATAGAGGTGACACCTGACATCCACCTCTGGTCGTCACATGAGCATGCACATACACATTCCTACACGCATATGCAGATACACTGAAAAACATACGTGTAACATAAACGTGTGTCCACAATACACACAAGCAAATTTTAAGTTCTTAGAAAGTACGAACTGTGACTG
This sequence comes from Peromyscus maniculatus bairdii, assembly GCF_049852395.1. Lineage (NCBI taxonomy): Eukaryota > Metazoa > Chordata > Mammalia > Rodentia > Cricetidae > Peromyscus > Peromyscus maniculatus. The sequence continues at coordinate 61,427,687 of NC_134856.1, forward strand.
ATTCACCTTCATGTTCCTATCTCATCAAACAGATTATACTGAATAAATAATTGTTCTTCAATAAATTCACTGCCCATCGTGTCGTGAGTTGCTGAACCTTTCTAAGCTTCAACCTTCTGCCTAAGAGATGAGGAAGTCAAATTGTTTGTTTGCTTGTTGGTTTGTTTTTAGAGACAGGGTTTTTCTGAGTAATAGCCCTGGCTGTCCTGAGACTTGCTCTGTAGACCAAGCTGGCCTCAAACTCAGAGATTCACCTGCCTCTGCCTCCCAAGTGCTGTGATCAAAGGCGTGTGCCATCACCACGTGGCTTCATGCTTCAAATATTTTAGGATTCTGTTTCCAATACTGACTCCATGTATCCTAGAATCTGATTCACCAGAGGTTATCAAGTCTTTGTTTAACCCTCTGTTTGGACATAATAGATTTAGAACTGGAAATCCAAACTGAGAAGCAAAAATAACCTATATGAAAATAGCTCTGAATAGGATGTTACAGGTAGTGACTTGGTAATTGTGTGGCCAACACTAAAGATTCGAGGACAAGCAGGAGGCAAGTGCCATAGTACCAGCTTGGGCAGGGTGTCATTGGGACTCCTCCTCCATGGCTCAGGATGTTCTGGGAAGGTCAGCACTTTAAATCTCGTCTAACCTCAGCTAATGGCTGCTGGGGTGAAAGTGGACTCAGTGGTTAGACTTTTTCCACAGGGAACAAAAGAGGTCTGGGACCATTAAACTGACATTGGGGCAATTCGAAAGAGCTGGTCTGGGGAGCCAGGGAACATGGCTGGGCATCAGGGCAGACATGACCAGTGTGGGCTGCAGGCCAGCTCTGTGCCTGTAAGCAAGGGATATAAATGTGGTGAGATAGGGCAGTCAGGAGGAAAGGGACTGAGGGCCTGCAGCTGAGAGAGAGCACACTGCTCATGAGCTCTGCAGGGGGTGGGGAGCGTGTGTGTGTGTGTGTGTGTGTGTGTGTGTGTGTGTGTGTGTGTGTGTATGTGTGTGTGTGTGTATGTGTGTGTGTCATCACCAAGGCTAGAAAGAGAGTAAGAAATTCTCTTTACAGTGTGTAAAAGTTCCCAGCATGCTGGGCAAGGGAATGAGCAAATGGCTGCACAGGGGCGTGTGTGCCCAGTTTTTCCAGCGCCCACAGAATGGGAGCTCATGCCCCCTCCTTCCCTCAGACGCTGCCGAGAACCCCAAGGAAGCCATTTGGGGTTGGGCCGGTTGCTGCTCTGGGCCCTAATTACTATGTAATCATTCACTTTCATCACAGCCCGGAAGCCCAGGAGGGACACATTGGGAATTCTGAGTGTGGAGACAGAGATCAGGAGACCGCGCAGGCAGGGACCTTATCCTTGTGGCTCTGGTCTTTCACTGTCAGGAGAGCTGTGTGCAACTTCCTCATGCCTTTCAGATTTTTTTTTTCCCCAAAGAAAAAGCGCAAGTTTGTTTTTCAGGTTTTGCCAAATGTAACCTCAATGCTGACTGTGCCTGGCAGTGTGAACAGTGTAGCCAGGTATAATCAGGGCCCAGCTTCAGACGATTGGGCAGACCCACAGTCCCTGATCCCAGGCTGCAGTGTTTTTGTGGGATGGACTTCTGGTGGATGCATATTTGCTTTCATGTACTTGCATGCATAGCTGCATGAATGTGTAACTGTATGCATGCATACCTTTGTGCATGTGTACATGCATGTAAGTCTGTAGGAATTCATGCATGTCTGTATGCATGCATATCTGTGTACATGCATATTTTAGTATGTGTGTATCTTCATGTATGTATACCTATATGCATGTGTAGCTGTATGCATATGTACCTGCCTGCATGCGTATGTGGGTGCATTTATATCTGGGTTCATGTGGCCCTGAGTACAGGAAGGCACACTGATAACTGTTGGAAATGCTTTTCTCATTCCCAACAATCCTCCCTATATCATGGTGTCAAGGTTTCACCACAATCAGCCCAGGATGGAAGAGTGGAAGCCATGAAGTCAATTTCCTTCCCAAAGCCCAGCTCATCTGCGGCCCTGTTGCCAGGAAGAAAGAACCTCAGAGATGAGAACCCAGGAGCAAACCAGGAAGGGACTTTCTCTGGCTGTCTGAACTCCCCCACCCTGCCTGGGGCAAAGTGTCTTAATCCTTAGCAACATCAAGGAAGTGTGCTCAGCTGGCCCAGGGCTTGCCTGGGGCTCAGTTCCCCCGAGGCACTGTTGAAGCACCCAGTACTGAAGGCTTGTGCTCTCTAGTTTATTTCAACTGGGAGGCAAGTTCTTTGCATTTCTGAAAATACTTCCATTCAAGCCCAGGTCAAACTAGAGACATTGAAATTATGAAGACCACTGACCGAGTCCTAGGACCCATCAACTTATAGTTGTCATTCTAATATTTTTGTGCATATTTGATGCTGGGGATCTAAGCTTCATGCACGTACTCCACCAATGGAGCCACATCGCTCTCCTTAACAACAGCTTTCTGATCAATACTTTATTTATTGAGTGATCCTCTCTGGTAGAGATGCTCTTCATTCAGGAGCTGGTCATGACTGATATGGAAGATGGAAGTGAAAGTGATGATTAATTGCAGTGGATGGAGTGTTTGCTCAGCCCTGCCTCTCCCTTGAGACTGTCCTCCAGGTGACAGAATCGTAAGGACGAGCCTTTGGAAGTGATTAGGTTATGAGTGTGGAGCCCTGACCAAAGGATTGGCACCCTTGTGGAAAAACACCCAGAGAGACCTTTACTCCTTGTTCTATGTGAAGTCACAATGAGAAAATGCCTCTGTGGCCTGGAAAGAAGGTCTTTGCTGGACTCCAAATGTCCTGGACTTCTGATCTGAGACTTCTAGCCTTCAGAACTATGAGCGATAAATATCTGTTGTCTGTAAGTCACCAACTCCATGGTGTTTTGTTATAGCAGCCTGGATGGGATGATACTAACTGCTGAGACCATGGTGAAGAGCTTCATACCTCCCTTCTGAGGAGACATGGCGAAAGTTCCAGGAAAAAGGAAGGATAGCTTGTACACAAGACCTGAGGCGAGAAGGAAGACCAAAGCAGTTCCAGGAAGCTCTAGGAAGTCAGTAGTGCTAGGAAGTAGAGGAGGGGAGGTAAGAGGTCAGGTCAGAGGTCAGGGTATGAGTGAAGCTCGGTTATGTGGTCATATGTGAAGTACGGGGTGACATGCCCCTCAGTCATGAGACAATGGCTCTGGTCCTGTACAGAAGATGGTGGAGGCCTGAGGTGGAAGAGGAGCCCGGGAGGGAAGGAGTGGGGCAGATGTGGCAGGAAGGCAAATCGGTAGCAACCTGAGAGATGGCTAAGTGTGAAGGATGTGGTCAGGGTCTGCGAGGGCTGCCAGCTGTTCCTGTGCAGCCTACTGCGTGCTGGACAGGATGCCAGTGATAGCATTGCTGCTTAAGAGCAGCTGTGAGTGAGAGTCAGTCACTTCAAGCCATGGAGACAAAGCAAGGGGCTGATTCAAGGGCCTCTCACCACTGAGTCATGTGGCCCGGGGGCCTCCTGTGGCGGCTACCTGGGAGGCTCTGTTTCTGAGCTTCAGGCTTCCACTCCTTCCGCAACTGTCCTGGTCAATGAGCCAGGCCTGTGGATTGAAATCTCTTGAAGCCATGGGCTCAAGTGAATCTTTGCCCTCTTAAGAGAATGTCAAGTATTTTGTCAGAGCACCGATGACGAGTCCTACACGGTGTTTATGTTTCCCGTGTGTCTGCTCAACATCTTTGTACTTCCTTGATTAAATCATACTGGCCATGCTTTGCTCTGCTTCATTTGTCTGCTGCTAATGGACACAGCACAGTGTCAGGTATAGAAACAGTGAGGAATACACATGTGATGAGAGGCAGACGTACTCACCAAAGGGTGAGGGTCTGTTCGCGGGAGACCGGCTCCACACAGACCAGTCTCTGGAACCGGTCCCTGAAGCCAGGCTGAAACACATCTAGTTCATTTGAGCACAAAGCACAAACCCAGCTTCATAGATCTCTCTCTCTCTCTCTCTCTCTCTCTCTCTCTCTCTCTCTCTCTCTCTCTCTCTCTCCCTCTCTCTGTCAATCTCCATGACTGACTTAAAGATGGACTCTAATGAATCGTGGTCATGCTGAAAGCACGAAGTAGGTAGAATTCTTGTAGGAAGCATCATGGGAAAGAAATTTAAATGCGGAGTAAACATGGAAGGTTGAGGACAATAAAGGAGCTAACTGGAAATTTCCCAGGGTCCCCCACTTCAGTAATGGAGACCCCATCTGGTTTGAAGCAGAATCTCTGGGCTACTCTCCTCCTCTCACTTTATCCCCTCACCCCAGACCTTTATCGAATTCTCTGGACTTTGCCTAATGTCTCTCATCCTTCTTGGAAGCCTGAGAAGATAATGGTACCCAGACCACAGGGAATAAAACATCTTCAGAGGCTGAGTATCGGTCGCCTTCCTTAGGACGGGCTGATGTCTCTCCTTGGACAGTAGAAGACTGGACTCCCACCCCCACAAAACATAAACTCCCAGGCTCTGAGCTTCCTGGGTCCAAATGAGCCATAGTCTCCCAGACTTGGTGAGCTGGAGCCTGAGAGCCCTGGTGTGGTCACGTTGAGAGGTGAGGGAATCTTGAAGGGGTACAACTTACCCGGAGGTGAATGGAAGACATGGAGTTTTAGCGTCAGCAGGGATTAACGTCGATCTTAAGGGATCTCGATAAAGGGTTATCAAATAGAAGAACAAGACCAGCCTCTTCGCTGTCCGACTCTGTCTTGCATTTGATCGCTCCCTTTGAGATGCATGCCTGCCGTGACGTGACACAGCCAGTGGATCCAGGAAGGACGAGGCCACCTAACTTTGGACTTTCAGCCTGCAGAGCCGTGAGCTAGAGAAACTTCTTTATATATAAAGCAGCAAGCTTCAGGTGTTTTGTTATGACAGTGGAAGACAAATTATAAAGCCAGTAAGATCCAATGGGGAAAATATTAGGAAGGGACTTGTGTATGTTTCTTGTGAATTTGTTTGTCTAGGAGAAGCTATGTAGGGGTAAGGGCTAGAGGATGGTAATAGATTGGGAGGTCAATAGTTCTGTGGGCTCTGGGGTCATGGAAGTCTGCAAGATTTGAAGATACAGGAGCAATTATGAGGTCATCTGGTTGGGATCCCCTCCCCAGCCAGGATGTGGACTTGCCCAGGCCAGACCATTCTAGACCTGCAACTCATTACAGTTTCCAGCCTGGATGCTTGCCTGATCAATCCACCTTTATCAGAAAGCTCAACATGGTCCCAGCTCACTTAAGTACAACAGATAAGATGGGCATTCTTTTTTTTTTTTGCCCCGCCCTTCTTTTAAAAAAAAACTATTTTATTATATTTAATTATGTGTATAGATATGTGCACACAGCATGTTGTCTGTGGAGGCCAAAGGCGCCGATGCCCTGAAGCTGAAGTTAAGGGAAGCGGTGAAACCCCTGACTTGGGTCCTAGTAACTGAGCCTGGGTCCTTTGTAAGAGCAGGAAGTACTTTTAACTACCGAGGTATCTCTCCATCCCTGAGATAGGTAGTCTGCACTTTGAGTGAATGATAACGATACCTCAGGAAAGTGTATACTGAGCCTGTGCAGAGAAGGACTGCTCAGTGTCTCAAAAGCTTGTTCAAAGATTGGAATTTCCTTATCCCCACTTCTCTCCTTCCTCTCTCCTCTTTTCTCTCTCCTCGAAATTATGACAATTGATCTGGTAGTTCTCAAACTAGGTTGAAGGTTGAAATAATCTTGGGAGGGCTGGAGAGAAGACTCAGTTGGTTGAGTACTTGCCTTACGAGACCTGAGTTTGAACCTCAGCATTCATTTCAAAAGCCAGGCATGAGGCTGTGTGTTTTGTCATCTCTGTGTTGAGGAGGTGGATCACTGGGACTTCCTGGCCAACCATCCTGGTCTATTCCATTAGTGCCACAGTCAGGAGATCAATGTCAGGTGGGGTGACATGTGCTTACCACCTCAGCTCTGGAGGGGTGGGGACAGGCAGAGCCTTGGAGGTTTGCTGGCTAGCCTGCCTGGGCTACTCAGATTCCAGTAAAGAGCCTGCCTCAAGAACCAAAATAGATGGTTCCTGAGGAACACCACCAGAAGTTGACCTCTGACCTTCACATGCATGTACATGTGTGATGCACACACTCGAAAATCCACTGTGTATTGTGGTAGAATATTATTTTAAGGTGTGTTACATTTGTTTATGTTGCATTTATTTAACTCTGTGAAGCCTATATAAAACACCTGATGGTGCAATAGAGAGCTGAATGGCCAATGGTGAGGCAGGAGAAAGGTGGGGCTGGCAGGCAGAGAGAATTAACAGAATGGGAAATATGAGAGGAGAGAAGAAGGAACAAGAGAGAAAGGCAGAGGACATCAGGGGACAGTCACCCAGCTACCCACCTACACAGCAAGCCGTGGAGTAAGAAATAAAGAAAGGTATACGGGGATAGAGAAAGACAAAATCCCAGAGGCAAAAGATAAACAGAATAATTTAAGGAAAGCTGGCAAGAAACAAGTCAAGCTAAGGCTGGGCATTTATAAGTAATAATAAATCTCCATGTGTGATTTATTTGGGGGCTGGGTGGTAGGCCCCCCCAAAAGAGTAAAAGCCCCCAACAACATTGCACTAGCTACTTTAAGGAATTTTACATCCCTACTATTTCATCTACATGAAGCACTGTGAGCCTATCTTAATTCTGTGTCCTATTAAATAGCAAATAGCAGTTCACATCTTCAACACAACATCTGATATGCGTGCAGTCCAATTTTTCTGCCAGCCCTCATATCTTTAGACTAAATAATACAACTTTGATTTGCATAAGTTCCCCAGGCTATTGCAAAAGAGGTGGGGGGGGGCGTCTCAGTGCATTTGAAGTATGGGGAACAGTGATCCTTCTAAATCACAGTCAATTGCCCAGATTTTCACTTGAATAAAATTCAGGTACCATTTAGTTCACAAAGATAATTTGACTTCAGAATTTACAGCTATGCCTCTCATCGACAGCAATCTTCCTTGCCGTCCCCATCCCCATTTCTTATGGCTCTCAAGACCCACAGTGCCGCACTTAAAAAGGAGGAATCAAGAATAAAACATGATGGAAATCACCGCTGCATTAAAAATGCATGGGGAGTCTTTGAGAACTAGGGAGAATATATCAGACATTTCTCTTATAATATCAGGAAAGGGCAGACTCGAGACATGGAGGGAGGTGGTCATGGTGGCCCGTTTAGGAAGTGTCTCTGTGGGGCCATGTGTCTCGGGTCCAAATTCTCATCACTCTGCAGAGTAGGAAGACCAGCCATGTGCAGCCACATCGGAGGAACAGGAGCTGCCACGGTGCACACCAGTACTGCCATGGCTTGAGTGGGAAATGTGTTCCCCAGGCTGGTGCTGCTGCTTTGGGAGGCCGTGCAGCCCTTGGGACAGAGCTTAAGGATAGGCCTTGAGGATGAGAGCCAAGCCCTGCCTCCAACCCTGTGCTTTGCTTTCTAATCTGCCTCGATGTGAGAAGCTGCATCGTAAGCCTGCATGGCTGTGCACCGCCCGCATCTCTCATCATTACACCCTACTCTGCTGTGGTGGACTGAGATCCCCAGGGCTCCAAGCCCATCAGACCCTTCTTTCCTTAAGTTGCTTCTGTTGGGTCTTTGGTCCCAGCAATGAAAAAAGTTAGGAATACAAATATATTGGATCCATATTTAGAATGGTCATACAGCACAGCCCACAGTTGAATGGCATCAAAGCTCACGTTTTTGGGGAACGATCTGTAACCTGAAACCTGTTAAACTGTGTGGGTTGGAGGCTGGAGACACAGATCAGTGGTACAGGATTTGCCTAGCGCCCATGGCACACTAAATTCAATCCCAGTATCACACATATACACACATAAAGAATACATACTCTGTAAAGAATACATACCTCAAGGCTTCAGAAGGAATTTTTTTTCTTGGGGTTTTGCTCTCTTGCCTCCAGTCTAGTCTGAAGGAAGGAAAGGGTGGCTGCCAGGCTGCTAAATGAGAAGTAGCACCAGAGTTTCTTTGAAAACATATTCACATGGAAAGCTACATTTTTCTTTCCAAAACTCCCTCTATCAGTCAACTTCAGAAGCAACAGCAAAGAAGCCATTGATGAATTCAGCTGAGTCAGTCCCCTCTTGATCTAGTAGGCCAGGGCACACAGAAAGCAAAGAACAGAATCCCAGGACACTAAACCCTTGCCTATCATCGGCTGTCATGCCACCTAGCATGCTTGATCACTGGGGAGAGGTGAGTGACAGACCATGCCTCCTAAAATGGGACAATAGATGACTCTGCACCCCAGAGGAGTTCATAGTCTAGCTGAGAAAAAAGACAGAAAACCAAACCAGTGTGATGAGCAGTCAAGGAGGGTCAAAAATACAGATGGGGATGGGCAGTGGCAGTCCATGCCCTTAATCCCAACACCCGGGAGGCAGAGGCAGCCAGATCCCTGAGTTCGAGGCCAGCCTGGTCTACAGAGCAAGTTCCAGGATAGTTAGGGCTACATAGAGAAACTCTTTCTCAAAAAACCAACACAAAAACCAGCCAACCAACCAACCAACCAAACAAACAAACAAACAAACAAATGAAAAACACAGCTGGGTCAGTGATGCTTAGAAAGTCCATGAAGTCCATGGTTATCTGACCAGTTAGGATGAAAGGGGGAAGCCAGACTTCATGGGACTCAGCATGAACAAACATGGGTGAGTGAGCCAGCAAGGCCAGTTGTGTCAGGGCTCACCTGTCTTCTAGGACTGCAGAGGCTGAGGCAGGAAGATTGCCATGAGCTCAAAGCTGCCCAAGTCTCCATAGTAATTATGAGGGCTATCCACCCAAACTCTCTCTCAAAAGTCAAACATGCAGAAAGCAAGCGGAGGGTCAAAAGGAATGTCTATGAGAAAGTGCTGGGCAGGTGGCGTGGTCCCAGTCCTCTGTTCACAGGTGGGACAACTTCAGCCTCAGAATGGGCACCTGAGCAGCTTTGAGGTGACAGACGACAGCCATTCTCTGTGGAGGATGTAAAGATAAACAAGAAAATTCCACGTGCTCAGGCATCTTTCTAGCTGTGGCCCCAAAGAGTCCTCTTGGCAGAGATGTCCGAATACAAAATGACAAGTTCTAGGTAGGGAAGCATCTGTCTTGAGTCAATGTTCTTCATTGACATCCAGCAAGGCCCGCCAACAATATGGTACGGCAGGGGAGACAGGCACTGTAGTCCTGACAAAAATGTGAAATCCATCTTCTCAGGGCCGGGGAAGGTCTCCATTAGAAGCCACAGATGCTGGAGGCTAATCAATGACTCGCTGGATAGGGCACTTCAGGCAGAGGACAAAGCATTTTCAGGAGACTGTGTCTTAAAGGGCAATGTCTAGAAGCATTATGTATTTTTTTTCTGGTGATGGGGATCAAACCCACGGCCTTGTGTTTGCTAGGCAAACACTCTGCCGCTGAGCTAAATTGCCAAACTCCGACATAGTCTTGACATAAACAAGTAGGTAAGCAAGCACAAAGAGCTAATGTGGCCAGGCCTGGCGGCACAGGACAGTAATCTCAGTTACTTGGGAGACTGAGGCAAGAGGATTGTGAGCTCAAGACTTGCTTGGAATGAAGAATGAGTTCAAGACCAACCTGGGAAAGTTAATGGGATCTTGATCCTAAAGAAAAGGTAAGAGAGAAGGCTGGAGAGGTAGATCAATACCAAATTGCTTGTCCAGCATGAACAAGGTGCAGAATTCAATCCCTGGTATGTATAAATAAATTAATAATAATAATAATAATAATAATAATAATAATAATAATACATGAAAAAATGAGCCAGAAACACACATCCAGACTTCTTAGAAGTGACTCCTAAGTCACTTGTACCTGTGGTCATCAGACACTGATATCCTAACTACTCCTGGCAGCAGCTAGCCTTGAGCTTTGAGGACCAACGTTAATGGGAGATCCCTAGCCTGCATCACATCAAAGGGAAGCCAGGAGATCAATTCTGATGAAGGAAAGAGGATTTGTGTTCGGCGGGGCTGAAGAGAGGGAAGTTCTCATTTTACTAAAGCCTGTCCCTGGGCTCTGTGACCAGAGCAGTGTGACAAGCCTGCCCCACGTTCACACACTTGCTGGTGTTAAGTTCTCTGTGAGTCTCCGGCACTTCCGCAGCCATGACATTCACAGGCCTCAAGGACAATGGAGCCAATACTGTGGCCAGAGATGAAGGAGGAATCCTGCGAGCTGATTTATGCCTTAGGCTCTGTTTACATTTCTTTCGTGAAGATCAAATAGACTCGCACTACACAAAGAACTACAGGCAACTAAGGAATGCTGGGAGTGGGTGAAACAGTCTTCCCCAGGGAGGAGCACACCAGTTGTTATCTAATATAAAATGGTTAGACTTGAAAACTTACATATAAATAACATTATTCAGACTAAGAAGATTGTGTGTGTGTGTGTGTGTGTGTGTGTGTGTGTGTGTGTGTGTATGCGTGCATAAAAACAATTAATAGAAAAAAAAAGACCATGAATTTGAAAAAGGGCAAAGGGGAGTATATGGGAGGGCTGGGGAGGGTTGGGGGGAGGAAAGGGAAGGGCAGAATTTTGTAGTTATACTCTGAAAAATTGAAATATAGATCCCATGCCTTGATTTCTGTTCGTGTTTGCAGGAATACCCCAACACACTGAAAACAGCATTTAAACATGGGGCGTTGGCCTGGGAGATGGCTTACCTATTTGTTGCTGTGCAAGCATGAAAACTTGAGTCTGAGTTCCAACACACACTAAAGAGTCAGGCCTGTGACCCATAGCTGTTATCCCAGCACTGGGGCAGTTGGGGGGGGGGGGGACAGAAGGACCCTGGGATCTTTCTGGCCAGCCGTTCTGAGGTCTGAAATGGTGAACTCCAGGTTTAGTATTTCTCTCTGTCTCTGTCTCTGTCTCTCTGTATCTGTCTCTGTCTCTTTTTCACACATGCACACACACACACACACACACACACACGGATGGGGCATTGGTACAAATATAAGAACATGAAGTTTAACTCTCTTTGAATGAACTTTAAAAAAAAATCATATCGTAGTTTTTAATTGAGTCCAAAGAATTTGATGTGAAGAGATAAGTGATCAGCATCACTACTGAGGCAGACAAAATGGAGGTCTACACAGCATCACTCTCCTTCCGTTTTGGAGACACTACCCTGCTGTTTCTAGAAGGTCTTTCTGGAAGGAAGGGGCACTGTGAGCCTTGGGTTGGGCCTGTTTTCCCAACCCCAGTCTTGGCACACTAGGGTAGGAAGTACACCAATGTAATCGGCCCCAGAGCTGTCCCAGGACATCAATGTGGCCCGGACCCGACAGCATGTTTTCAGCCACATATGAACTTGGCCTTTATTCTTCAGGGCTGTGAATCTGGCACTCAAGACTGGTAAATAGGCTTGTTTGAAAACCCAAACAAACTATAAGGAAATCCTGCATTCTCCAACAAAAGGCGTGAAAGCAAAGTCAAGGCCCCTTTGCCATTGTCTCCTCCTCCAGGATGGGAGCTGTTGCCTTGGGAGAAAGATAACATGAAAGAGGCGGGTAATCGCAGGGCAAGGCTCCAGGGCCCGTGGAAACAGAACCAAAAAATGTCAAGGAAAAAGAGTTCTGTGTGCGTTCTGCTGAGTGAGGGAGAGGCACTCAAAAGAGCAACCCTCTCTTGAACTTGGACTGGGTGGGTGGGGTGGGGGTGAGGGTGAGAAAGCACTCCAGGAGGAAGGGGACATTTTCAGGAAAAACAAGAGGGCGGAGGAAAAAGACAGCATGATGTCATGTCAGCCGTAGGAACTAGGGAGGAGCATGTGTTTTTATAAACAGATTTTGTGCAGAGGAGGAAGGCAGGAGTGTGAACCAAGAGAAAGTAGACCAGCAAGGGGCAGAAAAGGAGCTGGAAGCCAAGGGCTTTAGCTTAGCTGAGCTCCCAAACCACTTTAAAAACAAATGATCCCATCCCAGGAAGGGAAAGATAAGGAGCAAGGACAGGAGGGGAAGATGGAGACACAGGAGGGCCGAGGAGAGTGTTTGGAGGAACTGAAAACGGGAAAATGAGGGCGTGAGGTAGCCGTTGGCCCTTGTATTTGTCGGAACTGGCTGAAAGATATGCAGCATTATGAACAACTTAACATCTCACAACTACCCAGGGTAGAGGGGCACTGAGGACAGTGTCCTAACACCCAGGGTAGAGGAGCACTGAGGACAGTGTCCTAGGGCTGTCGGTTGGGTCTCAGCAAGACCTCATTGGTTGAGGGCATCAGTTCTTCTCACCTCTTCATCCTGGTCTGGATCTGCAGTGACCAGCAATGAAGAGGTGGAGGAGGAAGATGATGAGGGAAAAGGAGGATGATGATGAGGGAAAAGGAGGAAGATGGTGAGGGAAAAGGATGAAGGCAGATGTGTTGGGAAATCCAAGGAATTGTTGAGGATCAAGTATCAAGTCAGTGACCAGATTATATCTCATTTTTTCTAGAATTGAAAGAGAGAGAGAGAGAGAGAGAGAGAGAGAGAGAGAGAGAGAGAGAGAGAGAGAGAGAGAGAGAGAAGAGGTCTCCAGTATCAGTGAGCCTCGTGTTTTGGCTGGAGTTGCTAATGCCGGGAGTCATCCCGGAAGTCGATTTTGCCTGTGTTCATTATGTGACTACCGCTGTAGCGGGTGGTTTGGTTGTTGTTTTGTTTTTAGCCATTTACAGCCAATGGTGCAGATAGAAATCTAACCCCCAATCCAAACAAACTTTGAGAGGGTGGCTGTTCTCCCTCGTCCTTGCTCCTGCCCCCTCCTCTGCGGTGTGGTCCTTGAGGAAGTCCAGGACTGAGGAGGATGGACATATTCTACTTCACAGGAAGCAGACTCAGGCGGAGATGCGGGTCTGGAGCAAGAAGAGGTAGAAGGGTCAAGCAGTATCTCCACATCTTGTTCGTGTCTGGTGAATTAGGAGGCTCTCTTGTGTGTCCTCTCCCCATGGGCATCTAGTACTCCCGGCAGCTGCTGCCCCTGCCAACCTGGCAGGGCATCAAGGTGTTCCTGCTGACACGTGTCCCTCACAGGGAGCTGCAGCATGGTCAGGGTGGGCATATTTGTGCCTCCCTGACTACTGAGCCAGGGGATCAGTGGCCCCGGAGAAAGAACAAGCCGTGCCAGGAAGAGCAACCTCTCCTGGGCTGACTCGACCTGGGTAGGAAGGCAGGGGGCCATCTGGCATTTGAACGAAGCCCTTGATTGCCCCTTATGAAATAGCAACTGCAAATGTATGGTGCTGGCCTGGTTCTGAGAAGGTCACCCGGGTTGACTTTGAACGGCAAAGGCACTGTGTCAACAGAGCGCTCTGATAGGCAGCGGGCCCTTTCTCTGAGCTAATGTATCTGATCGTGTACCTCTGGGATCAGCTTTATATCTCTCTACAGATCAGTGTGTTTTTATGACAACCGTCTCCATAGCAACCAGGTGTCCAGCCACTAAATGAATCTGAAGACTCTTCAGTCTCAGCCTGGGGGTGGGGCAGGGAGCCCCTCTCACAGCTGGCTCATTGGAGAACCTCTGTGAGGCCGGGGTGTGAGGCAGGAGACCTGGGGTTCCCTTCCCAGGCTCAGCTGGATGTGAGGGGCAGCATGGGGGGGGGGAAGGGATAGGTGGCTTTTGTTGATCCTTTGTACCGTATCCCAGCTGGTAGGGTGATCCGCTAGTCAATCAGAGTAGCATGCAGCTACATGGAAGGTGTTGCCGACAGCTCGGAGATTACAGGCCTAACAGCTGGCTGGGGGAGAAATAACCAAAGGGCAGTTGTCCTGCAAAGCTCGGGGACAGTGATGTGAGGGTTAATGTGCCACAGCAAGACAGAAGAGAGTTGTGAAGCAGCCTCACTTCCAGGTGATCCAGACAGACACTTGCATATGGGAAATCAAACAGGCTCGCGGAGGGCTGGGCAGGCAAGGGCAGAACGATCAGATCAACCTCCCCATCTCTACTGAAGATTGAAGGGCTCCTGCCTTGAGAATCCTGGTGGCCCAGAGAGGGGTCCCAGGGAGGATGTGAGTTGGGGAAGGGGGACTGCAGAGGTGTGGCTGCAGGATGAGCCACGGAGATTTGTCTTCTCAAGGTGTCTCACAGACCCAGGAAACATCTATCCATTGGTTGCATGGCACTTTCCAAGATCAGCCTTGATGGCCTGACCCCCCCACCTGCCTCAGTCAAGTGCACCACAGCTTTTCATGACCCCCACCTCCACGACAAATGACAGAGGCTTCGACTGTTGTGAAGCGATGTCCTTGGTCATCAACCAAGTGTCTGGCAGGATTAGGAAGGGGCACGCAGCTGCACCAGCAGGAACAGTGTGATGAAATGGAATCCAGGAACACTCACTGGGTGCCTCAGGAAGAAATTTCCAGAAGGGCTCCTAAACAGGCTGCAAATGGTCTTTGGGAAGACACACCCTTCCCTGTCATAATTTAAACCAGGACTGGATGAGGCAGGCGGGTGCAGGGCCTGGAGGGGTAGGGCTAGAATGTCTCTGCCCTGCTCCAACTCCATCATCCACTAACCCGAAGTGGAGTTCAGACATGCAGTTGGTCTGTGGGGCCCAGATTGAGGTGTTTCTTGCAGGAAGCTGCCCTCCTCAAAGGAGAGTCAGGGGTTAAGTCTGTAACTGCCAGTGTCTGGCAACAAATAAAAGGAAACCGCACTCCCCATGAATGAGGAGGAGGCAGGAGGAAGGTAGTTTTTTCTTTTTCAGTTTTTAAAGCATGAGTAAGATGCTCAATGTGTTTGAGATTATTTGGGGAATTCTTTGAAAAGGTCCCTCGGTCACTAACCGGCAGACCAATGGCTGTAGAAACCACAGTCTTCCGACCTTCCTCTTTATCCTGACCCACCCCCAGAGACAGGCAGGTTGGGCATCCTGGGGGATGTGTGTGTGTGTGTGTGGGGGGGGTGCATCTCTGTTTAACCATTAATGATTCATAAAACTCCCGGTCCCGACATGAGAAGCCCTGGGCTTGGCATGTTAGTAAAAAATCCTATTTTGAGTGTGTTATGAAACAGAGGTTTTGATGTGCTGCCAGATTCATGGAAGATGCTGGAGTCAAGGCTCTGAGATGCTGGGGCTGGCCCAGTGGGTGTTATATAAAGCTGTTCTAGGGACTCAGGTTGATCGCAGGAGCTGGGGATGTACTGGAGGGGGAAGTCAAAGACAGTAACACAAAACATGAGCCACCCTCCAAGGCCAGTGTGCTAAGGCCAGCAAACAAGTGGGTGGGCACAGCTTTAACCCTGGGGACCTGCGGGTGGGGGTGGGGTGGGCTTGCTCTGCCTGAGCACACTCAGCCGGAGGAGGAGTCTATGAAAGGCACCTTCACAGAGAGCCCTCAGGAGGGGGAAAGAGACTCCTCTGCCTGATGATTGAAATCCATACTTGCCTGCCTTCCTTCCCTGTCTCTGAGGCCTCCTCTGGGCAATGTGTAATAAAAAAGGAGGCAGGTGACCTCCTCCAGTCCCTGACAGGGCCACAGTGTATCTGAAGTCCAGGAAGCTGAAATCTGGAAGCTCATTTCTCCATACATGCACAAGGCCACAATCCTTTTCTTGCCCAAATTGCCAGCTTTGATGCAGTTTATGAAAAGCCTGTGTCAGAAAGCCAAGTGCTATTTTTTTTTTAACATGATCATGTGTGTCTGTGTGCCTGTGTGCCTGTGTGTGTGTGTGTGTGTGTGTGTGTGTGTGTGTGTGTGTGTGTGTGTGCAGGTGCAGATGTGTGTGGGTACATGATAGTGTAGGACAGAGGTCAACCTCAGATGTCTCTCTTCAGGAGCAGTCAGCAGTCTACCTTGTTTTTTTTGTTTTTGTTTTTTTGATGAAGGATCTCTCACTGGGACCCGGGGCTTGCCTGCTGGGCTACCTCATTGGCCAGCGTGTCCCAGACGCGTACTTCTCTCTGCCTTCCCAGTGCGGGACGACAAGCAGGCACCACATACCTGCCTCTTTTACATGGGTTCTGTGTCTTCATGCTTCCTGAGACGGTCTGACTGAGCCATGTCTCCAGCCCTATTTATTTATTCTTGGGTCAGGGTCCCATCATGTGTCTCAAGGGCCTTGAACTCACTACATAGTCTAGGCTGGCTTCAAAATCACAGCAATCCTCCTGTCTCAGCCTCCTAAAGATTAGTATTACAGGTAAGAATCACCATGCTTAGCTCAGCAGACTGTCTTAAATGTCCCAACGTCTGGAGTAGAAGTGGAAGGGGAGACTAGGAGGAGAAGAAGGTGCTGGTCAGGGTACTACCAGAGGGACTGAGCAAAGGATACCTGTCACAAGGAATGCACCAAGTGACAGCTTGAGTGAATGGGGTGGGGGGGGCTTCTTTTCATCTGCCTCTGGCTCAGCTCCTGCTTCTTGCACTACCAAAGCAAAGACTTTCATTTCTTTTTAGAAGGAAAGACTGGCTTTATATGGTCTCGGATGCTTCCCACCCACCTCCCCCCCACAGTGCCCCCCCCCAGCCCCAGCCATGGCCAACCCGCCCTTACCTAAGACAGAGCATTATCTAGAATTCTTCTTTAGCTGGAAAGGCTGAAGGAGAGGGGGTGGGAAGCCATTTGTCTGTTGGTTCAGAACAGGACTTTCTACTTCAGAAGTCACCAGGCTTGTCAGCCCAGCTACACAGGAGTCTTAGGCAGAACTGCAAGTTCAAAGCCAGCCTGGGCTACAGAATGAGGTAAAAGTCTGTCTAGACAACTCAGTGAGACGCTATCTCTAAACAAGAAGTAAGGAGCCTGCTGGAGACACAGCTCAGCGATGAAACACTTCTGAGTATGTCCAAAGTCCTGGGTACCATCCCCAGCACAAGAGTAACAAGAAGCGTCACCAGAATTCAGAAAAGACATGAAAGTAAGATGACTCTTGAAAGATGGGCCAAATGGATTGGGCTAGCCTGGGCTACAAACAGAGTGCCCCCCTCCCATCTTGAAAGAAATCAAAATTAAATGAATTGAGAGCACCAGCACGAAGACAGTGACTTTCCGCCAGCATGCACTGCAGCCGTAGATCATGCTGTATCCCTTTAAGAGTGCCTTAGGAGCACCTGCCTACAGACCAAGGGGCAGGCTTGGAGTGAATGTCTGGCCCTGGACAGCCGTCCTCAGCCAGCAACAGGCCTGCTGAGCCCATTTCAGCTGAAATGAGATCAATACGACTCATTTTTTCTCCTGCTGGCTCCCGAGTGATTCATGAATCAGAAAACTAGTTCATGAATCAGAGTGGGGCGGGGAGAGGGGGGACCATTTGTGCAGTCGGCAAACCTCCATTCCGTTCACGAACCTAGCCGTGAGTTGCATAACACCGCCTGGCACTTGCTAGCTGAAACCAGTCTTTTCGGAAGCTGCTTTTGGCGTGGACTGGACTCACCTATTTTCCTTCTGGAAACGAGAGGGACACACTATGTACCGACTGTGTGTCCAGCGGTCTCGGTGGCATTTCCACGACAAGGAGGAGTCTGTGTGAGTCTGTGTGTGCCTGAGTGTAACAAACAGCCTTTGACCAGCCTCGGGGCCCCTTTAAACCTGAACAGGAGCCAAGTTCATCTCTCCATGGACCTGCTTAAGGAAGCTTGAGATGGGGCGGTTGGAACCCACATCTCTGCAAGGGCTGATTACAGCCTACTAAGGAAAATGAGATTTTTATCTCTCAGGAATTCAGTTATAAAAATAAAATACAGCGTCTGGCTTGATTCAGCTTAAATGCACAAGCGCCTGGGTGTTTTTAATTTAGCAGGGAAAAAAAAAAAGCCCGGACAAGAGGAATGACCTAAAACACTGCATTTAAAGAAAAAAAAAAAGGGAGGGGGAGAGAAAGGGGGAGGGCTGCAGGAAGTGTGTGTGTGTGTGTGTGTGTGTGTCTGTGTGTGTGTCTGTGTATGTGTGTGTGTGTCTGTGTGTGAGAGAGGGAGGGAGGGACAGGGAGGGAGCGTGATGGAGGGCTAGGGTGGAGGGGCGGGGCAGAGAAAAGCCACCCTGCTGGCACTTGAATGCAGAGGGGTGATGTCACCGGAGCAGTTGGAGCGAAGGGGGAAAAACAACTTGAAGCAGTGCTAATCCCCGTTTGCTGCCCTGAAGGGAATGGACGGTGGCCAAGGCAGGGACTTATGGGAAACCATATAAGGGTGCCAAGCAAGCTTTGCCGCCAACATTAGGAACTGACAGCTTTGTTCTCTGTCACTTGGCTGCCTGCCAGAGGCCTCATTTCAGCTCCACAGCGTGACTACCCTGGCCGGCTGCCAGCCCTGTGCTCAGAGCTCTCTTCCTCCCAGGGCTCTGCTTGCTTTTTTTTTTTTTTTTCCTTCCTCCATCCCTTTGCCAAACACGCAGTGGTTACTATGGCAGTGGAAAGGAAAGTTTAAAAAAAACACACACACACACAACAAAGTAGAGAGGCACGCCTTTATCCAGATGTGCAGCCGGGAGCCGAGAGAAAGGCAGTGAACCTACCCAGTGAGGCCTGCGGGGAGGAGGAAGGCACCTCCTTGCTGTGGCGGCTGCTGCTGCTGTGGCTGTCGCCAGGGATAAACAGGCCTCGCTGTGCACCTTGTGGGAGGGAGCGGGGCTGGTTCCCAGGCCTTGTTTCTCTTCTCTCCCTCTCTTCCTGAGGCACTGTGGAGTTCATAACACCAAATGGAAAACTGTCATGGTTTCCACTGGACATGTCTGTGGTTCTAAGAAAACTCTGGGGGGAAGGGGGGCAGGCCCATGGAGCATGAAAGAGGAGACAGGAAGGCAGGAGGGGTGGTCTGGGGACCCTCTGGACACCGAGGCAAACCTGGTGTCATGGCTGTCACTGCCACCACCAGGAGGGCTGTGTTTACTGCTGTGACACAATCCAGTGGTAATCAGACCTCTTACCCCGGCAGTCCAGGGTGCATTTGGCGCTAAGTGGCCTTTGTCAGGGATGTGGGCCCTCTAAGAGCCAGTGTGTCCTTGTTCCCACGTGGAGTGGCAGCCAGGAGGGGCTCTGTGAAGAGTCCATTGCAATGTTTTTAATTAGGCTCATTTTTTTACCTGCTTAGAAAGTGGAACATCTCCTGGGAGGTGACAGGTCATGACCAGAGGCAAGCCTCCAGGCCCTTGCCCGCCAGTGGGTTTCTCAGGCAAAGGCTGCTTAGAAGAAGAGACCTTGCTGCCAGACTTTCAGACCCTCAGGGTTCAGCGAAGTTCCCAGAAAGGCCTCTTCAGAATCTAGAAAGTATTGCAACAGGGTTGACTCCTGGCCCTGCAGCTGGTGGTTTAGGAAGTCCAAGACCAAGAAGCAGTTGGTCTAAAGCCTCGGAGCCTCCCTGTCAAAACACACTATCACCCTGGCTGGACCCTGGGGCACCTAGAACGGCACCCATAGTCTTTCCGGCTGTGTCTTGGCCCTCTATGCAGGGAGTGAAGGAGATCTGCCAGGAGAGACGTGGCCCAAGGTCAGGAGGGAAAAGCTGGCAAGCAGGAGAAGATCCCAGAAGTCTCTGCGCCTGCTCCACGCTGCTTCTATCCCAGGCCTAGGCTGTACTTGTTAGGAAGCATGCCAAGCCAAAAATGGGTTGTTCACTGTGTTCAGCCAAATAGGGGTCCGGTAGGGAAGAGGTGGTGATGGGCCTCTCTCTCTGAAGAATATTAAGAGCAGAGCAGGTGCCATGACTATCCCTCCACTCCTGGGGACACCCTCTTTCCACCACTACCTCCCCCTGGCCTGCATGCCCCCCTGGCTGTCATTCTTGCTAAGGACCAAGGCCACAGAAGGCCCATATGTCAGGACATGCTCTGTGCGGCAGTTCCTGTGCAAAGGGGACCATAGGCTTGATCCCCAGAGCATGGCAGAGTCCACCACCACAATGAGGGTGTTGGAAGCTGGGGGTCAGAAAGAAAAACACTTTTGTCTCAAGCGGGGCAGCCAGAGCAAAGGAGAGCTCACTGCTGAGCAGAAGAGATGTAGATTCCCTTAGTTCTTTAAGAACCGGGAGAGGAAATGCAAGGGAAGCTCTGGTTTAACAGCCGAGCTGTGAGCTGGTCACCAAACAAAAAAGATCCCCCATATTGACAACAGGGACCGCCTTCCGGATCCTACCAAAGCAGTGACCTAACAGAGCCTCTTTGCTTTAGGAATGGTGCCAGCTCCCGGCTGGTCCGGGCACATCCTGCATGTATCCTGGGCTGACTCTTTGAGGGAAATACTCTCTGGTTATTTCTAGAAAGATCACTGAGTCAGTCAACATCCCTTTTAGCACATTAGAGGCCTTTGCCACAACATGTCTGAGCCCGTGAAACTCTGTGGCGTTCCATTTGTTCAGTTCTCCCCTGGGAAGGACCGGGGAATACAATCTGGGGCTGGATGTCTGAGCTTGTCCTTTGGTCGCCTCCAGGAGAGGCTCTGATGTCCTGGGCCTTTCCATGTTCTCTCCAGCAGAGCCCTGGATGGAGAAAGGCCAGCAGCAGGAGGAGGAAGAATCTAGCATGGAGGAAGCCTTGGCCAGGCTGTCTCGGGGTGGTGCTATGCAGGTACACACTCCGTGCCCCAGGGCCCTTCCTTTCTTAGGATGTGAGCCTTTGGAAGCAGTGGCTGTGAAATACCAGACGTCCCCTCTCTTACACATTGAGGCCGATTTCCTGTTAGGTTTGTCAGGCAGACAGATGGGATGATCCCAAGGGATTTGCCTTTCCTGAGAAGTTAAGAGAAAGCAAAACCAGATCTGATCATGTGAAGAGGGCCAGAGGTCAATGTACTTCCAGCCCCAGAGACCCGAGTGGAGAACAGTGCAAACAGGTGATGTGCTAGGGGTCTCCTGTCATCTTTCATTCCTGATGCTGGGGTTTCCCTCTCATTAAGAGGCCCAGTTGGGTTTCTTGCTTAACTTGCATGGGAGAAATGATTCCATGCAAACATTACAGCTGTCCTAGCAATCCACATTCTGAGGTTCTGCCTCCGTTGCTAGTGAGAGATGCTTTGTGACCTCAGGTAGACAGCAGTTACAGTTTGTTTCATTCTGGACAAGCCAAGGAGACACATCACTGGTCTTATCACAGGGATGACCACTATAATAGAGCATTTTCTAGACAGCTGCATTTAATTGCATGACAAGACCTTATTAACCGAGGCTCATGCCCAAGCAAGAGGTTCCCAGAGAGCCCTGCTAGACATCTCCTACAAAAACTGTCCCTGAGCCAGATCTCTGGGCAGGAGGGCTTGAGATGGAAAAAGGGGAGTGATAGTCACTGTTTTCATGAGTGTCTCCAAGGCTCCGCTCAGGTGGGTGGGGAAGAGTCTAAAGACCCATTCAAACAGTGGGAGGTCTTGGCCATCTCTATGCCCAAATCAGTGTTTTGGGACTTGCCAAATTATGTAGGCCCTCCAGAGTCTCCTCCGAGCAGCAGTCTCTCCTTGCAAAAGCTGTCATTGAGCAGCTGGCTTTGAAGGTTGCTAAGACTCTGGAGGGTTAGCAGTCCTATGAATACTCAGGCTCCGACGTGCTAAATCTTGCATCTTTCTGCTATATGTGGTCAGGAGGTGAGCTGTCTGACACACACATACCTGAGTCCCTGGGACAGCAACCCAAATTCATCAACAGGCTCATCACATTTTTAAAGTGTATTTTTAGTGTGTGTGTGTGTGTGTGTGTGTGTGTGTGTGTGTGTGTGTGTGCATGTATGCCAAAGACCGGCATTGGGTGTCTTCCTCTGCCAATTTCCACCTTGGTTTTTTTTTTTTTAGGATGGCTCAGTCCCCAAGCCTGGAGTTTGCTGTTTTGGCTAGACTGGCTGATCAGTGAACTCCCGGAATTCCCATCTCTGTTTCTCTAATGCTGGGGTTATAGGTAAACATTGAAATGCCCAGCTTTTGGGGTGTGTGTGTGTGTGTGTGTGTGTGTGTGTGTGTGTGTAGGGCTGCCAGTGATCAAATTCAAGCCCTCACGCTTGTGTGGCAGGCACTTTAATCATTGAGTCATTTCCTAGCCCTCGACTCCTCACTTTAATCTAGAGAGCAGCTTCCTGGTCGCCAGGCCCCTACTGTACCTGTGCATAGAAGGCTGAATGCATGGTGTAGATCCTGGAACATTGCAGCTGGTTGTCTAGTGTGAGCAAGCATGAGAGGCACTGTTGGATCTCAGACATGCGTCTCCAGAATTCTCTGGCAGGACCTTCTACTATGCAATGTATTTCTGTATGTTGTGAACATGTGTTGCTCCCATTGGCTGATAAATAAAGCTGCATTGGCCTATGGCAGGCCAGGATGGAGCCAGGTGGGAAAATCCAAGAGAGACAGTGAGAGGAGAAAGGAGAGTCGGGGGAGACGCCGGCCCACCGCTGAAGAAGCAACAAGATGCCACCAGACCGGTGACACCACAGCCACGTGGCAACATATAGATTAATAGAAATGGGTTGAGTTAAGTTATAAGAACTAGCTAGCAAGAAACCTCACCCGTAGGCCATATAATTTGCAATTAATAGTAAGTCTCTGAATGATTACTTTATAAATGACTACAGGACCATGGGGCCAGCGGGACCGGACAAACACAGGACCACCTGGCTCCTTGAGGCTTCTTCAAGCAGCAGGTGCCTGAGCCACCAAGGAAAACATGATGGATGTCACATACAATGCTTCATCCAAGCCACTGAGGCAACTGGGGCTACTCAGTGACATGATACCCATTTCTGTCTGCCGCAGGGGAGTCAAGGCTCTGTTTGTCCCGGTGAGTCACAAATGGACCTTTACAAGTATCAGGGCTCCAGTACTGGTGCCAGGACCTGGCTGCTCTTACTAGCCAAAAGCTGGGTTTTGAAGTCTAGACAAACAGGAATCTGGAGCGCTTGGGCAGGCTACACACACCTCTCATCACCTCCATTTTCCTATTCTGACCTTCGGTGATTCCACCATCTAAGGAGAACTGGGAGATGGCTCATTCAGTAAAGTACTTGCCACACAAGCATGAGGACCTGAGTTTGATTCCCAGCACCCGCGTGGAAATCCGGGCATGATATTACACACTTGTGATGCTGTGGAGGCAGAAATAGGTGGACACTGGAGTATCCGTGTAGGAGAACTTGAGGCCAGAGAGAGGTCCTGTCTCAGACATCAAGGACAGCTCCTGAGAAGTGACTCCCAAGTGTCAACTTGAGGAATGACCTCACACACATGCACATGTGTGCACCCATACACATAAACATGGACACACACTAATCAGTCACCTGTGAAGATGTATAGCAGTTCTGAAGGGACAATAGAGGTGAGAGGTGTCTTTGAATCTCCAGGGAAGGCAGTACTTGACAAGTACTGAGTGGGGAATGGTCTCCCTGGGTCATGCTGCTGCTCCTGAGGCCCCCACATGCCACAGAGCATAATCCAGCCCCACCAAAGCACTTTCAAGTGTGTGGGAATGGTCTGAGGACAGCAACTGTATGGGCCTTGTAGCAACAGGCAGGATACAGTGCCTTTTTGGGGGGACTAAAACCATTCTTCATTGACAAAAGGAGGAGAGCCTGAAAAGCAGAGGCTTGACTCCCACTCAGAGCTCAGAGAAGAGGCCTGCTCTGGGC
The DNA here is from genome assembly GCF_049852395.1 of Peromyscus maniculatus bairdii. Lineage (NCBI taxonomy): Eukaryota > Metazoa > Chordata > Mammalia > Rodentia > Cricetidae > Peromyscus > Peromyscus maniculatus. Next base: position 61,451,299 of record NC_134856.1, read on the forward strand.
TCCAAATCACCCCTTAGAACAAGCAACCTGAGCCCTAACGAGGCTGCAAACAGGGGCGAGGAAATGGCTCGGCAGATGAAGAATTTGCTATACAAGCATTCAGTCCTGAGTTCAGATCCCCAGCCCACATGTGAAAGCCAGGCATGGCAACATGCGACTATCCCAGAGCGAGGGGTGAGGTGGGGAGGATCCAGTGCACTTGCTGATCAGCAAGTCTAGCTGAAACATCCACTGAAGTCCAAGTTCGGTAAGAGAACCCTGTGTTCTCTTCACAGGTGTGGGCAAGTACACACACACACACACACACACACACACACACACACACACACACACCACAGAGGCTGTAAATAAGGTAGTCTCAGAGTCATGTGCACTTGCCTGAGCTAGCTGCTGGAGCTGAAGTCCACTCTCCTCAGGAAAAGAACCCTGCAAAACAGATGAGAAAATGACCCATTCGGTCATGCTGCTTAGTCCCAGACCAAATCTGCAGCCACCAAGCCTACTAACTGCGGTGTTTATTGCAGGCACATGCCAGGCTTGCAAATTTATATGCAAAAGATAATGTGGATAATTTCTCTTATTAATATAGGAATTATCCCTGTGGCTGGCCTAGAGACTTTATGTTTTAGCCCAGTGACCCTGTGCATGGGCAGGAAAAGGCAAGCCTGTATACACCTCTATCCTGTGACTGTATGGAGTCACACAGAACTGCAGACAGCATCAAGCAAGATGCACACTAGCCATTAACTCAGCCCAGCATGCCCATTCTGCCTGCCCGAGGAGTATCCCACCTCCACCCGGGCAAACTAGGAAGGGCATGCTGGGACATGCACATCGAACATCCAGCCTCTGCATCCCCTCACCACCAGGTGCAGGCTTCAGTGCCGAGCTATGAGCCAGCCTGGTGTCTGGATCGTGTCTGCTCGCTTTTGGCTCAGGCAGGTGATGCAACTCCAAAGACAGTCACTGGCTGACTTTTGTGGTAGATGCTCTGTCCAATCACGTATGTTTATTGAACATCTTCAATGTACGAAGCCATTCAGAGGGAAATGGTCACATCCCAGGACAGTCACAGTAAATAGGGGAAACTCTTGAGTCTTTGGGCTTATTTGAATTTGTAAATACAACTAGGCTGAGTCTTCAGGCGGGAACTGATGCCTGCTCAGAGCAGTCACACAGGGTGGGGCAGGACCACGGTCCTCATCCACTGTCCCCTAAAGACGTTCGTTGTCATTCTCTGCAGAGCCCAGCTCCAGGACAGCTCCCTCCCCGGGAAGCCCAGCTGTCCAAGGTCTCAATGAGCTGGGAGGGGTGATGAGGGTGTTGTGTGTGGGGGGAGACTCCATGTTGTACTACCCCAGAGGGAGTTCTCTCTAGACCCTAGGGAACAAGCTAATGCTACCGTTCAGGCCATGCCCCAGCCTACTTAGGCAGACTGGATGCCCCAACAGAGTGGTTAGCATCTGGTAAATGCTAACCTGGAGGCCTCCTGGAGGAGGTGGTCTGAAGACCTGGGTCTGCACATTACAGGGAGAAGCAGCTGAGGGCAAGAGAAGAGGACTGACCCCAGAGTGACTTTATTTATGTCTTTTTAAGACAGAGTTTCTCTATGTAGCCTAGGCTAGCCCCCAAGTGACTATCTTCCTGCCCCAGACTCCTAATGTGCTGGGATGACAGGCATGTGCCATCATACCCAGCTAACTAGTTAACAATTTAAACCACTGTGCCTTGCAGTATTCTAAGTGTCAGTCTTCAACTTTACTATCAGTCATGAGATTCACATCTCGGCGTGTGCAGATGATCTTCAAAGCCGAGCAGCCAGTCACACGGAGATCAAACAGAAGGAAGCGACAGAAACAAACAGGGAGGCTATCCACTCTCCAGGCCCTCCAATCAGACCGTGCTCTGGCAGCCAGTCATGGCACAGCTGAGAAGGTGCTGCTGGGTGAACCCTCTGGTGCCTGCGTTCATCTCCCCCTCTCCCCATTAAAGGAAAACGTGGAAGAAGAGCAACAGGAGCCAAAAAAACAAGCCACAAAGAAGACACTTGGACAAACCAGCACCCAAGGTGTCCGTGCTGACTCATGCTTGGACAATGGTTGGTTTTTGGTCCTGAGGGATGACAAAGAAAATCTAACTGTCCCTCTTTCTGGCAGCCCTACCTGTGAATAAAGAATTGGTCTATTTGCACATATCCTCATCTTCGTGTATATATTCATCTCTTCATGCCTCTACATATGCACACACAACACACATGTGCACACTGTGCATATATGCATACACACACACACACACAAAGGGATGGGGAGCTGAGGCAGAGATGGTAGGACATAGCTCTGGGCAGGGGGTCAGTGGACTTCTTGGCTTCTTGGTAGAGGTAACAGTTGAGCAAGGACTTCGAGTGGGTGAGGGAGTCAGCAGTAGGGACACCCGAGGACAAGTTTCAGACAGATGATGGCCCAGCCAGTACAAACCTTGAGTAAGTCACTTCTAGGTTATTAAGGGAGCAAGGAGGCCACAAGCCTACAGGAAGAATGGGTTGATACAAGCAGAAAAAGCCAGTGGTGTCAGAATGACCAAGGGGTCATTCACAGTGAGCAATAGAAAGACACTGAGTGGTACTGGGTAGGATTGTCTCTGACTCTGGATTTCGGTGGCCCCTCTAGGAGCTGGGTTGAGCTGAGGGCACTGGAAGCCAATGAAAGGCCAGCTCAGAGCAGGGTGGTGACAGTGGTGGCTGAGTTGATAAAAGATCCTCTTTTTATTTGTCTCACGTCTTCTCTGAGGATAGATCCTGTCGGCCACAGTAGATTCCTCAGGCCATCTCTCAGTGGCCTCTTGACTCCTGATAGGGCCTTGTCAGAAGCTTTTAGCCCAGTCTAGACTGAGCCGTGAGATCCCTCCTTGGCTCCCTTCTCCAGGTTCTACCTGATCCACCATCCTCTACCTCTATCTCCATCTTCTGGCTCCTGGTCTCATTTCTCTCTCTCTACACAATGGCTGTCCTATAACTTTTTCCTATCATCATGACCATAGCATTGGTAATTGTGAGACCTTGGCCCCATAGTTATGGCAACAAAAAAAAGAAATTGTGATGCCCGGGTCTGTGGTCATGGCAATGGAGCTGTTAATGCTGCCAAGCAGGAGAGGCATCATGGAACCCTCACCTGGAATCCTAGTCATTACTCTATCCAGCCTCCCAGCTGTCTATGATGTTGGGTGGTGCTAGGTTACCCAGGAGGTAGATGGCAAACTGAGGGCCACACTCAATTCAGCTTCTGTGGCATTATCACCCATGCTACTGTGGTACTTTTTGGTGATGCTGGTGTTTTTGAGTCACCCACATTGCTGTAACTCTCCCTTCCCCATGTTCCTTTAAGTGAGCCAAATAAACTCCTTGCTTGGCTCAGTAGTTTGGACTTGGGTGGAAATGTCCTCTGGTCTGTTGTGGGTACTTTATCTGGGATGAATAGACATCGGTTCACCCTCTCCAGGGAAAGCAATGATATGGTGGTCCAGGGACAGAAGCAGGTGGAAGGCCCCTCTCATCCTGATGCTGCCAGTGTTGGGTACGCCGCTGTGGCAGGCCGCCACCAGGGTCACCTGGGCCTGAGAGTCCCACCAAGTCTTTCCTCCCTTTCCAGAGTGGAGGCAGGGGAGGCAGCTTGTCCAGGCCTGGCCCCCTCCTGCTCATTATCCTTGGTTTGTGCTAATGGACTCAGAGTCGTCTTCCGGAGCATCCTTCTGGCCCATTGCCGTCAGCTCGGCAGCTCCACTGGGGCAGGACTGAACTGTACATTTCTTCCTTCCAGTAGCTCCAAGCTGCTAGCTCTGTGCCCAGGGAACACTCTGTAGCTGTTATTGCCTGGCTGACTCAGACCCTGTCTGCCCACATGAGCCATTCTGGGCAGCTTTGACTGAAAGACGGATGGAGTTGGTGAAAGTCAAATAAAGAGTCTGGTTGGTCCTCTTCCCTCTCTCATCAGGATCCAGATGCCTCCTCAACACAGTGGATCCTTGTCCCCCGCTGTCCTCTCCCCCGCCGCCGGGGGCCAGAGGCCTCAAAGTGTCCCCTGGAGAGCAGTTAGCACACAGCACCCCACTGCTGTCTGTGTCCTCAGAAAGAATCCTGAATTCTCCAACTGGTCAGCTCTAGGTATGTGATTGCCATCTTTTCTTTCGAAAATGGAGCTAAATATCTGCCCCTTGACGGGAGGGAAGGGGCAATGGAAGGTGGCTTTCTGGGTCCCTTCCCTGGCATCCTAGGGAGGAAGGTAACTGTGTAAATTAAAATGAACAATCAAACAAAAAAAAAAATTGGAATGACTGCGATGTGATACTTCAGGGGTTTGTTCAACCTAAATATGGATACACTTACTGGTCAGGTCTTCTAACTACCAAACCAGCTTTTTAGGAATCACTATTAAGAGGAAATAAAATGCAATTATGTCCTTTCCTGTAAATAGATTAAAAGTCTCCCCCACCTCCCACTCTGTGTGTGTGTGTGTGTGTGTGTGTGTGTGTGTGTGTGTGTGTGTGTGTATGGTGTGGTGTGTGCGTGTGTGTGTGTGTGTGTGTGTGTGTGTGTGTGTGTGTGGTGTGGTGTGTGCGTGTGTGCATGAGGAGGCAAGAGGTCAACCTTAGATGTTACTCTTCAAGAGGTACTGTCCCACCTTGATTTTAGACGGTCCCTCACTGCAACCTGGGGCTCATTGATTCGGTTAGGCTGGCCAACCTGTCCCAGTGAGCCAACCCTCTCTACCCGTCCAGCACTGGGATTACAGGGGCAGACCATCATGCCTAGATGCTGGATGGATGTTTTCCTGGATGCTGGATGTTTGTTTTCATGGATACTGGATATCAAGCTCCTGTCCCCATGCTTGCTCAGCAAGCACTTTACTGGACAGAGCTGTCACCCTCTGTTCCTGGATTAAACACCTCTAATAAAAACTGGTAACTTTCACTGCCTCCTAGACGGGACTCGGAGTGGAAGGGAGAATTTTCATAGTAAGTATTGTATAATATTTTAAAATCTTGATACTATGCACTTAAAAAACTAAAGATATGCATGTTTTTAAAAAAGAAATGAAACTACAGGACATGGAATAATCCAAGCTCAGACCAAGTAATCGTTCCTCTAAAAAAGGTATTGTAATGACAGGCATTAGAGGTCCCTTTTCCTACCAGTAGCAAGTCTGAGTAGCTGGCACCCCTCCCATGTGGTGCTGGGCACAGGCAGAAATGTAACGCTGTTAATTTTGTAGGAAGGAAGAGCAAGAAGAGCAGGTGGGCAGGTTCAGCCCCTGTCATTGTTTATGACTCCACAGAGCCTGTGAAGGGGAGCCAGAGGTGGTACAGGGGGGACCAGCCACTCTTGCATTGACCTCCAACCCACTCTGAACAGGCTACCCTTGACCTTACCTGTTTGCTCCACCCTAGCTTTGTGTCTTGATATGGGAAGGAATTTTAAAAGAGGGAAGAAAGGGCCTGGGGAGGGCTTTAAGGAACAGTCTAGGGTGCGCAGAAGTGGTTGGAAGCACAGGACCATGCCTCGCCTGTGGCTCTGCTTGGCTCTCATCCCACTTGCCTTACCCCGTCTGCAGTCAGGTGGGTTGTAAACGCCTGTAGGTGAACTGCTGTGTCTGTAAAGAGCCTCTGAAGCAAAGGTCAGGTGTCATGGGGAGCCTTAGCCCTCCCTAGAGGAGTCCCTAGTTCTTTTGTCTGCCTTATCCGTGGTTCTCTCCAGGGCTACTCATGCCAGCCCTGGATGAGGGTAAAGAAAAGGAATTTGTGGATGGAGCCCCCAGAACGAAATCTCCTCTTCCCTCCTTCCAGGAAACTGTCAGGTGGAGAGAGGCTTCATTCACTCAGGAACTGCTTTCCATTTACAGATTAAAAAAAAAGAGAGAGAGAGAGAGAGGGGAAGAAGAGAGAGAAACAAGCACAGATGCGGATTCTGGGTAATGCCAAGTGGCTCCCCTATGGAGCCTGTTGCCATGGCAACACACTCTTGCGATGGACCACTTTGGGAACGGGGTGTGAAGAACTGCAGAGAAACATCACAAAAGCAGCAATGTGACTTTAGGCCCAGGTTCCTTGTATTTGTGGAAACATCCTTTGACAGGTGTATTTTCCACTTCTGCCCCTGGCTGTGCCCTGCATATTGAGCAGATGCTGACAGATCCCCAAATGGAAAGACACATTCTTTGTCCTCGCTGCACTTACACCCTTCCATCATTCACAGAGCCTGCTACGGGATATTTCCTGGGAGCATGGTTGCTTGGCTACATGCTCAATTGCTCTACGGTTCTCACCTAGCCAAGTACATCTGCCACATCTGCACTTTGGTCTCAAGAGGCCTCTGGGCCCTCTCTTTATCTTGACCAGTGAGAATGTGGACATGCTGTGGGAAGGCAGAGCTGCTTGCCTTGTCTAGAGCTGGGTCAAGTTTCTGGGATGGGAAAGGAGTCGGGGATAAGAAGCGGAGGCAGCTACCCTATGCACTGGAGTCTCAGAGGTGAAGAGGAGACCGCCTCAGAGCTGGGTCCTCCTAACTGACGGGCAGTTCCATTGTTCCTGGGATGCCTGTAGAGGTTATGAGCTCACTACTTTCGGACAAGCCCAGACTCTGACTTAATTTTTCTGGAAAATTCAAAACTTCTGGTTGTCTCCTGGTGGTGAGATCCTCCAAGGCTATCAACTGAGCCAAGAAACCCTCTGACTGCCACCAAAGTGATGCCAGTTTGAGAGAGCTAGGACAAGGATGGGTACGCGAAGGCAGCCTTCACCTGCCAGTACAGATCCACTCTGATTTTCAGGGAGTGTGAGAGTCAGGCTTAGGGTGGTTGAGCATATTGTTGCCTTAGCAGTGACAGGACTCCCTCTTACTTCCCTGTGACTAAACGGAGCAGCCGGAGGGAAGAGTGGCAGGTGCCGAAGGTCGTTCACCTGGTCCTCAGTTTATGGTCTGATTGTAGATGTAGGAATAAAAGGGACTCTGGAGGTAACTGCTCTGTTATGGCAGGGATGGGCATAGACAGGTGTAATAAACACACCACAAACTGCCTTCAGCGACTTTCATACGTCAGCACCATCCTGGCTGCTTTATGGCTGTTCCGTCCAACTGGTTCCAAGAGCTCACATAGTTGGCCCAAGGTCACGGCACTGGGAAGGAGTCTGATCAGGCTTCAGCTCTCACCACCAAGTTTTAAATCCACACTCTCCCCAACAGTGTGGCCCAGCCCCCTGGAGCCACTGCCCCACCTGATGGCTGTTAGGAGAACCTACTGTGTGTCAGCCACTGCTAGGGAGACAGCAAATAACACAGATGATGAAGATCCCTAGCTCCATGTCTTGGAAGACAGACAGATCAGAGTGGGAGAGGGGAGAGCAAGAATTCTGCAGGTAAGCAAGTGAATCTGAGGGCAGCAGGAGGCCCTAAGAAAGAGAGGATTGAGAAGGCACTTAGAGGTAAGGGATAGCCAGAGCCCTAGCAGGGTAGGAGGGGTCCACATGGAAGGGAGGAAGGCAAAGGTCCCTGGGTAGGAATATGCCTGGCTAGCGGCAGAAGCAGGGGGGCCAGTGTGATTGGGCTGGATTAAAGCTGGGCAGGCAGGAAGACAGAAGACTGGAGAGGCAGTAATTCTCTCTGAGGATTGCCACCCTTCCCTGGCTGTGCCAGGAGCTTTCACTGTGTCCAGAGCAGACATAACAACATCTGCTTTACATCTGCCCAGGACCACACTGGCTGGAGTGGGGAGGAAGAAACAGAGATTTACAGGACCAGCATCAGCAAGGCAGGCATAGGTGAATCCCTGGGGCTCACTGGCCAGCCGCTTCAGCCTCCTCAGTGAGCTCCAGGTTTATGGAGAGACATTGTCTTAGAAAACAAGGGGAACAGTGTCTGAAGAACATCGCCCAAGTTCGACCTCTGACCTCCACATCGCATACACACTTGCACCTGTGCATGCACACAAACACACACACACACACACACACAATACACAAAGACACAAGGGTCTACTGCCACAATTCTGGGAATAGAGAGAGAGTGGAAGCTCAGGGGGACAGTCATGAATCTGGCAAGCAGGGAGCAGGTCTTGGGAATACTTGAAGGGAGTAACAGAGGTTGGTTGAGAGTTTGGGAGTGGGCTCAGGTCAAGAAGGGAATGAAGGACGCATACGTTTTGAGGCTTGAGCCACTCACTGGAAGGGTGAAGTTACCCCAGCTGAGGTGGGAAGTGTGAGAAACAGTTTAAAACAGCTAAACATGAGTATGATTCATTCTCTCTCTCTCTCTCTCTCTCTCTCTCTCTCTCTCTCTCTCTCTCTCTCTCTCTCTCTCTCTCTCTCTCCTTCTCGTTCTCTTGCTCCCCCTCCCCCGTGTGCATGTTCATTTAGGTGTACATACGTGTTTGAATTCATGTGTGAGTGTGCCAGAGGTCAGTCTCTAGTGTCATTGTTTGCCTTGGGACCCGGCTGCCTTGTATTTTGAGACAAGATCTCTCCTTGGCCCAGAGTTTGCCAAGCAGGTTAGACTCACTGGCCAGCATGTTCCAGGGATCCACCTGTCTGGGATTACAAAGGCCTCCCACCATGCCTAGCTTTTCGCCCGGATTCTGAGGATAAAGCCCAGGTCCTTGTTTTTTTCCTGCGCAGCAAGTGTTCTACCCACTGAGCCGTCTCCCCAGCCGACTTTTGAAGTTCAGGTACAAACGTCATTCATCGGGGGAACAAAAATGGACATCAAGCTTGTTTCCTGCAAGGTGCTTCGTGGATTAGGTGCCTGTCCTGTCTCATGGACTCCTGGCTGTGATGCCCAGGGGGAAGAGAAGGAATCTCAGAGAAGCGTGACAGGAGGCTGGTCTAGGCTTAATCATTTCTTTTCAGGAAACCCTGAATATGAGCAGAGAAACCTCCTGTCTGTGGAGTAGAACGAATATGAGAAGAATACTTTATCTGGTACAGTGAATTAAATTCTCATGGATAGAACTGGAAATAAAAAGGACAATTAACTTCACATTAAGTTACAAAAGCTCTTGGTACTTAATAATTAGCTAGAGGTTAACTGGAAGGTCAAAGGGCACACAGCACATCCTTCTTCCTGTGAGTGAAAGAATGGGTGACATAATCATTCTTATAGCTATTCACACTAGAGTCACTGTCATCAAACTTCCTGGATGTAGTTGTCACAAATCTCAAAAAAAAAACGATGGGCCCGGCACCTAATGATCACAGCGGCCACGTTCGCAGGGGATGTCCTACGCCCCTTTCTATAGCTCGATTTTCCGATGTGTGAAAATGAATGTTATGATTCAGATCTGGGGACCCACCAAGCAGTGACATGAGATGCTGCTGGCAAAACAATCACGGAGATGCTAGGAATGGACTGAGCCATTTCAGCTGGAGCCAAGTCCAGAATGTTTATTTCAAACGGCAAGCGCAGCTTGTCGGCCAAACAGAGCAGGGACTTCATGTGACAAGTGAAGACTTAAGCCTTGGTGGAAGAAATGGGCTCCTTGTCCTGGAGCTGGCACTGAATGCCTTGACACCTTGGCTGTTTCTGTCTCTTGCTTGGACTTTTGATTGTGTTTATAAAACCTTGACTGTCGATGTCACCAGCAGCATTCATGACCAAGCGCCAGCAGAGGTGTTAAAGAGGGCCTGGATCGTTATGGGCACCGGGGGTCTTTGGAAATTGGCAAAGAGACCCCCAATGGCTTCTTCTTGGCTCTTGCATGTACCACATCATAGCTGAACACACAGCTGTAATGTTCCATAAATATTATCTATATATTCATTTTATGATTTGGGCGCAGAATTTCTCCATAAAGCATTTGTGTTTTTGAAGAGCGGATCCCCAGGTGGAAGTGCCCTTGGGAGATACATCATGTCCCAGGTGTGTGTGTGTGTGTGTGTGTGTGTGTGTGTGTGTGTGTGTGTGTGTGTGCATTTGTTTTATTTATCTTGAGATGAGCAGCCTCACCATGATCCCAGAATCAACAGAGCCAAGAGAGATATCTTGACTCCTCTGAAACAGAGCCAAAAGAAACCCTTCTCCCCTTAGGTTTTTTTTGCAAGATATTTTTCATAGTGATGGTGTGTTGGTTTGAACGAGAATGACACCCACAGGATCATGTATTTGAATGCTTGGTTTGCATTTGGTGGAACTGTTTGGGAAGGGCTAGGAGGTGTGGCCTTGTTGGAGGAAGTGTGTCACTGAGAGGAGGTTTCAAAACTACATGTTATTCCCAGTTAGTACATATTCTCTCTCTCTCTCTCTCTCTCTCTCTCTCTCTCTCTCTCTCTCTCTCTCTCTCTCTGCCTATGGTTGTTGTTTCATTATGTAAGCTCTTAACTACTGCTCCAGGGCCATGTCTGCCTGTTGCTATGCTCCCCGCCATGACAGTTGTGGACTCACCCTATGAAACTGTATGTAAGCCCCAAATAAATTATTTTTCCCTATAAGTTGCCTGAGTCATCGTGTCTCATAACAGCAATAGAAAAAAAATAAACAAGACAGCAAGTCTGACCAATCCAGAGATTGATGCATAAGCACAGGATCCCATAGCCATGGGACACAATGTTGTCATCTGTGAACGTCATGCTCAAGAATCGTGGTATCCAGTTATCAACACACACACACACACACACACACACACACACACACACACACACACACACACAAATGATAATATTTTAAGTAAGCTCAGGATTTTATGTTGGGACATATTCATAGCTATCTTTGGAGGCTTGCCACTCACAGGCCATAGGTTGGACAGACATGTGTAAACAGTTGTCCCTTGGCAAGCTGGCCACCCCTCACTACAGGGATGGGACCCACTCACTCCTGTGGCCACAGCAGGAAGCCCTCAGCTGGGCCATCATGGCATTCAGAGACTGCTAAGGGATGAAAAACTCAAGGCATAGGTTTTCTTCCCAGAATCAGTATTTGACCAAGTCTGAAGCAAAGCTTGGAAGTTTAATTTGTAGGACAGTGTTTCTTCCAAAGAGAAGACAAAACAGGTTCCCCAAGCTCTTCCTGACTCACAGAGAAGCGCTCTCTCTCTCTCTCTCTCTCTCTCTCTCTCTCTCTCTCTCTCTCTCTCTCTCTCGCTCTCTCGCTCTCTCGCTCTCTCGCTCTCTCGCTCTCTCTCGCTCTCTCTCTGTATGTGTAGATCACAGGTCAACCCTAAGTGTTATTTCTTGGCCATAATGAACCCTGTGTTTTCTCCCTAAACAAAGATTTCTCTCTTACACTGTGATTCTTTTTAAGATTTAATTTTATCATTTTAAAATGTGTGTGTGTGCGCGTGCGCGTGCGTGCGTGTGCATGGGAGTACACACATACATGTGGGTATGTGACTTTAATACAGGTGCCCAAGGAATCTAGAGGTATCATATCCTCTGGAGATGGAATTATCGACAGTTGTGAGCCACCTGATAAGGATGCTGGGAACCGAACTCTTGGCCTCTGGAAGAGCAGGAAGTGCATTTAATCACTGAGCTCTCTCTCTACCCCTCTACTTTGTGGTTTGAAGACAGGGTCTGTCACTGGTCCGGAACTCACAATGAAGGTAGTCCAGCTGGCCTGTGAGGCCCACTACTCTACCTCCCCAGCACTAGGATTATGATCACAAGTGTGTGCTCCATGCCCTACATTTTTACATGGTGTCTTAGGGTCTATATTGCTGTGATAAAACACCATGATCAAAAGGCAAATTGGGGAGGAAAGGGTTTATTTGGCTTATACTTCCACATCACAGTCTGTCACTGAAGGAAGTCAGAACAGGAACTCAAACAGGGCAGGATCCTGGAGGCAGGAGCTGATACAGAGGCAGTGGAGGGATGCTGCTTACTGGCTTGTTCCACATGGCTTGCTCAGCCTCTTTCTTATAGAACCCAGGACCGCCAGCCCAGGCTTGGCCCCACCCACAATGGACTGGGCCTTTCCCCATCAATCACTAATTAAGAAAATGCTCTACAGTCTGGCCCCTAGCCTGATCTTGAAGAGGCGTTTTCTCAATAGAGGCTCCCTCCTCTCAGATGACTATAGCTCATATGTCTCAGGTTGACATAAATCTGCCCAGCAAACATGGGTTCTGGGGATTGAACTCAGGCCCTCATGCTGGCATGGAAGGCCCTTTACCAACTGAGCCATCTTCCCAGACCTCCTCCAAAGCTCATTCATAAGAGGGGACCAGGGAGCTGGGTGCCTTTTTCCCCCTAAGCCCTGGCTTCCTTGCCTGTGCCCAGTCAGAATATTCTGCCGCCATACACAGGCCGGCTGCACTCTCCTCCCTCTGCCAAGGGTCATGCTTTGAAAATATCTTGACTTTTGTTTTCGTAGCTTGTTAACCTTTTCCTTCCTGAAACAATGCTTGCATTTGTTCTGGCTTTTCTGCAGTAGGAGACGGGGTCTGAGTGGCTGCATCAAGGCTGTTTCCCCTTCATCTCGTTACAAGGGTTTCTCAGTCTATCATTCTTCCCAGGATTCCCTTGCTGTGAAGCCATTTCCTCTGGGAACCCTTTCTGCTTTGTGAAGCTGGGAGAGCAAGTATGTTTGCAGAGAGTATGTACAGGACAGGGGGCTGGGGAGAGAGTTCGGTTGCTAGAGTGCTGGTCTGAGTTCGATCCCCAGCACACTCTTTAAAAAGCGTGGAATGCTGAGGTTCTTATAACCCCAGCACTGGGGAGGTGGAGAGAATCCCTGGGGCTCACTGATCAGCCATGCTAGCTTAATAGGTTCAGGCCAATGAGAGACCCTGTCACAAAACAAAACAAAACCAAGAAAATAAAGTGTATGGCATTCCTAAGATGGTCCTCTGGCCCCCACAGGCATGCGCACAATTGTGCATACAGAATATGAGATTTAAAAAGTCCTGGCACAAAGTGGGTCTGAAATCTCTGCTGCTTGGCCCTGGAGTTCTGAACCCCAGACTGAATGAGGCAGTCGTGAGGTGGCCATCCCAGAGCTGCCTCCTCTCTACCTGAGGCCTAAGACACAGGAGCTGAATGAGCCCATGCTTGACAGCTGGTACCCCTCATGAGTTTATTTCATCCTCTTGCCCCTCAGATGGTGTCCATCTGCCTGTTTGGCCACCCTGACTAGATTCTTAGGAGCATGAGGCATTTCCAGAGTTTTTCTTAGTCTAAACGCCATGGACAAATCCCCATGGAAATTTCATCCGTATGTGCCAGGGTTCCTTCTCAGTACTCAAGGAGAGGAGCCAGCTGCTTGTTAAACTTCCAATCCTTTCCCACTGAAATGTTTAGTTCCCCTTCTGAGTTGTTTCATAGACTGTTTCTGCCAAATCAACGGGACAGAGGATTCTGGGAATGAATGATGGAACCGGAGGAAATTAACCAATAAGATCAACAACAGAGCTGAGCCAACCACCATCCCATGGAGCCTCACCATCCCATGCGACTGGTACAGGAAGACGGAAGGAGTGTTGTCCTGACTGCCCGTTCTGGTACCATTTGGCCGCACATGCGTTGCACACAAGTGTCATGCAGATGGAGGGCCATGCCTTGCTTCCTGGGTTAGATGGATGGCGACTGGCCAGGGTTAGAGCCACAGGGACAGGCACTCTTGGGGGGAGGTGGTGCCCACGTCAGTGGGGGCTAGAGCTCTGGAGCAGAGCTGTAGCCCCACCCCCCAACCCCCGATCTGCTGGCAGTTCACTTCCCCTTTTCAGTAGAATGGGACTAATGTTCATGCCTACTTCCAAGTCCTGCTTTCTTATGTATCAATGTAAGAATGAGCAGATATGTATACACACATATGTATGCACATAGCACACATGTTCGTATTTACGTACGTTCATGTGGTAAGACCTAGTGAAGTGAACGGACATGAAAGAAAAACTATCAGACAAACCTGACAGCATCCTAAGCTGACTTATCCTTTGCTACTTCCTCTTCATTATGTTTTCCTGCACAGGCATGTGTGGGTGAGGGAAGGGATGTAGAGGCCCCGTGCCCTGGTGCTGCAGCAGCTTACCCATCGCCATGAAGCCTGTCATTTGTAACCTTTGTCCGTTGTCTCAGAGCCGTGACTCACTCTGACTCAAAGGGCCCTGAGACTTCCCGTTGACCCCCTCACGACACTCCTTCCTCCCTCCAGCAGTTCTTCACAGCTCAGAGCCCTCTGGGTAAGGACACTGGGAATTTGGAGGATGGGGACATTTGGAAGTGACTGAAAAGTCGTGTCTGAGACTGGGGAATAGTTTACTTAGTAAAGGGTTTGTCTCACAAGTGTGAAGACCGGAGCTCCATCCCAAGAATCCATGGTTTAGTTTGTTTGTTTGTTTGTTTGTTTGTTTAAAACAAAACAAAACAGGCATGGTGGTATGCTTGTAATCCCAACCCTGGGGAAGGCAGGGACAGGAAGGTCCCTGGACACTGGCCAGTCAGCCTAGCCTACTTGGTGAGTTCCAGGCCAGTAGGAGAGTCAGTCTCAAAAAGCAAGGTGGTGGTGACTGAGGAAAGATAGCATATGTACTATTGGTCTTCACTTACACATGTACACATGTACATTCACTTCTTCTCATGAGTGTGCACCTCACACTTGAATATGCATACATACATGTAACACACACACACACACACACACACACACAGAAAGTCCATGTTTATATGTAAGACTTTATTTTTCTTTGACTTTCAAGCTGAGAAATTACATGCAAACTTGTTCCAGGAGAAAAGTATTTACTAGTTATTATCACTGAGAATCCCCGTGTCTGTCTACTGGTGGAGAGCAAGGATGGAGCAGCCTCTTCCTACTCCTCATCCAGATGCTGTGACCTCAAAGCAGCTGGCCCCTTTTAAACATCCTTTCGTCCTGGCAATGACCAGCGATGGTCATCACCAGCCAACTACCTGGCCATGGTTTAGCAGAGAGAAATGAATGTATGCAAAGATGGGGGAACTTACAGATACAACCGAACCAAGCTAGTGGGAACTCATGAACTTTGGACCGACAGCTGTGGCATCTGCATGGGACTGGACTGGGCCCTCTCCATATGGGAGACAGTTGTGTGATGTGTAGCTTGGTCTGTTTGAGGCGCCCCCTGACAGTGGGAATAGGATCTATCCCTGGTACATGAACTGGCTTTTTGGAGCCTACTACCTATGGTGTACATACAGCCTTGATGCAGGAAGAGGGGCTTGGACCTGCCTCAGCTGAATATGCCAGGCTTTACTGACTCACCATGGGAGGCCACACCTTTTCAGAGGAGGGGATGGGAGGTGGGCTGAGGGCAAAGGCTGGGGGGAGCGGGAGGAGGGAGGAATCTTCTGTGGTTGGTATGTGGAATGAATAAAAAAATTCTTAATAAAAATAAATTAAAAAAAGAAAATTT
The DNA here is from genome assembly GCF_049852395.1 of Peromyscus maniculatus bairdii. NCBI lineage: Eukaryota > Metazoa > Chordata > Mammalia > Rodentia > Cricetidae > Peromyscus > Peromyscus maniculatus. The sequence continues at coordinate 61,466,664 of NC_134856.1, forward strand.
TATAGATTTATTTAATTTGTTCTCTCTCTTTGTATATGTGTGTGTGTGAGTGAGAGAGAGAGACACAGAGAGACATAGACACACACACAGCGAGCGAGCAAACGGGGGGTGGGTGGGGGAGAGAGAGAGAGAGAGAGAGAGAGAGAGAGAGAGAGAGAGAGAGAGAGAACGAGCCTGATGAACTTATGCTAAGCTGGCCAGTCAGTGAGCCCTGGGGATCTGCCTGTCTCTCCCTTCCGTGCCGAGATTACCTGAGGGTGTCACCATATCTGGCCTTTTTCAGGTAGTCTCTGGGGACCGAACCCAGGTCTTCATGCTCGCACGGCCATCACTTTACCTACTCAGCTAGCTCCCCATCCCGGAAGATTTCTCTCCAGAGCCCCTGCACAGCACCTGTGTGTTTTAAGTGACTTGAGGACGCCCACCCAGCTCCTCACCCTGGAGTAGGGCTGGGGGATGGACGGGTGGTGGCTGTGATGAAGGTCGGGCTGCACAGATTCAAGTGGAAGCTGCAGGTTTAGAGACGGAGACAGAAGCACAAGAAACTCCATTCATTCAAGTTGTTTAGCAATCTGGCATAAAAGGCTGCTCACATGACACAAAGCTGACAAACTTCTGGGGATGTTCCAAATTAGACAGTAAGGTGTGTGAAGAGCCTGGGGCATGGGAGGCCCGGCCCTTCCACGGGATTCAGCCGCAACTCTGTTGTGTGGCCTGCATTTCTCATGACTGGTCCCTGACTCACCCTCCTGATGCCTGGCTGCACAGAACCCACTTGGAGCAAAGTGATGACAGAGGCCCACTCCCCGCAGGCATCCTCTCCTGAAGTCCCTTTTGTTCTCAGCTAGGCCCTGGGTCACCGGCACAGCCTGCCTGGACCTGTTTATCTAGGACTCACCCAGGCTGAGTGGGCTGCGGCAGGCAGTGAAAAGAGGCTTCAGAGGGTTTGGGGAGGTGACTCAGTGGGTAAGAGTGCTTGCGATGCAGGCATAAAGACCTAGGTTCAAATCTCCAGTGCCCATGTGAAAAATGCAGTGTGGCTGTGCAAGGCTGTGGCTTAAGCACAGTAGGAGGAGGGGAGGAGGGGGAGGAGGAGGGGAGGAGGGGAGGAAGAGGGGAGGGGAGGGGAGGGGGAGAAGGAAGGCAGGAGGGGAGGGGGAGGGGAGGAAGAGAGGAGGGGATTAGGACTTGCCAGCAGCCAGCCTAGCTTCATGAGCAGGAAACGACCCTGTCTCAAGAGATTAAGGTGAGAGAGATAAAACAGGGCACTTTGACCTGCATACACACATACACAAGTGGATTTACAACACACACACACAATAACAACAACAACAAATAAATAAGCTTCAGCCTGGAGCAGTGGGCAGGGAGGTGGAGGCCGGGTTGTAAAGACAGCCGTGGTCCCTTGGAGATAGAACTACAAGAGCCATACTCTTGTAGAGGTGACTTTGGGATACACACACACACACACACACACACACACACACACACACACACACACCTTTCTTCTATAAAATTTTCTATTCTGTTCTTTCCACATGCAGCTTCTTTTCCAGTAGTGTCCCTGAGAGTCATAGGAAGACAAATGTCCATACTGACCAGAAGCTTAAGAATCACAGTCCAAACCCCTGAACCAGACTCTAAGCCTAATTTATTCTAAACCCTCTTCTTTGCCCCAAACCAGGCTGATAATATGTTGGGAATAGCATGAATATGAAGCCTACTGGTCAGCAACACAGTTTTCTAGACAGGTACATCTGGTCAACCATTCCTCCTCATTCTTCATTAATAAGTGATTGAAATACATCGAAGAGACAAAGACTAGAGTCCTGACTAATCAATTACCTTTAGTGCTTTGGGAAAGCTCTTAACACTTTTGGGTCTCAGTTTCTCTCTTGGGGGAAAAATCCAGAATAACAGTGGTCTTAGTAAAATAATAAGGTAATAATAATAAATGGTTTGTTGAAGTCTCACGGTTACACTGAAAATGTAGTGACACAATATATATAAAATAACTTAAAAAGAATAGTCATCAAAATATCACCTAGCATTATTGATAATGTTTTCACAGCCTTTCAATCACTTAAAAGCAGACAGCTGAACTATTTCCATAGTGACTTTCAAGGAACAATAGTCAATAGGAACCCACCCCTTATCGGTAGTTACACCTGTTTTGTGCAAAGTCCACGGTATCCAAGGGCTGAGTCAGCCCTGGTCCTGTGGCTCCTGACTCTGGCATCCCCTGTGCTGTGACCTAATGCTATTACTCATATGATCTGAGTTCCAGATACTTGCCCGCGGTGCTGGTAGGATCATTGCTACCTTTGATGCTTGTTTGCAGCTAGCTCATCACTAAGGCATCGACAATGTCGTGCCAGTGTCTGAACTTGCTCCTGGAGTCTCATGCTTGGCGTTCAAGGCCCTCTGTAGGTGGAGCTTGGTCTAGCTTCCTGCCATTTGCTATTCCCCTCAGTCCACAGTGCTCTCAGCTTCTCGTGAGAACCCCAGGCTTGTCCCGTGGGGTATACACTTGCCTTCTCTTCTGTTGTCATGCTTGACCTCTCCATGCGTTTCCTGTTCTTGCTTCAGTCAAACCCTGACTTCCCGGGTCTGCCCTTGGTTCAAATATCTGCGGATGTGTCTTCTCTCTCCTCTGATGGGTATTGGCAGCTACTTCTGCTGTGAAATTTCAAGTCCTCAGAAAGTGGACAATGCATCTTATCTCTATGGATAAGTCCATCAGCCCAGACATGTACAAACAAGTGTGAACTGCTGCCAGAGGAACTCCAAGGATGGGGGACAATCTGTGGGATACAAGCCTTCCTTTAGTCTCTCTCTCTCTCTCTCTCTCTCTCTCTCTCTCTCTCTCTCCCTCCCTCCCTCCCTCCCTCCCTCCCTCCCTCCCTCCCTCTCTCTCTCTCTCTCTCTCTCTCTCTCTCTCTCTCTCTCTCTCTCTCTCGGAGGAAGAGATGAAATAGCACAGAGCACAGGTATGGTATTCCTATGCTGGGCCACCCCTGAGCAATGAGAGAAAAAAAAGCCTCAGATACACCCATCAGTTTAGCAGTGAGGCACCCTGAAACCAGTATTGTATATAGAGCAAAAGAGGCCGACACTAGAATGCCACCGGGTTGTGTTCATGCCAGTCTTGAGGGGAAAACTGGGCTATGGCTGCCTAGGTGGTCCTCAACAGTGAAGAGGTCAAGGGGCAGGATAGAGCTTTTCTAGCCTGACCAAGTTGTTCAGCCGTGATGGTACCTCGAGGAGGACAGGTCAGTCGTCAGGCTGTCCGGCTCTTCTCTGTCTCGGTGCATGTAAATTAGGCTCCAGTGAAGTTGACAGGAAAATGAGTAGATAACCAAGAAATCTTAAAATGTAAATGGGAGGATCGGGGAGGTGGCTCAGTGGAAGAAGCATTCATCACGCAAGCATGAGTACCTGAGGTCAGAACTCCAGATCCCACATAAAAGTCAGGTGTGGTGGCATATTACAGCTTTGATGGAGTCACAGCTCTGTAACTCCAGAGCTGAGGAAGGACAGAAAGAAAATCCCACTGCTGAGTTCCAGGTCCCAGTGAAAGATCCTACCTCAAAAATGAACTGTGGATGACTCCTAAGGAAAATACCCGAGGTTGTCCCCTGGCACCTCCCCCATGTGATCGAACACACACACACACACACACACACACACACACACACACATACACACACATGAAAGAATTCTTGCCCCCTAAACACAGGGGGCAGTGAGGGAAAAAAATAAATCAATTGAAATTACCTGGAGTCATATCTGGTATGCAAATTTCAAATCCACACCCAAGAGCCATGACTGGTGGGCAAGGCTAAAGCCAACATGCCATCAGGAGATGGCTCCATGTATCTCCCAGTGTCAACACAGGGTTTAACGTCTGGATCGCCATCACGGATGTGATCTGATACCAGATCCACGGAGCAGAAAGCAGAGAAAGAGGAAACGGTAGACATCAAGGGACCCATGTGCTCTGAACAGAGGACGTGAGGGAATGCCTGGGTGTTGCTGCTCAGAGGAGGGTGGGCTTCTCCATCTCCAGCTCTTCCACCCCTGTCTTCCAGTCTAGCTTCCACAGACACAACCTCTAGTTTCTTCCCTTCTGGTCTGGTCAGTGACTCAAGGCTGGTTCAGTGGCTTCTTAGGATGACTGACAATCTCAATTGTCTGTGAGTTATCTCAGGCTGCCGTGAAGATGCTTGGTGTGGCTGGTGTGTGTGTGTGTGTTTCTCTTTCTTACCAAAGCAGGCTGCTAGAAAACCCAGACATGAGCCACTGCCTTTTCAATAAAGCCTGAGACAAATATAAAATATAGGGACTGGAGAGTTTGGCTCAGTGGTTAAGAACACTTGTTCTTGCAGAGGACCCTGGTTCAATTTCCAGGACCCACATAGGAACTCACAACCATCAATGATTCCAGTTCCAAAGGATCCAATGCCCTCTTCCAGCCTCTTGGGGCACCGCACTCATGTTATGCACATACACACATGTAAGCAAACTTCCATACACGTAAAATAAAAAGAAATAAATCTTTTTTAAAATTTAAAAATTAAAACAAAGCAAATGTAAAATGCTGTAGAAATACTGTAGACTAGCAGTTCTCATCCTGTGGGTCCTGAGCCTTTTGGGGAGCTGAATGACTCTTTCACAGGGATTACATGTCAGATATCCTGAATGTCAGATATTTACATTATGATTCATAACTAGCAAAATCACAGTTATGAAGTAACAATGAAAATAATTTTATGGCTGGGGGTCACCACAGCACAAGGAAGTTTATTAAAGGGTCACAGCATTAGGAAGGCTGAGAACCATTGGCGTGGAGCCTTCTTGCCCTTACCAGCTCACAAATGCCATTTTGTAACACCCGGTTCTGAACCTATATGAATTTAACAGGAAAATGGAGAAAGAGTAACGATGGTGTGGGATATCCCCCTCCCGTCTTACTTTGTGGATCTTGATGTTCTCAGGCCATCCCACCACAGAAAGGAGAAAGCCAACATCGTTCTCAGTCATGCTCCGCAGGGCGCTCCTAGTCGTCTTTGCCACAGCTGACACATCAAACCGCTTACTTCATTTGGGGAAACACATGCAGACCTGCCTAGGTCACTGTTAATTAACAATGGTGTTTACTAAGCCGGGCGGTAGTGGCACATGCCTTTAATCCCAGCACTCGGGAGGCAGAGCCAGGCGGATCTCTGTGAGTTTGAGGCCAGCCTGGGCTACCAAGTGAGTCCCAGGAAAGGCACAAAGCTACACAGAGAAACCCTGTCTCGGAAAAAAAAAAAAAAAAAAAAAAAAAAAAAAAAACAATGGTGTTTACTGTTGGGGGAAATATCACAAAAATTGGAAACTAGGTGCGCGCGCGCACGCGCACACACACACACACACACACACACACACACACACACACACACACACTCCTATCTCTCGTGCAAGACTCCATCCCTCCATGTTTACATGTGGTGGTGCCAGCCCTCTTCCCAGTTGTTCTGATTATCCTGTGATCCTTGTTTGTTTTGCACTGAATACCATTTCTCACCCCCAGCCCCGCCAAATTCTCACATGAAAATCTCTGTCCTAAAGATAGTGGCAGTGTTAGGGGGTGGAGCCTGTGATCAGGTCATGAGAGGAGGGTTTTCATGAATACAGTTAGTGCCCTCCTGAAACAGGCCCAGAGAGTGCCTTTGCCCTTCCCGCCATGCACACAAAGACGGTAAGTGTCTTCGAACCAGAAGGCTGCCGGTAGCAGACACTGAACCCTCCACGCCATGAGCTGGGTCTTCCAGCCTCCGAAAGATGAGTGGTGAGCTTCTGTTGCTTATAGGCCACCTCGTTTTTGTAACAGCAGCACAAGCAGACTACGATTCTGACCGGGGTCACATGAGCTAACCTGTTTTTGATGGTTTGTGTGTACTCTTTCTGTCTAGTGTCATAGAATGTCACTGTCCTCGTCTGTTTCCGATGGCTGTGACTAAACTCTGGCAGAATGCAACTTGAAGGGGAAGGGCTTGTTGGCTTCCGTGTGCAGAGCAGTCTATCATGGAGAGAACTTAAGTGCACTCTCCAGGCTCCTATTCAGTTACTTTTCTTATATCTCCCAGGACCACCTGCCCAGGGGTGGCACCACCCACAGTGAGCTGGACCCTCCAACACCAACTATTAATTAGAAAAAAAGAAGTTCAACAGACTTGCCTATTGGCCAACCTGATGGAGGTGTTTTCTCAGTTGAAGTTCCTCTCCCTAGATGACCACTCTCGTGCTAAGTTGACAAACCACTAACCAGCATAACCACCTCTTATTCCCCAATTTCTAGTGAAAAGATTTTTGGTTCTACGCTCAATATTCAAACCTCAGCTTTAGGCTGTAATCTGAAAGAATTTACTTCATTTCCCTGTGTCTAATATTCTTATATGCAAAAATATATTGCCATAAAATGTGTTTGCAAGTTCTTTTTTATAGGTGACTGTGTGTGTGTGTGTGTGTGTGTGTGTGTGTGTGTGTGTGTAGTGCTGGCGCCCACGGTTCTGCAATGCTATACAAGGGCTCTACCACGGAGCTACATCCCTAGCACCACACATAACAGATTTGCTTACATCACTTTTAATACATAGGCACCCTAGGAACTTTCAGTCACAAAACCTTTGTATAATTCCTGTGTCAGATACAGAATGGGAGCACTAGTTTTGGATATCTGTCAATTGACAAGTGTTTCGCCATTGACTTTTCTACCAGTTTGGGTTCAAAGTAGTACATTTGTATCTGATATTTGTGTGTGTGGTGCTCATGGAGAGCGGAAGAGGGTGGCGGATCTCTTGAAAAATGTGGTTAGCTGTCCAATGTGGGTGCTGAGAACTGAACCCAGGTCCTCTGCAAGAGCAGCAAGTACTCCTAACTGCTGAGCTATCTCTCTGGCCCCGCTAGTGTATTCTTATAAGCCAAACAATATTAGAGTTAGTAGAAGCAGCACCAAATATGCTCCAATTCAATAAGCACAAGTCATAGATCTAAGTGGCAGGCTCCATGTCCCACAGCAGACTGTTCATTTATCTTTCCTGTAATCAATTTTGAGTAGATATGTTACCACTTTTCCTGTAAAACAAGCAGGAGGTTATGTTCTGCTAATAGATGTATTCTGTTTTCACCCTTTGAACCAATATGGATTGTTCTTGAGTTTAATAATAGTAGCTGTATTTCTTTTCTGCTTTGTGCACGTGCGTGCATGCGTGCGTGCGTGTGTGTGTGTGTGTGTGTGTGTGTGTCTGTGTCTGTGTGTGCCTGCATAAGTTTATGTGCACCACATGGATGCAGATGCCCTCAGAGGCCACAAAAGTGTACCAAATGCCGCCAGAACTGGAGTTACAGACAGTTGTGAGCCACTTGATATGGGCTCTGGGACCATAACCCAGGTCCTCTGTAAGAACAGTAAGCACTCTTAGTCAATGAGCCGTTTCTGCAGCCACAATGGCTGCCTTTCATGAGTTCTTGCTAGGCAGTGGTGTACTGGTGAATAATCTCTCTGGAAAATGTTACTCCTACTGTTTAGCCTTTGTTGATTTCTATAATGGAAATATTTTCACTGTAATGGTTAGTTTTAAATGTCAGCTTGGTACAACCTAAAACCATCTGTAAAGAGAGCCTGAATAAGTAGTTGCCTAGATCAGGTTGCCCTCAGAGCATGTTTGTGGGATTGTCTTGGTTATTAGTTGATGTAAGAGGATACAGCCCTCTGTAGGCAACACATTCCCTAGGCTGAGCTCTTAACTGTATAATAGTGAAGGAAGGTACCTGAGTAGCAAGCAGACAGCATGGATGCATCCATTTCTCTCTGCTCTTGACTGTGAATGTGATATGACCAGCTGTCTCAAACTGCTGGTACTGTGACTTCCCTGCAATGATGGACTATAGCCTGGAATTGTAAGCTAATTCAGACCTTTCCACCCCTAAGTTTCTTTTGATCCGCGTAGTTTTCACAGTAACAGAAAAGAAACTAGAACACTCACCATGGGAGATTTCAAACTCCCAGTGAGATACCTAACACAATCTGCCCTTACCTGTCAGGAGACACGTTCCTGCCCCTTCCCATACCATGTCTTCTATAACACATGAGTAAGAACATTTATAGCTCTTCAAGGAAGGCATTAACAGCCATTGTACTGAGGACAAAGTGGGCTGGGGAGACTTTCTGTTAGATCTTACATAACTACTATCAGGTCACTTGGATTTAAGCCAAGGTCTACACGATCCTCAAACCCACATCTTCCTGGCATATCACATTCCTTGCTAGTTGGCTATGTGGAAGAATATGCTGTATAGACAGTCTTGATTTCTAGAAAAATAGGGTGAGTAAGATTGTCTCTAAGACTGTCCATGAAATCTAAGCAGCCTTGAGAGGTAGGAACTTTCTCCCAACCAGGAAGGGAGGTACCAGATCACTAGGGCATAGGTCTCTGTGAGATCATTTTCAGTCATAGTACACTTTCTAGGTGTCCAGTGGTTCCCAGGTGATAGGTGTGTTATGAAGAGGACTTTCTCACAGAAGGACTCAGGAGGGACATGGCTACTCCTTCCCTTCCAGCAGCTACCAGATAGCAAAATGGGCCAATTCTCATGATGCTGTTCTGTGAGCAAAAGAACATTCCAGAATATAGCAACTGGAGTGTCAACTAGGCCCTGTATTTTAGGGCTCTTTCTTTCAGCCATTCCTCATTGTGTTTAAACTAAGGGACAACAGTGTTCATCTCTATGACCCAGGGGACCAATGAATAGAGTCTCCAGTGGCTGTGAAAAGACCAGAGGCCTATCAACACACAGTGTGGTTATTTACTCCCATGGCTTCATTTTCTCAATATGGCATCTTGCTATAAGACTCAGACAGATCCAAAGCAAACCAAGCAATTGCTCTCCACACTTCCTGCAGTTCAAAGGTTCTGCACTATGGAATAATGAGATGCACTAGCAGTAACACCCTGTGCATGAGTCACACCTTTCCTCTGAGGAACTCTTTGCAGACACATGACAAGTTGTTGACAGACAGACAACTTGGAGAAAAGAGACCTGTGCCATAAGAAGCCACTCTGGGGACGACAGCTCTTCTAGCTCACAAATTGGCAACATGGTGTATTTCCAGTCTCAACCAGATATAAAGAAGGCCGATAGGCAGTGCATCCAAGGAAGCTGAGACCCTCTGGTCATCTACCCAGGAGACTAACATGGCCTGAGACAATCCCCATGCCCAAGTGACCCAGGGACAAGAGGTTACTCATGCTCCGATGTTTGATCCAAAGGGACAACTGCCCACTTTTCCCCAGGGGCAGATGAAGCCTGTGGTCGACTCAGCAATGTGGGACTCGAGGACTACCACCTGGCATCATCCCCCTGCACCCATGCAGAAGGTGCACTTCTGCGTGGACTGCCCAGTGTGCACCCCACCCACCCCCAGCTGTGCACGCCAGCTGCAAATGTCAAAAGGGACCGGCAGAGTTTTAGGAAATGGGGAGGCAAAGGCCTTGGCTGAGAGTCACTCTTTACATTCAGATGCCGGGGGCGGGGGGTTTGGGGGGTGGTGGTGCTAGAGGTGGAGAGTGAGGCCAAGAGAGGAAAAGGCAAGACAGCAACATATCCCCCAGCAACATGGAGCACGAGGCTCAGTAGGCAGGGCCGGTCTTTTTCATGTACACTGTCCCCTTCAATCCTCGGGGGAAAGCCTGGACACAGGTTTGCTCTTCATCTGCAGAGGGAAAAAAGAAAACGGGGGTCAGAGTAGGTGAGGTCATTTGTCAAAGGCCACACAGCTACCCTGGCCCCAGGCAGCAGGACCAGAATTACAATCCCAGTCATTCAGATTTTAGATTCAGTGAGATGTCCGGAAAAGGAGCTGCTGGTAGGCTGGTAGAGAGAGCGTGAGAGGCCGTGGTCAGGAGCTGTGGTGTGTGTAGGTCGTGAGGAACTGAGGTACTGGGTCTGCAGGGAACATTGGGAGAGGGAAGAATTTGGGGATGGAGTGTCTGGAGGGACAAAGAGGAAGATGATGCAGGGAAGTAAATTGTGTGTGTGTGTGTGTGTGTGTGTGTGTGTGTATGTGTGTCTGCATCTGCATATGTTCATGTATGTGAGTGCGTATGGAAGCCAGAGGTCAAAGCTGAGTGTCTTCCTCAATTGCTCCCAACTTTATTTTTTGAGACAGAGTCTATCACCGAATCTGTAGCTCACTGATTCAGATTGACTAGCTGACTAGCAGGCCCTATGGATCCCCCAGTCTTAGCTTTCTAGGACTGATATTACAGGTGCATGTCTTTAATATCTAGCTTTTCTAGTGTGGGTGTTTGGGATCAAACGTGGGTCCTCATGTGTGATTTTAATGATAATTGTCATTTTGACAGACTCTAGAACCACCTGGGGGAATGACCTCTGGGTGTGCCTATTTGGGATTATCTTGATTGATGCAGGAAGACTTAACCCACTACAGGTGGCACCATTCATGAACGAGATCCTTTCTTCATGAATGTGTTCATGGAGTGAGGAAGCTGAGCAGTACCCAGCCCTCTCTGCTCCTCTGGATGTGATGTGACCACCTTTTCAATGCCGTTTTGACTTCTCCACTGTGATGGACCCTGAACTCTGAACAGAAACAAGTCTTTCCCTTAAGTTGCTCCTGTTGGGGTATTTCATCTCACCAACAGGAGAAGAAGCTGAGACATCATGCCTGTGCTGTACACACTTTACCAACTGGGCCATCTCCTCAGGCATGGATCTTAATCTTCGTTGAATTGCGCTCCCCTGGGCACGGATGTAAGAGCGGCAGACAATGTCACTAGAAAACACACCAGGCATCACACATGTTGAAAAACTTTCAAGAGCTCTCTGGTGAAGGGAAAGAGGCTTGCTTGTGCAGGAGATGGAACACTGGCTTCCCAGTTTGGGGGAACTATTGGGATACCTTTGTGCTTCTTTTCAGAGTTCAGAGGAGAGCTCTGAAAGGATGAGGACCCGAGTTTGATCCCCAGAACCCATGTAATTATTCAGGTTTGGTGGCTTATGTAAGAGAGCATTTAATTTGGGGGCTCAGGTTCCAGGGTCCATGACTATCTTGGCAGGGAGCTTGGCAGCAAGGAAGCAGGCATGGTGTTGGAGCAGTAGCTGAGAGCTTACATCTGATCCACATAGGGCAGAGAGGAAGAGTGGGCTAACTAGGAATGGCGTGGGCCATTGAAACCTCGAATCCCACCCCCAGTGACATACCACCTCTGACAAGGCCACACCTCCTAATCCTTCCCAAACAGTTCCACCAACGGGGGACTAAGCATTCAAATATAGGAGCCTATAAGGGCCATTCTCATTCAAACCACCACAGTGGTACACACTTGTGACCCCAGGGTATGGGAAGTGGAGACAGGCAGATTCCCAGAGCTTGCTTCAGCCAGTAAGAGATCTTGCAGACTTAGGCTCAGGTGGTATTTGGGGTCACAGCACGACCCTTCCTTCCCAGGCCCTGCCCAATCCAGTCAGACACTGCCTGTATTTGAAGGCACTCCTCTGGGCCCCAGGCTGGTCAGAACCGAGCAGGACCCAAGGTCAACAGCCTCCAGAAGTCCATGAAAAACACACTCCCTCTCACACGGGGGTCCTATGTTGCCCTTCACAAACAACACTTATGCCCTGCCTTTTCCTGTCCCTCTTTTGAGCTCACTCTATCTCTCCATTCAGATCTGCAAACATCTCTCCATGCCTCCACTTTCCTCCCACAGAGGGAATGGGTAGAAATTCTAGGTGCCACCCTTCAAAGCCAGTGGGACAGAGATAAGGTGAGGATGAGACATACAAGGACTCGGGGGGTGGCGGGGGTGAGGGCAGGTGGAGAGGTGACTGGTGACAGTGTGTGCATGCTCAGACTTAGGGCTCCCATACTGGAGATCCTGTGTGCCCACTCTGGGCATTTACTGCCCATATGGGAAAATATTTCATCTTTCACGTTGCATCTGAGTGGCAAATATATGCTTGTTGCATTATGCCTGAGTAGTCTTACATCAAAATTTGCCCTCTATGGAGAAGAAATATATATATTAATTATGTTTTGGATTGACTTCATAGACATCTGGGAGCATAATTTAAGTATAAACTATACTCGAGACTCGCAGTGTTATTATTCTTATTTGATTTTTAACCCTAAGAATTTTCCAGTCTGACAGCCAAACCAACATTTGGGCAGATTTGCAGCTCTCTGGAGCTGAAGCCAAGCCAATGTTCTGCCCAAAGGAAAAGGTCCAAAATCCTGGAACTCAGAAGTGACACCCTCTCCCTGTGTCCCCATCGTCACCCATTCCCAGTGACCTCTGGAAACACTTTTATCACCTTGGACTGGCCTTGGAGCCCATGCATATTTGAGAAACTGCTTGCTTCATGGGCATCCAGCTTGCCCTGTGTCCCCCTGACATCCAGCTTGCCCTGTGTCCCCCTGACATCCAGCTTGCCCTGTGTCCCCCTGACACTCAGTTTGCCCTGACAGACTCGGTCCACACAGCTCTGGGTAAACGTTCTTCTGCACACCCCTCTCACAGTTGCCTGGGCCTCCCTGGGGAGGAAGGAAGGCTGTCAGCGGGTCATCTGACGGTAGTAACCCTGGGCGCCATCACTAGCAAGCCCTACCCCCAGGGCTCTGAAACTGGGCACTTCAGCCACGGAAACCCTGCCCGTGGTTGGGTAGAACCGAGAACCCCCAAACTCTGCAACCCCAGGGATGTCCAAGCCATCAAGCTTCCTTTGAGTTCTTCATTGTTTTGAAATGGAGTCTATATGAACGCTACATATGTGTGCACACGTACAGTATGACACCACACACACACATCATCATCATCATCATCATCATCATCATCATCATCATCATCATAGCCATACACCCAACTGTCCTAAGAGCACATTACACTCCAGTAACGCAGTCAGCCACAGATCCCAAGTCTCTCTACAGATTACTCTCTACATTTTTGATTGTATTTTCTGGGTGACCAGGAGGAATCCTGGTAGGAAGAACTTCCATTTTGACCAGGCATCAAGGAAAACACAGTCTTTTCCTTTCAGTTCAGTTCAACATATCTGAGAACTGACAAGACTCCACAGAGCAGACGCGGCTGCCACACATGGTGCATTCTGCTTTCTGCTCTGCTGTCTCCATGGTTCTGGGGCTGGAACCACAGGACACATTTATGCGATTACCTGAAGCCTAGGTCTCCACATGGAATGGGTCAGCAGGGTGGAGTCAGCTGCATTCCTGGAAGTCATCACTACATCGGAACAGCCGTGAGTAAGCAGCTCAGTGTATGCTGAGGAGACAGTGAAATTAAATATCCTTCCAATTTAATTCTCCCCAGGCCAGCTCCTCAAAATGTCCAAAGCCATCTCAATGTCACAAGAAACTGATGAAATATGGAGAAGCAACACTGGGGTGTAAAGAAAGAAAAAGTCTTCATCTATTTCTTTCACTTTTGTAAGTTTACAAAACCCACGTCCACAAGAACTGAGTGTTCTGGAGCCTCAGAGTCCACAGAAAGGACAGCTCATGGAAGGCCCTAAAGGTAGCCCTGGTTAACTTCAGAGAAAATTCACCTCTTGTGAAAGCAATTTATTCTGAATTGAAGTATTCGATCCGGGTGGGATGCTCTTTAAGACACGGAAAGTTCTAAAGGGAAGTTTTTAAGACTCAGGAAGTGAACAACTCACAAGTCCTAGGAAGTCCCCAAAGCTTACTGATGCACAAGCCCCACCCCCAAGGTTATGTAAGTAGTAAAGACAGTGGAGGAAAGGAGTGTCTCCTTCCTGCTGAGCTTCCTATGAGTCACACAGAGAGCCCCACTGTTCCAGCTTTCATGAGTGATGTCACCTATGCTAGGGTGGGCTTTTTAGTGACATGGCTGCCTTTAGGTCCCTGCTCTTGTAAATAGCCCCTCACCCACACTTCTATAAGTAACCCCAGTAAGTTCTTTGGTTCAGCAAATTGGACTTCAGTGGTGATATTATTTTGGCCTATTGTTAGATCCCCTTTTGGGGTGAGTAGACAGCTGTTCCATCTCCCTGGGAATAGTGTTACATACACCTCCATGCAGAGAATGTTACAACAGCTAGTAAAGGAGATAATGCGAACCAAGTATTCGAACTTCCATGAAAGACAGAAGCGAGGGGTCTGGCCAGCAGGGAGAAGGTTGCTCAGCAGAGGAGCTGAGGGCTGGAGACACACTTGAGAGGAGGTCAAGGACAAGCGAGCAAGGAACACAACTTTGGAGGTCAACTGTAAGCAAGAGGTTTTGAAGACTGGTGTGCTGTGGGATGGTCTGTATGTCAAATCTGTTGCTCTGAATGGTCAATAAATAAAACACTGATTGGCCAGTGGCCAGGCAGGAGGAAGTATAGGCGGGACAAGGAGGAGAAGAATTCTGGGAAGTGGAAGGCTGAGTCAGAGACACTGCCAGCCGCCGCCATGACCAGCAGCATGTGAAGATGCGGGTAAGCCACCAGCCATGTGGCAAGGTATAGATTTATGGAAATGGATTAATTTAAGATATAAGAACAGTTAGCAAGAAGCCTGCCACAGCCATACAGTTTGTAAGCAATGTAAGTCTCTGTGTTTACTTGCTTGGGTCTGAGCGGCTGTGGGACTGGCAGGTGACAGAGATTTGTCCTAACTGTGGGCAAGGCAGGAAAACTCAAGCCACACTGGTGTGCCCAGAACCTAAGCTGAGGGTTTCTGTCTCATTTGGAATGGATGGACAGGTGGCGGAGAAGATGTCTTCCAGAGTTCTATGGAACGGTATTATGGTTTGACTCTGAAATACCCACAGTGCTGTTTTGAATGCAGTGGACCTTTAGGAGGTGTGGCCTGGCTGGTGAAAGCGGGTCACCAGGGCCAAGCCTTTGAAGGTTTTTGCTGCCCCCTGGTCCACCGTGATGTGAACAGCTCTACCTCACACTCTTGCAGCCCAGGCTCAGCTGCTCTACCATATCTTTCCTGCCATAATGGAGACAATTCTCTGAAAGCGTGAGTCAGATACACGCCCCCTCCTCTCCATTGTCTCTGTTGTATATTCTGTCACAATGGCACACAAAACCTGTAGAAATAAGGACAATTGGACATTGGTGGAAACACACAGACTGGCCTCAAGGCAATGCCCACTTCCTCCTCATGTACTGCCCATGCCCACCCTCGGGCTGGATGGAGGCTTTCTTTCTGTAATCTGCCACCCTGCCCTGTTCTACACCCCTAGTCCCTCCTCCCAGGGAAGGTACCGGTTCTCAATAACACAGTTCCATACTGACCTTCGACACCCTGAATAAGGTTCCTATAAGTCTTCTAAAAGATGCCAGGCAGGGCTGCAGCAGGAACTCAAGAGCTTACACAGGAAGCAATATGGACTAGGAAGGAGGGCCCAGCTGGTGGGAACGTCATCTGGGCAGCAAAGTATATAGGCCAAGAGGAGGCGCATGCTAGAAAGAGTGCTGACAGCTCCAGGGGAAATGTGCATGTCTGACCTGCAGGAAGCCCTGCCTCAAGGTCCTCTCAGTGTGTCCCAGCATTGACCTGCTCAGCTGGGGTAACGTAAGCGTGGCAAATTCTCCACGAGCATCAAGCTTGGCTTAAAAGGATGCTGTTCCTTTTGATGCTTGGAGACCCTCAGAGAGTCTCCCCTGATGGATCTTATTATACTCTGGGCTGGTACTCGCTACCCAGGACTGACACTTGTGAGCCATCCTGTTATAACTGCACCTGGCCTTCATGGCCAACACCATAAAGATGGGCAGGAGCCCTGCACAGCGATTGGTTCCAGAGAACTCTGAAATACAAATTACCCACTCTTGGGTATTTTTAACAGCAGCACAAATGAATGAAGATACCCAACCTCTGTGTGCTGAGACGGAGTAAAAGGGAAAGCGAGCTGAGCACCAGCTGCCATCTCTCCTGGCTTCCTGACTATAGATGCAATGGGACGAGCGGCCTCGAGCTCCTGCTGTCGCGACTTCCCGCCATGACGGACTGCACCCTCCAACAGTGAGCCAGACCACTCCTTCTTTAGCTCGCTGTTGTCCAGGATTTGATCAGAACGAGAAACTCTCCAGGGAGATGGCCCAGTGGGTAAAGTACTTGCTGCACAAACACGAAGACGTGAGTTCGGGTCCCCACCACCTGTGTAGAAGCCAGATAGGGAGGCACGTGTCTGTAAACCACAGCACTAGAGAGGGGGGGACAGGAAGGTCCCCGAGGCTCAGCCACCAGCCAGGCTAGCAGAGTCAGTGAACTCCAGGTTCAGTGAGAGAAAGTGTCTTAAAAAGAAAAACAGAAGAATGAATTAATCCTGGATGCCAACCATCCAGGATTATTTGTTATTATGTTGTGTGATCTATATGCACACAACAAAGGCACACACACACACACACACACACAACAGAGATAGATAGATAGATAGATAGATAGATAGATAGATAGAGAGAGAGAGAGAGAGAGAGAGAGAGAGAGAGAGAGAGAGAGAGAGAATATCAGGATAAACGGAATGTCTAGGAAGAATGCTAAGGTCGTGGTTGGGAGTACAAGGTGGCTAGAGAGGCAGAGGCTGACACTGCCAGGATGCAGACAGGGTTTCCAAACTGACGCATGGTTAATTTGGGTTTGAAATGTCTTTGTTCTGCAGGCCAGAACTTTAGTGTAAACCTGGCATTGGGAAGCAGCTAGAACGGAAGCAGAGTCCTAATTCAGCCGCATTTTGAGCTTCTTGGAAAGAAACCACAGCAGTGAGGGGGCGGTTCTCGGCCAGTGTCCCAGAGCCTGGGCGGTTTTCTTCTCGTGCTTCATCCAGGGACCTGAAATTTCCGAGTAGCCCTTTACCTTAGGTCTTGGAGGGTAACTGCATAATAATATATTGTTCAAACAAGGGCATTCGGAGAACACAGGGGGCAACTGGAGCACAGCAGAGGTGCAGAGGGCGGGCACTCCCTCCCTCCCTTTTGAGACAAGAGCAGATTGGATTGGGTCTGGCTTTCTTTCATGCTAGTGATGGAACTCAGGGTCTTGTACTGGTAGCAAAGTGTTCTACCACTGAGCTACATCCACAGTACCTGCTTCTCTGATACAGCGCCACTGTGTAGCCCAGGCTGGCCTCAGACTCATATCCTTTTGTCCCGGACTCTTGGCATGCTGAGATTACAGGCATGCATCACCACCATGCTACCTGTTTGTCCTTTTTTAAAAACAGAGAATTATGTCTCTTTAGGGAATTCTTTTCTAACAAAATTGTTTTCCTTTCTCTTTCCCTCCCTATACCTTTCTGCTTTGTGGCCTCCCGTTCCCAGAGTCCTGCTTTCTGCTCTCACGTCACACGGGTCCCTCCCCTTCACCCTTGTGTCCCTCTTGTGGTCCCTTGTCTAATTTCAAAGTTTACATCGCCCCCTTATTTACATACATGCAAACATTAACAGTTAGGATCTACATATGAAAGAGAACATGTGACTTAGTCTTCCTGAGTCTGGGTCTCCTAGCCAAATATAATACTTTCCAGATCTACCCAATTTCCTGGAAATTCCGTAATTTCATTGTTCTTTATGGTTGAATGAAATTCCATTGTGTATGTAGCACATTTTCATTATCTGTTCTTCAGTTGATGGGAATCTAGGCTGTCTCCATCTTCTGGGTGCCGTTAATGGAGCCACAATGGCCACGAATGTTCAAGGGGCTCCGTGGTAGGATACGGAGTCCTCTGGTGTGAGCCTAGGAATGGCAAAGCTGGCCATCTAGCTTCCAGTGCACCAAACAAGGAAGGGACTCCCCCCTGTCCCTCACTCACTATGACCACTGGTCACTATGCTTCCCTTTGAGCCTTCTTCTAGGTCCAGGGGATGGTTTTCCTACAGGGCTGGATTCTTCAGCCAGCAATGAGCTAGACAGGCTTATTTCAATTTCTCTGTCATGGCTGCAAGGGTGGAGGGGGTCTGAACACTCACCTTTAGAGCACTTTTCCTGGGCACTCAGAACCCTGTTGAAGGGGGGAATCTTGCCACTCCCTGAGCCAACCACTTTGTGGGGGAGTCTCCCCTGACTGCCCATGGGCCTTAGACAAAGTCCTCGGGAGAGACGCCTACTCCCTTCTCCAGAGGCATCGGCTCCCAGACCCCAGGACAGGTCTGTGGGCCTGAATGCAGCTTCCCGAAGATCACAGAGAGAACTTGCTGAGACAGCGTGTCAGCAGTTACCCAGAAGTCCCTGGGATCCTTAGCCGAGGTGAAGGTGAGCAGGCATGCGGAGGCCATCAGGAACCCAATGCAGACACAAGAACATTTTAGATCTGGATCTCTTGGCCCTGGTCCTTCGCCACTGCACCCCACACCCTGTACAGCACCAGGCACACCGTGGGGGTTCAGTCAGCATCAGCAAATCACCGATGCAGTACGCTCAGGCCTCCAGTGGTTGTGTGTTTGAGCCTGAACCATGGGCTGTATGGGCTCTGAATCATGGGCTTCCAGTTCCCCAGTGAACCCTGGAACAAGAGAGTAAAAAAAAACAATTTTAGAAATTACCAAATCTGGGGGTAGTGGGGGGATGGTTCAGTGGGTGAAGTCCTTGGCCCCAAACCCTGAAGACCTGAGTTCAAATCCCCAACTCTTAAGTGAAAAGCCAAGTTCAGTGGTACCTGGATGTAGCCTCAGTGCTGGGGAGATGAAGAAAGAAGGACCCAGAAGCTTTGCTCGCCAGCCAGTGTAGTCAACTGGTGAGATCTGGGTTCAGTGACAGTCACAGATGAAGACATCCGACATCAACTACCAACCTCTGTAGCTGCACACATGTGGGGACACACACACACACACACACACACCAAATCCTTGAGGGGTTAATCACAGACTATGATAATGTACATCATACTTCAAAAAAGCCGCGAGACAGGACTCTTAATATTTTCACCCTGAAGAAATGTCTCCTGAATGAGGAGACAGATACACTTACCTGGGTGTGAGCATCACACAATACAGGCATGTATTGAGCTGCCACAGGCATTCATAAATATGTTAAAGTCTTACATGCCAATTTTTTAAAATGCCCAATTTTAGCAAATATGGTGACGTACACCTCATCCAGGCACTCAGGAAGCTGACGCATGAGGACTGTTGCAAATTTGAGCTTGGCCTTGGTCCTCCGTCCATTCCCTGTGGCACACAGGGCAGCTGGCCCCTCTGTGACTTGCCTTGAACATCTTGGCGACCTTGGAAGGGGACTTCTCTGTCTGCGGAAGGAAACGGGAGGTGGTTCTGGCGTAGCTCTTCGGGTCGTCTGAGCATAAGCAGAGCGTTGCAAACGCAGGCCGTGGTGGGAGGGGAGGAAACGGGGTGAGGTCCGGCGTAAAGATGTCTGTGTCAAGGGTTTGGCAAAACCCGGATCCACCTTTTTTTGAGGGCCCTGTGCTCACCTGTGGGGTTTGTCCAGTGCCAACTAACCATGCTGTTCAGTGCTGGGCTTGGGGACTGTCCAACCTGCCCTTTTCAGCTGGACACTAGTGCTGCCCCAGAGCTGGCTGTCTTTACTGCAGGGAGTCATCCTTCCCACTAAGAGAACGTTTTCTCTGCATGTGTGAACATATATATCTGTGTTTTATGTGTTTATGGGTGTACATGTGTATGTGTGCATAAAGGTCAGATGACCTCTGATCTCAACATGTCCTTCCTCGTGCACTATCTACCTTTTTTTTTGAGACAGGGTCTCTCTCTGACCAGGAACACACTAATTCAAGGTCAGGGAACCTCAAGGATCAGAGAACCTTAGGGGTCAGGGAACCTTAGGGACCAGGGAACCTTAGGGATCAGGGAACCTTAGGGATCCTCTTGTCGCTGTCTCCTCAATGCTGGGATTATAAGATACCACCACGTTGTTGTTTTTTGTTTTTGTTTTTCTAACTGGGTTCTAGGGATTGAACTCCAGTTCTCAATCACTGAACTGGCTCAGCTATTTACCTAGTCCCGAGCAGGAATTGGCTGAACTGTGTCAACCAGAATAAGAAGGAACACAACAGTCATTCTGTGAGCTGTGTGCTGGCTTCTGCTGGCTTCCCAGGCGATTCTAGGTGGTGACTTGGAGACTTTGCTGCCTGGGGATGGACTGTGAGAGGCTGGGGTCAGCTTTATACTTCTCCCATCCCTGCTTTAGCCCATTGTGTGGTGTCTGCACTGTGCAGGGCTCATAGGTGAGCCGACATGTGTCTCCCAGAGGCTGTAAGGTCTAGAGCCAGACAGTTGCCATAAGCGCTGTGACTGGGGAGTGGACAGATGTCATGGCTGACCTTCACTGTGGACTTGGATTAGGAAGCACCTAGGACACTCGTGCAGCAAACCTTTAAATTAAACGGGATGGGCGAGCCCTGCTCTGGACGTGGACAGCACCACCCCATCTCTAGGGTCTTTGACTGAGGAAAGGGGGAAGAAGAGAAAGCCAGCTGAGCACCAGCCTTCCACTTCCTCTATTCCCTGGTCAGCTGAGATGTGAAGCGTCTTGGCCACACACTCCACAGCCACGAACCCTTCTGTGTCTTCTGCACGATCTCAGACCCTGAGCCCAAATGAATCCTCCCTGTGAGGTGCTCTTGTCAGAAAAGTAGCTAATCCAGCAGAGCAGCCAGACACAGAGCAAGAGCAGAGAGGGAGCCCAAGGCCGGTGGGTTCCTTTAACCAGGGTCTTGAAAGAAAAGACCGCCCCACTGGGCTCAAGTCTGCTTAGAATCTGCTCCCATGCATGCTGTGAATACCGAGGCCCCGGAAAGGCTGCCAGATTTCACAAACAAAAAACCAGGATGCCCAGCTCAAAATGCAGTTTGCATGAGGTGGATCCTAATATGGCATGGGTCCTGCTTTCAAATTATGACACTCACATGTATCTGAACTGAAAAAAATGATTTGTTGTTTATTTGGAGTTCAGATATAACTGAGAGTCTTTTTATTTGTGTGTGTGTGTGTGTGTGTGTGTGTGTGTGTGTGTGTGTGTGTGTGTGTGTGTTTGTGCATGATGTATGTATGCAGATGTTATAGTGTATGTGTGGAGGTTGGGAGACAACCTCGGTGGTGTTTTTACTCCAAATAAATCACACACAGAGGCTTATTCTTTACTTATGAATGCCCGGCCTTAGCTTGGATTAGTTTCTAGCCTTAACTTATCCAGTCTTCTTTTTCCTCTGGGCTTTTCCCATTGTCTTACTTCTGTATCTTACTCTTACTCCATGGCTTGCTGTGTAGCTGGGTGGCTGGCCCCGGGAGTCCTCCTCCTTCTCTGGCTCCTGGATCTTCTCTCCTGTTTCTCCCAGTTTTCTCCCTGTATATATTCTCTCTGCCTGCCAGCCCCGCCTATCCTTTCTCCTGCCTCGCTATTGGCTAGTTCTTTATTAGCCCATCAGGTGTTTTAGACAGGCACAGTAACACAGCTTCACAGAGTTAAACAGATGCAACGTAAACAACAGTAACACACGTGGAAATAACGTTCTACTATACCTCGGTTGTCAGCCCTCTCCTGCCTTGTCTGAGGCGGGGTCTCTCTTGTCCACCACTGGGTTTGCCAGGCCAGGTGGCTCGCAGGGTGCTGGAGTTCCTCCTGACCCCATTCCCCTGTAGAAGTGCTGGGATGACAGAGGGATGAGTTACTGCATCCAGCTTTTTGTGGGTTCTGAATATCCGAACTGGGCCTGCCTGCTCCCTTATGCCCCAAACGCGGTGCATAGTATACACCAATAGTTTTTCTTTTAGTGTAAGCATCATTTTATAGGAGCCTGGTTCTGGGATCTAAAACACCTCCAGACATCAAAAGAGAAGGGTTAGAATCACTGTGCCAGCAACTAGAACATTCTAGAAATCACTGAAGGAGAGGTAGGGGTGAGAATGAGGCCGCAAGGTCACAGAGGTGCAACCCACAGGCTCCTTTTTTGTGGAGGATGTAACTGAAGGGAGTCTGGAAGAAGAGACCCAGCCTGCTAACCTCAGAGCTGGGAGCGAGGACAGAGCCCAAAGGGAGGCATATCCTGGGGTCAGCCCAGCTGCACCCTGCAGCTCTCAGAAGAAACATGGGCACCCCACATCTCTCAGGAAGAGAAGGGGCCTCCAAGATTTCCCAGGAGAAAGAGGGGGTACCCAGCACATCTCAGGAAGAGTGCCAGTATACAGCCTAGGGTCTCCTCTGACACTCCCATTTAGATGAGGGTCCAACCATCTCGGCTCTACCCCCCACCCCCTCCCCCACTCTCCCCACCCCTCCCCCCCATCATCATCCACCTGAGATTTTTAACCCTTCTCTATTCACACAGCCTTCTGCCTTCTCTGCTCCCCACTCCAATTTCCCACTTCACAGCCCAAGATCTGAAGAGGCGCTCGGGGGTGCTGGGGGGGGCCCAGGAGCACTTGAGAGAGCCCCACCTCCCTGGCTGCTGGGGTCCCTCTTGGGTTGCACTCACCGGCTTTTACATAAGGAACTAATGTCTTTTCAAAGCATAAGATCACCCGCCCGTGTTTTGACAGTTTGGCGTTAGTGGAAATATCATTAAACTTTTTGAAAACAAGGGCTTTGAAACTCAATCCCCATATTGTTTACACGGTCGTCCCCCCTCCCCCCGCCTCCCCCCACTGCCACCTTCCGAGTTCGTTTCTACTTGCTTAGGCACAGTGAATTCTCTCTTCACTTTCAGCACTCAAAACAAACACTGGGTCTGCATAGCGGAGGGTGGAAAAAATAACATGTGAGGCAGAACAGGCTTTTGATGCCTGGGAGGACAGGCCCGCTGCAAACCACCTTGGTGAGTCACCTGCATTCTGCGCATACCCCTCTGAGGAACAGGAAGTGTGGGTATGTTTGACCCGAGGCAAAAAGAGTATGTCAGATGTCTAAAGGCCTCCTGGCTGACACCCGCCCCCCTCCCCCCAGCAAGCACCACCTTCTCCAATGCGGCCTTGGCCTCAGGACACTGGTGGACCCAAAGCGTCCATCCCACATCTACCTCTCATTTATTCTCTCTCCTCTGGCTCTGCTTTTAGCAGGCCAAGTGTAAAACGGCCAGAGTAATAAAACTTATAAAAATAGAAGTGTGTGGTATGTGTGTATACAGTGCACACACACACTGTATACACACACACACACACACACACACACACACACACACACACATGCTTAGAAAACAAAGAACGCGAGCACAGTTGGTAGAAGAGTTGCCTAGAGTGCATGGAGCCCTGGGTTCAGGGTCCAGTTCCTAGCACCAAATAAACTGGGTATGGCCATGCAGGTATGGCAATGTCTACCTGCGGTCCCCACACTGGAAGGATCGAAAGTTCAAGATTGTCCTCTGTTGAGGACAGTGAGCAAGAGACATGAGATCCTGTCTCAAAAATTAAACAAACAGAAGAAGAAAGAATAAAGCGACAGCCCTCAGAACGGAGGCTGGTGAGAGTAGGGAGGGGGTGGGGAGTGAGAGTGGTCGGGCGGGGAAACTTGTCACGAGATGTCCCTCGTGGATAGTGGGACTGAGCCTCGGGGCTCCGTTGCTAAGAAGTGAAGTGAAGTAAGGCAGATCAGCTGCCCTGTTCCTTCTCACCTCAGCCATTCACTGCAGGGAGGTAGTCCTTTACACTCTTTACCGTGAAAAGCTGCAGAACACGCTGCAGGAAGGAAGGAAGGAAGGAAGGGGGAGAGAAGGGGATTGAATTGAACTGAAAGCAAGATTTTTTTTTTTCTTTTAAAGAACCGGAACCTCTGAGAACAAGCCAGATGTTATAAGGTCTTGACTGGTAAAGGTTCAGGGGCTGGGGCTAGGGTTCCTGGGAAAGACCTTAGGGTTCTCTTGTGTTTACAGCTTCTGAAAGTGGAGAGCTCACAGGACAGATAGAGAAACAGCTAGGTCCCATAGCTAAGCTCTCTCCACGTGGAGGGAGAGCTTTCCAGAACATCGATAGGACCAGCAGGTCATAGAGAGGGCTGGGGAGTCCTAGAGAGTCTCAGAGGTCACCAAGATCTAGGCTTCCTTAATTAGCTGACCAGTGAGCCCCGAGGAGCTGCTTGTCTGCCATCCCCAGTACTGAGAAGAGAAACCCGTGACAAGTCCTCTACCTACTGAGCCATCCCCAGACCTCTCTCTTCTACTTTCAATGACCCTGGGTAAATGCCTTACAGACCCAGCCAGGCCTCCTGGTCTCAAGGTCAACTGATTGGTGGCCTTAGTTCTCTTCCAACTCAATGTCTTTATCATATACTTTAACATATTCCCAAGGCTCTGAGGACGAGGCCCAGGGCCTCTCTGGGGACAGTTATTATGGGATGGTCTGAGTCTCAACCAGGCTCTGAGATGGGTTCTTGTTTAACCTACCACTTATTCACAAGAACAAATACCCACTCAACAGTGCTCTGTGCAGCAGAGAAATAATCCAACAGCAATGTAACTGATGACAACCCGCGTACCATGTCCTCGGTGATTGTTCTAGGCTTTCTTTAAAAGTCATTCAATCCTCATGCCAGTTCCGAGGGATGAGCACTGCTACCAGCTCCCCTGTGCAGAAGAGGGGAAATACAGAGCTGACTGTCGCCAGAGGGTAGAGCAGAGTTAGAACCTGGGACTCTGCCTCAGAGGTGACATCCTTAAGAATCAGGATTAGGAAGAGCTCTACTGAAGGCCAGGTGCCCTCTTGGCCTTTTGATCCCTGTCAGACCCCGTGTTGAGAGAAGGTTCTCTCTGTCATGTCTAGGCTTCCACAAAGCAGGAAAGGGCATGGCATGCAACTCCGTCTGTCCTACCACCCTGATACCAGCCCAGGCCTGACTGCATGAACTTGAGCTTCATGCAGCTGAGGATTCGGATAGGCTAGAAACACACCCGCCTTGTGTGTTTGGCTTCGATGTGCAAATCTAGCCAGTGGTGGCGGAGGCATGGGCTCTGGCTCACAAGCAGAAGGTATCTTCTACAGAGGACAGTGCCTTCCATGGGATTCCCCCTTTGCCCTCAAGGGATCCTGGGGTCACTTAGGAGAGGAGAGAGCGAACTCCCACAGGCTGCTCAGGTCCCCCTTTGGGTCTAACTCTGCCGACAACAAAACACAGTGGGCCTCTGAGGAGGGGACCATCAGCTACCCTGGTCTGTTTGGTTTTATCCCCCCCCCCCCGCTTCGCGCGCCCCTGCAAAGCAGAGGGAGAGGGAGAGCAGGTCCTAAAGCCCACTGTGGGGGCCATTTCCCTAGACTGTTCTAGAACTTAGTTCATGGGGCAATAGCCAGGCCCCAGTTGGCAAGATCAGCTCTAGGCGAAAGAGAGTGAAGGGCCGACTTGAAGCTCCCTGGGCCCCCAGAGACGCCGGATGGGAAGAAACTAACCGCCAGTTCCGTTCATTTCACAAGCTCACGGCAAACCCCAGAGCGTTGCTTTGTTGCTTAAAAACGATTTAATTTTTGCAATCTTGCAAAAAGAGCGGGTGCCCATGTGAGAACTGATGTTTGAAGAGTGATGTCTGTGAGGTAGAAAGACTGGTGGCCCCTCTCCCAAGAGGGCAGCTAGCAGGCATGGGGGCATGCGCTAGAGTCAAAGCTATATGTGACCTGTCCTTCCCACTTCAGTCACAGGACCTGGTCCCCAGGAGGAGCCAGCTCCCTGCTATGAGACCAGGACAGTCATCTTCCCGAGATTCATCTAGAATTCAGCTGCTTCCTCCTCCTCTGGATCTGAACTCAGGCCTTTGTGCGAGCTCTTTTTCCACGAGCCAGCTCCTCGGGTCCTCAGCCTGCTTTTCTTTGAGACTTGGGATGGGATGGGGGTAGACAAGGCCCAATGGGGTGGCAGGAGAGGCGGGGGCTTCCCCTCAGGCAGCCTGTTCTGAACCACAGCTCAGCCTCAGGTCTATTGCTCAGCTCTGACGGTGACGTCATGTAGTCGGATCTGGGCTCTTTTCTGAAAAGTGGACGCAGTGGTTCTGGTTCCGTGTGGTTGCTGGGACACTAACATGGGACAACTGTTCCATGAAGAACCTCACATGACAATGGGGCCCACCCTGGACTCTGTGAAGGGTTGCTCTCTTATTGTTTTTCCTGTTACTGCCAGCGTGAATAATGCCCTCAAGGTGGCCTCCCTCAAAGGAGTCATTGACCGGCCAGGGACTGTGGGACTTCTCACTCCTCATTCTCTTCTGACAAGGATACATGGCCTGAGTGCCTGGCCCTTCAAACACTCGAGCTTGGATCTCTCTGCAGAGCCCTCTATTTGGGTCTCCTCGAGGGGCCAGTCTTCCAGGACAACCATCCCTACACTCACGTCCCAGCAAGGCTGAGTCTGTGGCCGGATCTCTCTGAGTCTCTTACACTGCAATGAAAACACAGCGCAGGTTCAAGCCACACTCCCCCGAGGCTGCTGGAGGCCAGAGCTACCCAGAGGAGACACACCCATTCCCATATTCAGAAGGCTGAGTGTGCACAGATGATCTAGGTTCTGGTTGTGGCCGGGCACAGCACATGTGCCAATGTCCTCCCTGCAGCCCACATCTGGATGGAGTGGCCGGGGCACATCAGCTGTGCTTATGCTCTGTCTGCCCACTATCAATAAGAGTCATGTTTGCCCAAGGTCATTTGGATCACCCGTGTGTGTTTCCTCAGCCCAAGTGAAAGGACAGGTAGGTCTGGCTGCTCTTAAAAGGACACCCACATAGCCGAGCAGAGGTCACTGCCGTCCACTGCACATGGTCCTGCACATGGATGCCAATTCAGTGATTGGCATGGAAGCCAGGGAAGCTGGGGCAGTGAGCAGGCCATCAAATCATTTCCCATGAGGAGACTGGAGGATTGCTCACTTTGTCAGCAGACGTGGCGGCTGAAGGAAACCTCGCTTTGCATCTCAGCAGTCGCTCCTGAGAACAGCTATCACTCCCTTCTGACCATGAGGGTCTCCGTTGTCTATTTTGGCTGAATTCCTCTGCCCCGAGCCTCCAAGGCAGGGCTTTCTCCCCATCAGTGGATGGACATGGGAGATAACAGCACTTAGTTCTGGAAAAGGAAGAAAGCACAGCATACACAGGTCAGAGGTGAACCACCCTACCTTGATGACCTCAAATATGTGCAGAGTAGTGATAGACAGAAGGAGAAGCGGGGTGCACGGTGACACCGGGGACCTGGTGCTGGGTGCTGTCTTAAAAGCTTACGGCACATGAACTCATTTAATCCTTATCATGAAGTATTACTGTGACCACCTTACAGACGAGGGGACTGAGCCTCCATAATGCAAGACTGCAAAGTGAGAAGGAAGTGAAGCAGCCTGGGGTCAGGGGCTAACAGTCTGTGTTCTGACCAAGGTCTGCGTGCGCCACCTTGACGCGAAGATGTATAGGTGGGCTGTATCCTGCAAAGCCGAGAACGGACTCTAAGCCGGACAGAGAGGTGCTTGCCTATAATCCCGGTAGTTTGGAAAGTGGAGGCTGGAGGACCAGAAGTTCGTCACCCTTGGACTCAAGGCTAGCCTGGGCTATGTGAGACACTGCCTCAAGCACAAAGGAATTGAGCTGGGAAACTAACTTCTCAACCCAGGGCACAGCCATGCGGCCAGTTACTTCCCAGTGGAGAGAAGGCTGCTTCCCGTGTTGTCTCCTTCCCAACGCTTCTCTACAAGAGAGCCAGCCCTCACTCCTGCTCCACAGAGCTAAGTCTCACAGAGCTGGGAAAACAAAGCCCCCACACTGTGCCCCTAGACCGTCCCCAGACCTATTGTGCAAGCTTCTATTACAGCAGCTGTGGAGGTCGCCCTCGCGGTCATGGTTTTCTAACTGCAAAGGAAGAGGAAACCCATGTCAGAAAGAGGGCATTTTGCCAACCCCACATTCACGTGGGGGGACCTCAAATGTGAACTGGGTCTTTGGAAGAAGCTGGGTGCTCCGGGAGGGCGGGGCGGTTTCTCTGAAGGCTGCAATGTGGCAGGGTGGGGACGGTCCCTAGACAACCAACCTGTGGAAAGTGAGGGGTGAGAGGCTGTGGGGATGAGGAGGGAAGGACAGAGGAAACAGGGGGAAAAGAGAGCAACAGAGAAAGGTCTGGCTCCAGAGGGTGACACCTCTCTGAAGAGCAAGGAGGCCACATGGTGTCGAGAGGACATGCCGGGCCCTGTGCCTGTGCTCTCAATAACCTTCCAGGTCCAGTGGAGTGACCAGTGGGTTCTTGGGCAGAAAGAATATGCTGGGCACATTCTCTGGAGTCTACCCTCCAGGCTGTTCTCTCCCTTGCTGAACATCTTGTCTTGAAAAGGCCTAGAAGAAGGACAGAAACCTCGTGGCTGCAAGTTGCTCTCCCAGATGACACTGGGAGGTAAGAGGAAGCTTCAGGTGAAGAAGACAGGACTCTTTTTGGTCTTCCCATGTAGCACCTATACTGACACCATGAGCACATACTTCCTCACGTACAAAAATAGCGTGCCTACCCCATGAAGTGCCGTGGGTGCAGCCCGAGGAGCTGTTTACCCCCTTAAGGAGTACCACATTATCTGGAGGGAGGAAGGGGGTCTCGGCACAATAAACAGAGATTTGGGGGCTGGAGAAGCTGGGTGATGGACAGATCAGAAGTATCTGCCCAGACAGCAGGAAGTATAGGCATTGGGGCCTTCCACACCATAGTGTGCCACGAAACTTCCCAATGAGGGCACCGTCGGGTCATTTCCTACAATCAGCCCCAGAGATCACAGCCCCACAGGGCGATCTCTGAGCCAGCCTGGAAATCATGAGCTGGTGGGAAGTGAAGAACCTTGCCCTAACTAGTACTCAGCCCAATTCAGCACCTGCCCCCCCATCCACAGCCACTAGCCACAGCCGGAGCCCTGCCTGCCATCAAGAGCTGTGTGGCCGAGAGCAGCAGGGATTCCACACTGGAGGCAGCTCACCAGGTTGTGCATGACTACACTCTAAGAACACTGGCCTCTGGCCTCAGACTGTGTCCCACTGTCCCGGCACACTTCACCACAGGAGCCACCCCTTCCTCTGCCAGGAGGCTCAGGACCTCACGGAGGCTTGGCCTGATTCATGGCTAGGAAGCTGATGCCTGGCATTGCTCAGCCAGGGTTCTGTCTCTCTCTCCCTGTCCCACTGCTTTCTCCCCATCATGGTGACCAAACTGTTACCACGTGACCTTGCACACGGTCACCAGAAGCCACTTTTTTCCCATGGTGACACCACACCTGGATGTGCCTCCCTTCCTCCGATGGGACACTATGTCTGCCATGGGGCATCTGGTAAACTGAGGCTCCTGTTCTTGGTGTCTTGGGGCTGAGTTCCAGGACGGGAACCTGACTATGCCTCTTCGGTCTCTTGTCTTCTTAGGACAGACGGCACACATTGCGAAGTAGATGACTTCAGCTCTGAAAGGACACACCCAAGCCCTCCATCGTCGGGCCTTGGTTGACCCCCTCATCTATTAGTGCCTGGATTCTTCATTTGCCAAACAGGCTCAGTGAAACACACGGGGTTCAAAAGAGTCCTGGGTGTGAAGATGCTTTGAAACTCCCAGATCTGGGAAGAGAAGTCTCCTCCAGTGGCCCTTGTTCCACACAGCAGCAGAGGACCAGGTGGCTCACCTGTTTACCATCCTGCGTTCCTGAACTTTTGTCTTATTTGGAATTTTTTTTTAGTGTTCTCAGGACACAGTGTTCACTGGTGACCTTTTGGTCTCTGAACACGTGTTCCCATGCAGACCCAAATCCATGGCTGTCCTGAACCCAAGGGCATACCAGAGGGATAGAGTAGGGAGGCCAGAGTGGCCTGTGGGAAGCAGCCTGCATCCAGACAGCTCCATTAGACACTCCTAGTCTGTAATTTGGAGCCTGAAAAACATTAGCTGGAACTTAAAATAAGTTGGACCTTGTCTCCTGGATATTTCAAAGTCAACTGAAATGGTAACCCAGGGTTTAGCCCAGATTGTGTGGGTGTGTTTAGAAACTGGTGACTTTAAGTGCTCTGGGGGTGTTGGGGGCCTGTGGTGCCGGGCTTCATTGGAAGACTCCCACCTGCTTGGCCTTTCTGGGTAAATTTTTGTTGTCTGTTTTGTTTCAAGTGTGTGCACGTGCGTGTGTGTGTGTGTGTGTGTGTGTGTGTGTGTGTGTGTGTGTGTGTGACTAGAGAATGGACCCAGGGCCTTTGAGCAATGCTCTACCATTGAGCCACATTCCCAGTACTTCTCATACTTCTTACTTAAAGCCCAAGAGTCTCTCTCTGTTTCCAGATGGGCCTTAAACTCACTCAAGAGCCTAGGCAGACTTTGAACTTGTAGTCCTCCTGCCTCGGTCTCCCAGGCAGCTTGCTACAGGCCTGTGCCACCAGGCCTGGCTAGGTGAGAGTTTTAAGAAAACAGAACTCTTTTGTCCCTAGAGATGTTGGCTGCTGCCCGGCGTCCCCAAGTCACCCCTCACTAAAGCCACTGCCTGGGTTCAGGCTCATGCCACGCGGCCGTCCATCCGTCCATCCGTCCGTCCGTCACTCAGTGTGTGGGAGCTCCTGTTGGCTCAGTGTGTAAAGTGGAAATAGGGTTCCCCGCTGGCAGGGGCTTGTGGGGATTACACCAGATAACACACAGTGGGGAGCACGTAGCAAGCACAGAAGCAGCATACACGAAGGCCCTTCCCTTCCACGGCTGCCTCCCAGATGCCTCGGACCCTGAGGAGGAATCCAGATGGGCCCTCAGATCTGCAAAGTTAAAGAAAAGAAGTTGGACAGTACGGGGCTCTCTTCTGGGTTTGCTGCCCACTAGCAAGTGAGTTCCCAGGGGCGCCACATCTGCCCTGCACATGACAGGCCTGTGATGCCAGCAGCTGCCAACTTGAACGGAGCCCATTTCGCATGGGGCTCCAGCAGTGCCAGCCCAGGCCAGCAGTGCCAGCCCAGGCCAGAAAGTCAAATGAGAGTATTAATTAGGCCAGTTGATTTCCCGGAGGCTAGAGGCACAAGATGTGTGTGTGTGTGTGTGTGTGTGTGTGTGTGTGTGTGTGTGTGTGTGTGTGCATCTGTGTATGCCTGTGTGTCTGTCTATATATGTATTTGTGTCTGTGTGTGCTTGTGTGTTTATGTGTCTTTGTGCTTGTGTGTATGTGTCTGTGTGTGTGTGTGTGTGTGTGTGTGTGTGTGTCTGTGTGTAGGAGGATATATATATAATCTTCTTGTCTCTTACAGAATCCCCGGAGTGTAGACAACACGGAGATTTGCAGAAGGTGATCCTGCAAGTATCTCTCCCGCACTGAGTTCTCTGTACTTCTAGAGATCCTGCCCAGCTGACAAGTCAGGCAGAAGATTCTGAACTGCTAATGGCCAGGTCTGGGAAGGCAGCTCAGAGGGTGGAGTGTTTGTCTGGCGTGCAGGAAGTCCTGGGTTTAAGTCCCAACACCACCTATGGCATACGTGTGTGATCCAGGCACTTGGGAGGCAGGAGGATCAGGAACTCAAGGTCATTCTTGACAACATAGCACATGAGACTACACACACACAGAGAGAGAGGAGAGAGAGAGAGAGAGAGAGAGAGAGAGAGAGAGAGAGAGAGAGAGAGAGAGAGAGACTAATGACCAATACAATGAGCCCATTCATTCCTCAAGCATTTATTCAGGAAAGCGCCCAGGAGCTCAATACCGTCCTGGCTTTTCCATTCTAATGGCTTGCCTCAAGAAAAGAGTGTGTGTTCCCTGGGCTAGCTGGAGGAATTTACAAAGCAGTCAGGTGTGATGTGAAAACAGACCGCAGAGCCACAGGCCCTGTGTCTCGCTGCTGGAGTCAGCCTCCTTGAGAATGTGGGTCCCTGGCCTCTGCCTCCCTGGTCCTCGGAGGCAGCTTACCTCAGTATCCATCCCACAGGAGCCCTAGGCACTGAAACTGGGGGTGTCTGTATCTTACAGCTGCCTTAGGCCAGGAGGAAGGACAAGGAGGCATTTAAATGAGATGGTTCCTAAGCGCAAGAGGGGTCCAGGGCACATAGGAAGCAAGAAACATTTGGGATCTGACAATTGTGAAGCATGGTCCCAAACACCAGCGGCCTCTACTGTCTCCTACACAGTAGACCCAGGGGATCAGGCAGCTCAAGGTTCCCAGGAAAGGACAGTTCCCTGGATTGCATGGACATTTGCCTGGAGGGCCCTCCCTATTAGGACTCAGCTCAGTACTCCTCTGCCAACACTCAGTTCAGCACCTAGCCTATCAGTACTCAGTTCACGCTAGAGGCACAAAATCTTTTGAATGTGTTCACTCATGAGTGTGTGAATATGTGCTTGTGTATGCTTGTGTATGTGTACACATGTGTATATGTATGTGCATGAGTGCGCATGTATGTAGTGTATGTGTGTGGTGCGTATGTGTATACATATATGTATGTGTGTGGTGTTGTGTGTGTATGTATATATGTGTGCATGTGTGTATGTGTGTGGTTTACATGTGTATGTGCATGTATGTATATGTATGTGTCTGTATGTGTATATACATATGTGTACGTATATGTGTATATATATGCATGTGTATATGTGTGTTTGTGTGTGTATGTGTTTGTGTGCATGTGTGCATGCCTATGTGTATATATGTGTGTGGCTGTATATATGTGTATGGGTGTATAAGTGGCCCGTGTATGTGTGTGGTGTGTGCATTTGTGTGGTGTGTGTATCTGTGTGAAAATGTATGTTTGTGTGTGTGTGTGTGTGTGTGTGTGTGTGTGTTTGTACCATGCCAGGCCTTGTGCTAGCAGCACTCAGCTCAGCACCCACCCTAGCAGCACTCAGCTCAGCACCCACCTTAGCAGCATTCAGTGCAGCACCCACCCTAGCAGCATTCAGTTCAGCCCTTATCACTGTATTTCCTCTTGCCATACACACACACCACCTAAACATGGACATACAAACACACACCACTTACAAATTTATACATATACACACCACTTACACCCACACCCACACCCCCCCCCACACACACACCAAATACATTTGCATAGCAATAAAATGTCAGTCAGCTCAGCGTGTTCCCCAGCAGTCAACACAACAGACCCCTTACAAGGGAACAGGAGGCTCTTTACCTAGGGTTTCTGGAAACTTCTGTCTCCAGCAGACCACTGGAAGCCATGGTCCAAGTAAGTAATGCCAGGAAGGCTCCCTCCCCTCTCTCCAGTGGAAACCCCCTTGTGGACCGCTCCTGCCTGCCCTCCATGCAGACATTTCTCAGCTCGTGGTACCCAGAGAATTCTAAGGCAACGGCCTTTGCCCTGTGTCCTTCTGCTCTAGCTGGCCTTCCCTGTAGCCCAGTCATAACCGACATGAGGGACACGGCTCCACCAAGACCCCTCTGTGCACCTGCCGGGGTTCTGCTGCTGGAGGAGGGACCCCACCTCATCCTGGAGGGATTTCACCCGGCTAGTGGGGTGAAAGGCTCTGGTGCAGGCTGGCCAGGCTGAGGAGACACAGCCAAGGTCTCCTAGGGAGGGCCTGCAGCTTGCTCCAAGGGCGCTCCGGAGGTCTGGCTAAGACTGAGAGAAATAATCCTAGGGCTTCCAGCTTGCAGGCCCACACTGTGTGGTCTCTAAGCCTTTGGATCAGGAGGAAAGTCCTAGGCCAGGGTTCCAGCCACAGCTTAGGGGGCCCAAGTAGAGAATCTCTCGCTGTGGTGAGAAAACTTATGTAAACATCAGTGGATATTTGTGCTCATCTTTGCATATTAATAAGGTTTCTGAGCACTGGCCTGAGGGTTTACAAAAACTTCACACCCAGCCCTGCTCTTGGCACCCAGTAGGAACTCAGTAGGTGTAGCCTGGGAATTCCCACCACATGCAGTGTTTGGCCCAGACCCGCCTTCTGAGCCAGAATCCTGGGACCCCCGTGTGTTCTGCAGGGGAAGCCTGGCTGTCCCTTCACCTGCAACCGGGTCATCTCTCACTCATTGCTTACCGGTTACTGATGAAATCAAAGTGTGAGCCAATCCAAGCCTCACCAGTTTCCCTGTGACTGAGCATGGCAGACCTCTGATAACGAATCTGCCTCTGGTCCCTCAGCCCACACAGGCTGCGCCCTCCCCAGGCTGTCCTGGGCATTTGATGGTATGCCCCATCTAAGTGCCCCTAGAATGTCCTGCCTCTCCCGGGGGAGGGTGTCATTCTATGGGCTTGCAGGCAAAGGCATGGAGACTTGAGGTGAGTTGCTTTAAGACCACAGCATGACAACGGGGCTGGGAAGATTGCCTAGTCATCCAAGTGCCCGCCATGTAAGCATGAGGTCCTGCGTTTGGATCCCCAGCACCCATGTATAAGCTGGACACAGGAGTGAACATCTGTTAACTTGTGGCTGGGGAAATGGAGACAGGAGGATCAGTAAGTTCCAGGCCAGTGAGAGACCCCAGCTCAAAAACAAGGTGGAAACTGAAAGAACGACCTCTGACCTCTATGTAGGTGCATGTATGCATGAGCGTGTGTGTGCGTGCGTGCGTGCGCGCGCGCACATCTCGGAGTGCTGCACTGATGGGCCAACCTTGAACAACATAGACACAGTAAGAAACGGTAACAAGATAATATATATTAAAAATAAGGTGGATCCAGAGCTTGGAAAGAGAGAAAGAGGCAGAAGCCAATCCACACACTGATTGCCTTATTTAGGGTGACTGCTGCTGTGCTGAAAAACCATAACCAAAGCAAGCTGGGGAGGAAAGGGTTTATCTGACTTACACTTCCCCGTAGTAGTTCATCGCTGAAGGAAGTCAGGACAGGAACTCAAGCAGAGCTGGAACCTGGAAGCAGGAGCTGATGCAGAGGCCATGGAGGGGTGCTGCTTACTGGCTTGCTCCTCATGGCTCACTCAGCTTGTTCATTATAGAACCCAGGACTGCCAGCCCAGGATGGCACCACCCACAATGAGCTGGGCCCTCCCCCATCAATCACTAATTAGGGAAATGCTCTAGTCTACAAGCTTGACTACAGCCCAATCTTGTGGAGGCAATTTCTCGGTGGAGGCTCCCTCTTCTCCAGTGACTCTAGATTTGTCAAGTTGACGTAAAACTAGCCAGTACAATGATGGACGCAGGTGCTAGCTGAACATTAAATTCAGCTGGATGGTTTGGGCTCCCAAGAAGCCAAAGCAGAATGTGAGATATGGCTAGGCATGATGTTTATAATGACAGAAGGGTGGGCCCCTTTGGGAAAAGCTCAAGAATGCTCCTCAGAAGAGAAGAAAGGACAAGAAGCATTGGCGAAGATGTGGGGGAAGAGGAACACGTAGTCACTGCCGATGAGAGTGTCAACAGGCGCAGCCGCTTCAGATATCAGTGTGAGGAATTCCCAAAACGCTACAATTACCATATGACCCAGCGTAACCACTCCTGGGCATATGCGCACAGAAGTTACACAGCAGACCAGAACCGGCCTCGGTGTGCATCCACAGATGGGTGGCACATGCATGGAATGGTATTGTATCAGCCACTGCGAAAAATGAAATCATGGCATCTGCAGGAAATGGATGGGATGGGAAGCATTGGGTTATGTGAAATGGCCAGATATAGAAAGATGAACACCACACTTTCTCTCCTATGAGGATCCTTGACACTGATTTTGCCACACAGGCACACACACACACACACACAGGCACACACACACACACACACACACACACACACACACACACACACACGGTAGAGATAATGAATCTAGGAAAGTGTCAGTGAGACAGGAAAAGAGATGGAGTGGGGAGGGAGAAGAGGGTACCGGAGTCCCTGTGACAGGAGAACAGAGGGGGACATTGAAAGGAAGAGGGTGGGTGGGGACGCGGGGAGATGTGGAGAGCGGAATGAGAGAGAGAGACATCAACAAGGGCAGGGTGTGTATGAAGCTGCTGTACAGAGCCCATCACTCTCTGCTGATTTTAGAATCTTCCTCGGGACACCAGGGGAAACTAGCTCCCTTGGGACCCAGAGTCTGCAGAAGGGGAAGCCCTTGCTTCGCTCACTTCATGTCTCTGTTTCCTGGTTTGTTTCTCACACCTGATTCCAGACCAGGGGAGGATGAATTCAGGAGAGAAGGCTCAGACACCCTCTGAACAACCATCCGGAAGTAGGTGGCTCCAAAAGATTAATTTTATTAAGAAATTAGATGTTTAGGGGTTGGCCCATTGAAAGCAGAAGCCGGATGAATGGTAATCCCTGGCGAAAAGGGACTAAGTCAAGGATGGGGACAGTGGTAGATGAGAGGTTCAGGCATTGGGTTAGGCTTTATCGGTGACCTTCTTCCAACATGGTGGCCCTACCTGCTGCTGCAACTGCAGAGCTGCTGGGCTGTGGACTCATCCTAAGTCCTGACTCTAGGGCCTCTCCCTGGCAAGAAATACTAACTGACTTGCCTTAGATTCTTCCGCTACCAAGAAAACTAGGCAATGTGGACAAGGTGTGTGTGTGTGTGTGTGTGTGTGTGTGTGTGTGTGTGTGTGTGTGTGTGCACATATGCTCAAATGCCCAAGGTTGGGGTCAGGTGTCATCCTTCTTGTTCTCAAGACCAGGTTTCCTATTGGCCTGTACCTCACAGATCCAGCTAGGCTGCCTGGCCATTGACCCCCAGGGATCTGCCAGTCTCTTCCTCCTCATCATTGGGAACAGATTCACGTACCACCATGGGGATCTGAACTAGGGTCTTCATGCTTGTGCTACAAGTACTTTAGGGACTGAGGTATCTCCCCAGGACCAAGACTTTCTAAAAGGCATTACAAAACACACAAACAACAAACAAAAAAGCAACCCACCAAAACTGCCAGTGCAATGGAAAACTGAGGAGCTGAGATTTCAGAGGTCGGTGTCAGCAGAGAGGAATCTCGCCTTTACCTTGGCACTCACTGAGTCCTGAGAAACTGAGCAGTTTCCAGAAGGCTGATACATCTAGAATGGCAAAAAAAAAAAAAGAAGGAATGCAGGATTTGTCAAGTGTGAAGAGCTTGACTACCTCCTGCTTTCTGCTCTAACAACCACAGAGGAAAGATCCAGAAAGAGTCAGTCCTGCAGAATGTCAGAGTCATGTTCATTTCAAACCCAAGCTTTGCAGGGCTGAGGCTTGAGGCTTTGTGTGTGCCGGCAAGCTCTCTCTCCCTAGCCATGCCCTGGTCCTAAGCAGCATCTATGAAGAGTTGTGTCCTTGAGTGGGTGAAGGTGATGTAAAATTAAGCAATATATCTAGACAACCCATGAGTCAAAATAGAAATCACAATGGAAATTAGGAAATGCCTTAATGAAAAGATAATAATACCAAAATATATCAACTCTTCAAGGATTCAGCCAAAGCTTACTTAAGAGAATTTACAGCCGCACATGCGTCAGAGGAGGAGAGAAAGAAGGAGAAAACAATGAACTAAGTCTTCTAGAGGGAGCTTAATGAAAAGCAGGAAATGAAGCCTTAGATAGCACAAGAAGGGGACTAACAAGCAGCAGGCGTTGCTGGAGTGGAGAACGAGAGAGAAAACGACAAAGCCAATCATGATTTCACAGAGACTCATAAAACTGAGAAGCTGTCCTGAATGATTTTGTTTTAAAGGACAAAACATGATAATCAATATCAGGAGCAAGAAAGATTCAGCTGTTAAATATGAGTCAATATTCTGAACCATAAGGACAGTGGATTTTATATTTTAGTTGAGAAAGAAATCCTTTCGCAAACTCAACTTCTTAAACTCAACCCATCTGCAGAGCCGTATATCTATTAAGAAACGAAAGTCATAATGAGGAACATTTCCACAAAGAGAACTCCAGGCCTACTGGCTCCAGTGGTGGATTCTTCCAGACATTCATCTTACACAGTCTTTTAGGGAGTAGAAATGATTTAACTCATTTTTGAGCTGTAGTAACATTAAATGCGGCAAAGAAAGAAAGTCTCTAGCCACTCCTGTCTCTTAAGACAGACACAAGCACGAGGTGAAATACTACATCCAGAATCCAATGTCTGTAGAAAGAACAAACACAGCACCACCAACATGTGCTGCCATCCCAGGACTGTGTTCTGAAATCAACCACCGTGATCTACCATGGCAACAAAATGAAGAAGAGGACAGTGATCAGCTCTGCAGATTCAGAACAAGCACTTGCTGAGTTTCAAACACTAATGACAATAATACTGAGAAAAGAAACTCTTTTAGGAAACCAGGAGCAGAATGAAACAGATTAAATGTATTTAGTAGTTATAGACTTCCAGCAAATGTCATATTGGTTGTTCAGCTAGTGATAGGAGGATGCTATCTATCTCCAACTCTGTCTATTACTGCACTAACAATTTTAGCCTTTGCAATAAAGCAGGAAAAAATTAAGATAGAAAAAGAAAGATAAAATTGTGGTTATTTATACACTACATCATTGACTATGTAAGAAAAACACAAAAAAATACACTACACAAAAAGTATCAGAATTAATAAATTAAACAAGGGCTGTTGGACAAAGAATATTTGTCAAAGTCAATTTATGTAGCAGAAGTGAAAAGCAGAATCCAAAAAGGAAATATTGATAAAAATATACTTCAATAACACTTGGACCTGCCCTTCATCATCAGAAACTGTGATGGGTAGAAGGGAAAGCCGTGAACAAGATAACAACAACATAGCACCAACAAATGTCTCAGGTCCAGGAAAAGTAATCAGCTCTTATAAGGCACCAAGAATGTCAGACAACATGTAGAAAAATGGGGAAGTGGGCTGGAAGTGTCATTCCATGACAGAGTGCTCACCCAACAGGTATAAAGCCCTGGGTTTGATTCCAAGCAACACACAACACACACAAGCACAAACACAAGCAAGCAACACACAACACACACAAGCACAAGCATGCATACACACACACACACACCTACATACATACACACGTGTTCTCATGAGGCTGAAGGGGGAAATTTTTCTGAATAAATAGTATTTGAAAGGCACTTCTGGTGGTTAGCTTTAATTGTCAACTTAACACAGCCTAGAAAACCTGGGATTTTCTACATTGGATTGGTTTCTGGGCATGTCTGTAGGACACCATCTTAATTAAGTTAATTGATGTGGGAAGACTCAGCCCACAGTGGGTGGTACCATTCCCTAGGCAAGATGTCCTGAAGTGTGTAAGAGTGGAAAAATTAAGCTGAGCATAAGCAAGCAATCAAGTGAGGCTGTATGCATTCGTTTCTTTCTGCTCTTGCCGTGGATTTGATGTGATTAACTGAAGGTCCTGTCCTGACTTCCCCACAATGATGGACTATAACCTGGAATTATTAGCTGAAATAAATCCCCTTTGCTCTAAGTTGCTTTTTATAAGAATTTTATCATAGCAACAGAAATGGAGTTAGAATAACCTTACCCTCGGGGAACATCAGAGAGACAAAGTCAAGAATACTACTCAAAGTGGCAAAAGATGAATGAACAACACAGTGTTGATGAGGATACATCCCAACACCCTCATACATGCTCATTGGCTGAGAACTAGTAGAGGAACTCTGCAAAGCTATTTCTCAGTACGCACTGAGCTGGGGGCATGCATGCTCTGACCCAGCACTGCCACTCCTTGGTATACACCATGCAGACGTGTTCACACCAAAAGACGGGTACGAGAAGGCTCTAGGAGCACCATTTGATTAAGAACAAATCTAAGTGTATCCAAATGACCAGTGATAGAAACATGTATAAGTAAATTGCAATCTATTCATATCTTGTATTTTTTACATCATTAAAAAAATGAATGAACTGGGATGAGGAGAAGGTTCAGTAGGAAAAACACTTGATGCACAAACTTGAGAATCTGAGTTTGGATCCCCAGAACCCACATATAGGCGGATGCAGCAGGGTAGGTCTATAATCCTGGCACCCCTACAGCGAGGTAAAAGGCCAAGACAGTTGGTCTGGTACTCACAG
This sequence comes from Peromyscus maniculatus bairdii, assembly GCF_049852395.1. Lineage (NCBI taxonomy): Eukaryota > Metazoa > Chordata > Mammalia > Rodentia > Cricetidae > Peromyscus > Peromyscus maniculatus. The sequence continues at coordinate 61,506,532 of NC_134856.1, forward strand.
CAGAGGACAAGGGACACTGTCTCATACAAGGTGAAAGGCGAGGCCCACTACTGGAAGTTGTTCTCTGACCTCCACGTGTGTGCTATGGTGTGCACATACACATACTTACAGGTGTATAAACTAAGCCAGCCAATGGAAGTATATACCACTGGGGAGGCTGAGGCAGGAGGATCATGAGTTTGAAGCTCATCTGGGCTACATAAGACACTGTCTGAAAAGAAAAGTCTTAGAATATTTGTCTCTTTGGCAATATTAGATCAACTTTACAGACCTCATACTTAATGGAAGGGGAAACCCAATCAAAAGACACACATAGAATTACATGTTTATAGAGTCCATAAACCAACTAATCTTGGGTGACAAGAACAGTCCCCAGTGGAAGAGAAGAAGGTATTGGAGAGATTGGGGATCGTCTGGTACAGATGATATTCCAGCTACTTTTGTGGGTTATGGGTTAACAGAGCCATCCTTTGTGGCTGTTCATACAGCTGTATGCACGTGCTGGGGCTATCCTAATGCACATTATATTTAGCATTTTTAAAGTTTATTTGCTAGTGAGTAATGCAGTCACGGAGGTCCGTAACCATCTCAGGTGAGCCTCTGTGCTCACCTCTAAAGTGTATGTCATGAGACCCACTCCCAATGAGCCCTCTGAGTCACAAACGAAGTGACTTAACAAGCCCCTCCCAGAGCTGGCTGCACACAGCGCCTCCTCTGTAATCTGGTGAAGGGGTGATGCTCCTGGGCTGTTCGCTGCTAGCATTACCAGGGTTTATCTTCTTGCAATAGCAGCCGGTTCTCTTCCTGTGCTTGACTTTTTTTAAAAAATGTTTATTTATTTATTATGTATACAGAAGATGGCACCAGATCTCACTACAGATGGCTGTGAGCCACCATGTGGTTGCTGGGAATTGAACTCAGTCCTCTGGAAGAGCAGCCAGTGCTCTTAACCACTGAGCCATCTCTCCAGCCCTCTTCCTGTGCTTGAGAGCCAGCAGCAAACGTGGGGATTTTTCAAGGCCTCTTGGATCTGGGTCCCAAAGTGTGTTTACAGGCCCCTGGTCTATAAATCTACAAAAGTTCTTATCTAATATAGACTGTGAGGTGTGTGTGTGTGTGTGTGTGTGTGTGTGTGTGTGTGTGTGTGTGTGTGTGTGTGCTTGTGTGTGTGGAGGCCAGAAGTCAACCTTGGATGTCATTCCTCAGGCATTGTTCATATTGATTTGTTTGGTTGATTGGTTGCTGCTGTTTCAGATGGATTTTACTTTATGAGTATTTTGCCAGCATGTGTATAGAGGGCATCAGATCCTCTGAAACTGGAGTTACGGGTGGCTGTGAACCCTATATGGGTGCTGGAACCAAACTTGCATACTCAAAAAACTAAAACAAAAACAAGTGCTATTAACCACTGAGTCGTTCATCCAGTCCTTCTCTGTCTCTCTGGTCCCACACCTTGTTTTCTCAGACAGGGTATCTCACTACATGAAGCTCATCACATAGTTGAGGCTGGCCAGCCAGTGAATCCCAAGGAGCTTCCTTTCATAGCTCTGCCCCTCCAGTGCTGGGATTCCAGCATGCCTGGTTCTTTACATACGTTCTAGGGATCTGGGTCCCATAAGAGCAAGGCTGCGATCCTCTGTGGTAGAGCCGAGGGTGGAGGCAGCCCCTGTTAGGAGCAGCTCTTCAGAGCTCTGCTGACCCTCTGCTCCAACTGCTACTGCCTGGAAAGATGTGTTGGTGGTGGTCACCATATGGCTTTCTCTTTTTTCTGTCTCTTGCTGGGTTGGGATTGCCAGAGAGCAGAATTTGGTGACAGCTTTCAGGTTGGATTTGCCAGCAAGGACGTTTGGCTTGGTGTGGGGTTTTCCATGGTACAGCTGGCCCACAGCCTTGAATTTCTTCTGGTTTTTGGTGATCCCACTGCATTGCCCAAATGGTGTCCTGCATGGGACATCCTCCAAGTTAGGAGTTGTTTGTACACACATTGAGAACAGCGAATTCTTGGGTGCTCAGCCTTTGCAGTGACATTGGGTCATCTTAATCTCCATGCAAACACGCGCTGAGCAGCATCGATTTACAAAGCATCATTCTCCATGTCACCAGCGGTACAAGGAGACACCAAGCCTCCTGTGGCCTTCAGACAGTTACAGTCTCCGACAGATAAGACTTGCATGCATAGTTCATTTGCCTGTCTCGTTCATACCAGTCAGGCTTCTTGGAAACATGTTTTAAAAATCAACCCTGGATCGGTTATGTGAGGGGTGAGAGGGAAGCTAGAGGATCCAGCTTAGGACGTAAGAGGTTCAGGAAGGGGAAACAGCCTGGCCACCACTGGTCACTCAGCTGGGTTTGCTGAACCATCTCTACTCTCCAGACCATCACCCTCAATCCACGGCTCATGGTCTTTGCATCACTGACATTCACTGAGTAGACCATTATGAGATGCCCCAGTGGTTTCTGAGCTGAAGCAGAATGAACTCTTAGCTCTCATGAAGCTGACATCCTATGGTGTCCCCACCCCCAGGCCCTGAAAGCTTGAGTTCCTCTTGTTCTGGCTGTTTCATGGCCCAAAATGCTCTCCTTCATTCAAAAATCAAGACATTGACACTGGGCTATTAAAAAAAAAAAAAAAAAAAAAAGACAGCTTCCCCTGCAGAGTCTAGAAAATGGAGAGAGAAGGGCTGGAGAGGTGGTTCCGTGGGTAAGAGCCAAGCGTAAGTATCCAAGTCTGGACCCAAGCACCCACGTAAAAATCTGGGTGTCACAGCACACACCTGGAACCCCAGGGCTGTGGGGGGCAGAGTCAGGACTACTTGGCCTTTCTGGCTGTCATCTTAGCTCCAGGTTCATGGGGACCCTGTCTCACTGGAACGAGGTGGAGACTGGGTAAGATCAGACACTTAGCATCTTCCACTGACCCACACACTGGTGTGACAGGTACATGAACCCACACGTACAACACTACATACGCACAAATGTGGAGAGAATGAGGGGATCTCCCAGGCTTACTTCCATAAGCCTCCTTTCAGGCAGGGTGGCAATGGCTGGGGACAGGGTTAGAAGCTCAAGGAGGCAGGCACCTTCAGGGATAACCCTATGGGCAGGGCCCCTCACAGTGTCCTTTCCTTCGGATGTGGCTAAAGCTATTTGGGGAAAAGAAACCAAGTGGGCCCAGGAGTATTCACATCTGCCATCTTTTTTTTTTTTTCTTGAACCATGACTTTAAACTGATCATGCTCAGTCATGTGCATCTTAAAATGAGCATGCGCCAGAGTGAGCCTGCCCCGAAGCCCTTTTCCATCTGAATGTTTATGGGCTCTTTAGATAAAAGCCACCCCTCCCTCACTCCTTTGTTCCTCCTGTGCTCTTCTTACTTTCCTCTGGTATTAAACCTCTCCTCTCTCTCTTAGCTTTTGCCCATTCAATCCACTGTGTTTAGTCACAGCACGGAGTATCCATGTGTCCAGAATAGAAAGGTATATCTAAGGAGGAAAGTGTGCCCTGAGCATACTGTGTTAGAAGATCATCCCACGCTACAACTGCCAAAGAGACCTAGGAAAACACACCCATCCCTGAAGCCCTGGGAAGGGGTGTTTTACCAGTGGCTGTTTGGGGGCGTGGTTTTGGAAGAGTAGTTGGAAGGGGATACAAATGGTTGTTCACATGTTTGTCCCATTCATCCAGAAGTGGCTGGAACAAATTCTACCAGCTGCAGAGGGCAGGGTACCACCCAGTGGCTAGCCCAGCACTGAGGGAAGGCAGTAGAGGTTAGTCACCCAGAGCGGAACCCAGTGTGCCTGCAAGAAGCTAAGGCCAACCATTCCATCAGGAGAAGAGAGGGCTTATCACCTCGGTGTGTCATTCTGTTCTTCTGCAAAGATGAGAAAGTGGAGTCCACAGAGCTAAAGCAAGTGGTTCTTGATGGCTCTTCTGCTTTCCTTCCACTGCCGCGGTAAAGCCCCCACCCGAAGCAACCTGGGGAGGAAAGAGTTTATTTCAGCTTCTATCAGTCACCACTGATGAGAGCCAGGGCAAGGACTCAAGCAGGAACTGAAGCAAAAACCATGGAGAAGCACTGCTTGCTGGTTCCGTTACAGGCCCGTGCTTAGCTAGCTGTCTCAATACAGCCCAGGACTGCCTGCCTAGAGACGGTGCTGCCCACAGTGGGCTGGGCCTCCCCAGTCAATTAGACATGGCCATGGGCCAATCTGACCTAGGCAATTCCTCAGTTGAGGTTTGTCTTCTTGGATGACTCTAGGTTGTGTCAAATTCACAAGGCTGATAGGACAACGATGAGCTGGGATGAGGACAGAGGAGGAGGGCAAGAGACACGAGGAAACAGATTGGATGCAGCATTGGGCGCTGACTGTGCTACCTTGGGTGAGTCTCTTAAGTTCTCTGAGTCTATTTGATTGTCAATAAAATGAGGATGACTCTTGACAGGTAAAGGTGAATGAGGTAAAGCATATGATAGTCCTTTATAAAGCGCCTTGTCAATAAAAAGAATGAAATTTATTCTCCTTTAATAAATAGATATGACTAATGTTATCCATAAATTGTTGTGTAGATGTTCACATATAACTGCACCCCACTGTCATATTCCACTCTGGCACAAGTCCTGCTGGGCCCCCCAATATAAGCTGTGGCCAGAGAATCATCTGACCTACACTCTCCATAGGTCAACTTGGAGGTGATAAATCTTTTGTATCGACCCAGAAGAAGGCTTCAGCAACAAAGACCAATTCAGTATCTGAATAAATTACAAATTGTCCCTGTGGCAAATTCCTCAGGCTACACAAGGCATCCCAGTTCTTCAGATGGGAAGGGAAGAGCCCGGCTGGACCTGAGCCCAACTGTGTCCATCCGGCCTGGGAAAGGCGGAACACATCCCAGCTGACCACATGAAACAATCTCTATGAGACCCAGATGTCTGGTGGGCGTGGTTCTGTTTAAAAGCCTTCTGTGTCTGCTCCACAAACTCCTTCTTCCGCAGTCTATCTGACTCAGTGGCCTGAGGGAGGTGTTGTTGGTGTCTGGGTAGTCAGTACAAGAGGGCTGGATTTCTCCCAGTGTCTGGGTAGCAGTACGTGGGGGCTGGATTTCTCCCAGTGGCCATTGTCTTCCATGCCTGCTGAGTGCTGCCTGCTTAGCTAATGGTTCTTGTTTAAATTAAAGTGAGTTAAAATTAATTTTGGTTGGGGAACTCCAAAGCTCCCTCGTGAGATTAAGTGGAAACACCCTAGGGTGATATAAAATTGAGGCTGGGCATTGCTACATTGGAGTACTGTGCTAAGGAGCTGAAGGTCAGGGGTCCAGTCCCTTCATGAAAGGAACAGTTCATTTCACTCTGCCTTGTGACCTCAGAGGCCACCCTTAACCTTGGCCATCTGCCTCTGAGAAGAGCCTCCAGTCACCAACAGGACAAAGTGAGAGGGAAAGACCTGACCCATGCAAACCTATCAACCCCATTAGAAAGATGACCCAAAACATGACCCTTGATCACATGCCAGCATTTTTAATTCTGCAGGTGAAAGTTATTACATTTATGTTAGCACAAGCACATCAAAATACAGATGGGACCAATGAATCAGATGTCCTGGAATCCAGGATCGCTAAGGCCTGGGTCTTAGTTTCTGAGTTGGGCTAACTGATAGAGAGGAAGCTAAACAAGTGTGATATGTACATGATGGCCACCCTGTCAGTTTTATTCAACCTTAAGAGGGGCACAACTGGTGTGGATAACTACAACCAACAGATAATACAGGGAGGGGGCTGGAGAGACAACCTCAGCAGTTACGAGCTCCTGCTGCTCCTGCAGAGGACCAAAGTTTGGTTCCTAGCCCCCAAAATTGGAGGCTCACAAGTTCCAGGGGAATCTGATGTCCTCTTCTAGCCTCAGTGGGTACCTGCAGTTGCGCGCGCGCGCGCGCACACACACACACACACACACACACACACACACACACACTCCTCATCATCATCATCATCATCACCACAATGTGGAGAACTAGGGCTCTGAACAGTTATTATTCAAAGCCCCCATGGATTCTTCATCCTCAGAGTTTCAGATTTATCTCCCAGACAGCCCTCCTGCCTTTATATCCATGAAGGCATCATCTCATTGGAGAGGGAAGTCATCTGCATCCTTGAAATAATTTGATGTTCATACATCAGTGGGAAGACGGTGTCATCTGGTTTTCTTGGGGGGCTCACTCCCAGGCCATGCTCCAGTGGGTGGGGCTCTCTTCCTCTCACATCTCTTTCCTTGAGGACATCTATGCTTGGCCCATGACAGAGTCTACTATTGCACCGGATTGGGTCACAAGTTACTCACTCTCTGCAAAGAAAGAGTTTGGATGCCTGAGTAATCTGGGAATCCACTCACTGTTTCCAGCAAGTATTTGTTATATGTTGAACAACCTGTGTCATCCTCCTGACTAACAGCTAGCAAGCCACACAGTCTATCTTCATGTCACTACAGTCTAGCAAGTCGGTCAAAGCCTCAAGACTAGATCAGTCACAACTCACACACTATAGTGCTAACAAAACCTCAAAGCAATATGGTTTGGCAGGGTGTGGCAGTTCACACCTTCAATCCTAGCACTCAGGAGGGTGGGGCAAGATCACCGTGTGTGTAAAGCCAGCGTGGTGTATATTCAAGTTTCAGGCCAGCTAGGACTATATAGCAAGACTTTGTCCTTCTGTGTCCACACCCTTCCCAAGAATACAGTTCAGATAAGATGGGATTTTATTGTCTCTTATATACAAAGTGGAGAGTGAGCAACAGAGATGGGGTACCTTCCCTGTTCTGACTCTGAGCACGTATTCTTCATCAGTTAGCCCATGCTCGTTCACCACCATTTCCACAATCTAGCATGGAAAGGAGAAAGGTAGGTAGGACGGTCGGTCCATTTGGATAGTCTATTTGATTGGATTCAGAAACACTTAGGTATGCTTAATCCTGCGGTTCTCAGGATTGATACAAATGCTGCCCAACACATTTGTAGATGAAGACATCATGTCACCATGGTGAAGGGTCGTGCACCGTTGAGCCCTAGGGCAATAGTGAAGCCCATCTTTGGATATGTCTGTGAGAGTGCTTCCAAAGGAGACCCACCCCAAGTATGAGTAGCACCATCTCATGGGCTGGGGTCTCAGAATGAATAAAAAAGATGGCTTCCTCACCATCATGGACTGTACCCTGGAACCATGAGCCAAATAAATCGTTCCTCATTTGAATTGCATAAAGTTGGTTATTTTGGCCACAACATAAGCAAGAAAACTAGTACAATTTCTGAATTGAAACTTTCACTAACAAGGTTCAGGAAGACCTCCCCAAGATCATAGAAGCACCCAGGGGGGTGGATTCTGATCATCAAGGCTGCCTGAAGATCTCCCATCTCAGAGCTTCCTGAAAGTCCCACAGAGAGCCCCAGGGTTCAAGCATTCATGAACCATGAGTAAAATCACCGATGCTGGGGTGGGCTTTCAGTGGTACACCTGCTTTTAAAACATCCACGTTCCCGTAAGTAACCCTCCACACACTCCTGTAAGTGAGCCCAGTGAACTCATGGGTCCAACAAGTGGAGTATGGAGTAACTGTCACTTTGGTCTCTCATCAGTTCCCTATCTGGTGTGTGTGTGTGTGTGTATGTGTGTGTGTGTGTGCGTGTGTGTGTGTGTGTGTGTGTGTGTGTGTGTGTGTGTGTGTGTGTGTGGTCTCTGCAGGGAAAGTCTTGCACAACACATAGCTCCACCACCTCCATACAACACATAACCCCACCTATTGGAAGCCACGCTATTTTTCTTATGACCTGCAGAAACCTAGGAGAAGCGTTTTCCTGAGGTAGCCAGCTGCCTGGCTGTACTTGAAATCATTGTGCACGAAGGTGGGATGGTAAGGAGAACAGGGGGAGGAGGCATCTCCCGTGAGCAAGTAGCCAAAGACTCCAGCTCTCCAAATCTAGATGAGAAGGTCAAAGCTGAACAGATAGGGAGAGCTACAAATGCGCAGAGCTGGTGGAGGGGAGGGGCTGGAGGAAGGAGGAATGATGTCAGTGAAAACTGGAATGCTGGTTCTGAGGCCGATGCAGGTGTCACCCTTGGGAAGGATGAAAGGACAGGACTCAGAGGCAGATCAGACTTGATGAGCTCCTAAAGACTCGTGTTCCAAGACTGTCCAAATGCAAAGTTCTAAGAAGATCTCTGCTGCTGCCTGTTTGTGATGCCAACTCATTGCCTTGCCAACCATTCCCACAGCCATGTTGGTGCTGATGCTGATGATGGAGGTGTGGATGCTGATGCATGGGTTTCCTCACTGGAGCAGCCCTGGATTCCCTTAGCATCCTCAAACAAAGGAACCTAAAAAGTGAAATCTTTAATTGGTGCCATACTAATTAGTCAAGAGAGGAATTCCCACCAAAGAGCCCCAGGTGTTTGAAAGTGGAGGCAAGTAAGAGCCAAGCCACCCCCATGGAATGTAAGCCTGGGACTCAGCAGGACTCATCTTCTAGCTTGGCCGCAAACATGTTACAGATTCACAAAATGCTTTCACAATACCTTGCTTCAGCCCCTGTGCTGTTGTGAAGTGTGGTAGCTTCTAGAGCTATTCTCTTCATGCAGGAGAACAAGACAGGCCATGTGCTAAATGGTTGTGACAACTTGACACAAGCTGGAATCATCTGAGAAGAGGGAACCTCAACTGAGGCATTGTCTCCATCATATTGGCCTGTAGGCATGTCTGTGGGGGCATTTTCTTGATTAATAATTGATGTTGGAGGGCTCAGCCCACTGGGGTAGGGAAGACCCTCTTCCTAGGTTTCTGGAGGCCCTAGGAAATAGGATGGTTTCTGAGAGGTGGAGCTATGTGTTGTCTGAGACTTTTCCTGAGGAACACACACACACACACACACACACACACACACACACACACACACACACACGGCGGGTGGGGGGACCTACTCATCTCAGATAGGGAACTGATGATAGGCCAGTATAACCATTACACCATAGTCCACTTGTTAGACCGATGAGTTTACTGGGCTCACCAACAGGAGTGTGTGTGGAAGGTTATAGAAGCATGGATGAGTTGAAAGCAGGATCCCCTAGGCTATGGATCCTGAGCAGGCCGAGGAAGCCATGATGAGCAAGCAAGTAAGCAAAATTACTCCATGACCTCTCCAATTCCTGCCTCCAGGTTCCTGCCCTGCTTGAATTCCTGCTGACTTCCCTCCATGATGGACTGTGATGGAGATGTGTATGCCAAATAAGCCATTTCCTCCCCAAGTTCCTTTTGGTCATGGTGTTTAGTAACAAAAGCCCTAACTAAAACAGGCCATTTATCCATTTAAGCCAGGTTGTCACCCACTGCTGAGGCTGGCGCAGATGCCCTCCTCCCCAGAGATCCCACCCCCGAGTTCACCTCTGTTGCATAAAATGCAAGCCAGTTTATTTCTGGGATTTTTTTCTCCCACACCATTTGGCACACTGTGCAGTGATGTCCTGTCTTAGCCATGTCTATCACTGTGATAGAACAGCGTGGCCAGGAAACTTGATTGGACTCTTGGCTCCAGAGAGCTAGAGCCCCTGGTCATCATGGCAGGAAGCATGGCAGCGGACATTCAAGCATGGCACTGGAGAAGCAGCTGAGAGCTTACATCTGACTCACAAGCAAGAGGCAGAGAGAGAGCTAACTGGGAATGGCGTGGACTTTTGAAACCTCAAAGCCCAACTCCCCAGTGCTCCAATAAGGCCACACCTGCTAATCCTTCCCAAAGAGTTCCCCCAGCTGGGGGACGATTTCAAGCGTTCAAATGTATGAGTCTGTGGAAGCCATTCACACGGAAACCACCCCATGCTCTAATACAGGTCAACTCTCAGAAGTGTGTCCCATCCATCATCCAGAACCCTTAACAGGTAAAGCAGACAAAGTGGAAGGTGACAGTTTTCTCTCCTTGGGAGTGGGTCCCGATGGTCGTCTCCCTTGAAATATTCAGGAGCAATCCATTTTCTATGTGTGTTTCTGGTGTGCTGTTGCTATGGAGAAGGAAGCATGCCTGTACTCTGGGAACACTGATGGGGATCACTTGTGGGAAATATTCATGGCACACTCACTGGTGTGGGAACATCAATGAGGAGTATTCATGGGAAGCATTTGTGGGGGTTACTCACGGAGCACTCAAGGGGAGCACTCAAACGAAACATTTATGTGGAACAGTCATAGGGAGCAGTCACAGAGGACCACTCATGGAGAGTACATGCAGGGAGGACTCATAGGGAGTATTCACGGAGCACTCAAGGGGAGCACTTGCAGAGAGAACTTATGAAGGAGCGCAAATGGGTAGTGCACATGGGGAAAACTTTCACGGACCACCTATAGAGAGTACTCCTGGAGGAATACCTCCAGCATCCCTCACTAGCAGCACTTACTGGGAATACTCAAAGGTACCAGCATGCCTTACTGAAATCACTCTGTTACTACATGGATGCTTTGGATAGGCCTTTCCTTAAAATTCTCACCCAGAAGCCCTGGGCTCCATGGAACTAAGTCAAATCTCAACCCTGGAGTTCTCCCTGGGACATGCAATCCAGACATTACTCTGAAACTCCTCCTCCTTCCTCCTTCTGGCCCCTCCCTCTCATCTCTGGCTCTCCTGCCTTCCCTCTCCCTCTCCTCATTCCTGCATGCCCCTCCTGTCTCCTTTGCATGTTCCCATGCCTCCTCCTGAGCGCCTCTAATTTAAGAGGCCACTCTTCCGGTTTCTTTCCTGTGCGCATGCCCAGTCCCACTCCGAGGGAGGCTAGCATGGCCTCCCTCAGGGTGGCTCCCTTCTCTTCAGACACTCCTGAGTGCACTGCCCGTCTGCACTGGACCGTCTACTTGGCATATCTAGTAGAATGTGTGTGAAGGAGGTCTCTGACTTCCCTAGTCAGAACATCTCTGGGGCTGGCATTTTCCCACATGCCCCAGACATAACTCCGATGTCCAACCTCGATCTCTTGGCAAATCTTATTGGCTGTATCTGCAAAGGAGATCCAAACTTGACCCTGCTTCCACCCTGACCAGAGACAACTTCCGCTTTCCCCGGATTGTTCCCAGAGCCCTGGAATCTGTGCCCCTGCTCCCACCATATCCACTTCTCTCTCAGCTGTGTATCCAGAGGGTTGCTGCTAATGCTGGAAGCAGACCGTGTCACATCTCCATACAAGAGATGGTTGCCACCTCCATTTGAGGAAGACCAAGGGCTCAAGATGGCCTTTGTCACTGTCCTATTGCTGTGAAGAGACGCCATGACCAAGGCAACACTTACAAAGGAGAGCATTTGATTGGGGGCTAGCTTACAGTTTCAGAGGCTTAGTCCATTGTCATCATGCCAGGAAATATGGCAGCAGGGAGCTGGAGAAGCAGCTAAGAGCTACATCCTTATCCAGAGGCAGAGAGAGAGAGAGAGAGAGAGAGAGAGAGAGAGAGAGAGAGAGAGAGAGAGAGAGAGAGAGAAACAGACAGACAGACAGACAGAGACTGGGTCTTGCATGGACTTTTGAAACCTGAAAAGCCCACTCACCTCAGTGACACACTTTTTTCCAACAAGGCCACACCTCCTAATCCTTCTCAAAGAGTGCCACTCCCTGATGAGTAAATATTCCAATATATGAGCCATTCTTATTTAAACCACCACAGCCTCCAAGGCCTTGGTGACATCCCATGCCTTTCCCCTCTGCCTTCTTCTCATACCCTGGGTTCTCTCCATTACCAGCAGCTGGCCTGGCCTGGGGCCTTTTACCAGAAGTCTGCTAGACTGGCTCTCGTTCACCTTCAACTTTGGGTCAACCATCTTGTTTGCAGTTCTTGCCTCTCTCACCCAGAGGAGATGCTCTAAGACAGCAGCCATGCTTGCCAAGCACGGGTGTCCCCTCCCTGCTTTCTGTCTGCTGTGATGGAAATAGATGTCCCCTGCCACATGCTCTCACCCTCCTGATGTGAGCTGCTCAACCATACCTTCTCCCTGCACTGGACCTGTCTTCCAATAGTCTTCCACCCACAGCCTCCATATGCACTGGTTCACAATGCTTCCCATCCTTTGGGTCCCATCTTACTTCCCTCAGAGGCTCTTTTATCACCAGCTCAGCATGTTTGTGAAACACACGTGTGGTCCTCCCTGCATGCCTCAGAGCACATAACAGTGCGGCAGACTGCAATGTCCCCTCCAAAAGATAGGTTAGTCGCCTGATTCCGGTGCCTCGAGCTCACCCTTCTGGATGAGGATGGACCTTCTACCCAATGCGTGATAACAGAGGCTGAGATGGGAGGGAGGGGACAGAAGGTCAAGGATTGCCAAGGCCCCGGGTGGAGGCAGGAAAGAGGCTCCTCTAGAACTTTAGGAAGGGGCGTGGTCCTGTGACAGACAAGATTCCCAGGCTCCAGAAATGTAGAGAATAAATATGTATTGTGATGTCATCCAGTTTGTGACCATTTGCTGCTGCACTAGGTCTGGAAAACCACATGCAGCTTGCGAGAGAGGCTTGCCCTCCCTGGGCTTCGGGGCCTCCTTAAAGACCCCAGTAAAGCTATGCAGAGCCCTCTGCCCCCCAGGACACACCTTTGCACGGTTGCAACCATTGAGCTGCAGGGGAAGACCTTGCCACCTTCCCTTCAGCTTAGACCACTGCCTCCATCCAGCTCAGAGTCCCCACTATAAGACTGGTTTTTCCTTGTTTCTTGGAAAGCACCTTCAGGACTCATTCAAAAAACAAACAAACAAACAAACTGTGAGTTCTGTGCAGGGCCTATTTAAAGCAAATCACCAGCTCCAGTCCCAACAACAAGCTGCTTGGGTCTTAGCAGACAAGAGTAGAGCTCTGTGTAGACACAGGCTGCCGGCTGGGGAGGTCCCCCAGCACCTGGTCAGCGTGTTCCTCTTGCTCACTGGGTGGCTGCCTCCCCATCACATGGCCCCACATGGGAACAGAACTGCACAGTGTCGGGCTGGGGTGCCTGAGCAGCTTTGATGTAAGATTTAGTGCTTTGGCAAGCAGGCAGGCTCCGTTGGAACTCATGGTGACTTTTACCCAGAATCCCCAACCACTGGTTCTAGCTGGGCTGAGGTGTCTGTGGAGCTCTCCGGGACCCCTCAGGGCACTGGGCACAGAGAGTTCCTGGATAACCGAAGTCTGGGAATAGAGCAGAAGGCTGTACCTGGCTAGGGCTCAGCAGAACCAAGTGCTTCTTTTAGTCCATCATTGGAACATTGTCTTCAGTGGGCTGCGGAAGCGAAAGGACCGATAGCCCGATACTTCCTTCACTCCTCAGCTCTCTCTCCTCTCCCTCCCCTCCTCTCCCCCTTGCTTTCTTTTCCCTTCCTTTTTTTTTTCTTTCCTTCCAGACAAGATCTTGCTATGTAGCCCAGGATAGCCTTGAACTCACTTGGTACCCTCAGCTGGCCTCAAAGTCAAAATTCCCCTGCCTCAGCCCAAGTCCTGGGATTACAGATGCGTACTACCTTGTCTAGCTCACTCATTGTGTATACTGTTGAGCCCATCTTTCTTGAAGATTTATCAAACTAGGGGGGAAAGGATGGATGAATAAAAACAAATTGACCAGGTAGATGAGCAAATAAAGCAGCTGTTTAAGGAAACCCTAGAGTTGAGACAGACAAAGGGCCCTTCTGAAAAAGCTGCACTCAAGCTGCGGAGTTCAAGGAGACGAAGGTGCAAAGGTCCTGAGGCAGGACAGAGTTCTGCCAGTGTGCAGAGATGCAGTGAATGGAGACACACAGTGAGAGGGGAGGGGCTGGGGAAGTGGGCGGGGCCAGACCAGGCTGTGCTCTGCTCCACATTTGGGTTTTACGTACATACAACAGGACACTACAAAGGGGGTTCAGTGGAGAGTGGGGTATATGGACATGATGACTCTTTGCCATCCTTTTCTCTTCTTCTGCATCCCATCTTCTGTCTTCCTCCCCCCTCCCCCTCCATCTCTTCTTCTCTTCCTCCTCCTTTTGCGGGTGTGTGCACGTGTGTGTGTGTGGGGGGGATTGTACCTGTGCACCCATGTGTAGAGTCCAGAATGGGGTATGTGCATGTTGGGGGGCACTGTACCTGTGCGTGTAGAGTCCAGAGTGGGCTTCAGGTGTCTTCTCAATCTCTTTCCACCTTAATCTCTGGCACTGTTTCTCACTGGACCTGAAGTTCACCATTCCAGCTAGACAAATGAGCCAGCAAGACCCCAGGATCTGTCTGTCTGTCCTCCCAACTCAGCATTGTGGTTATGGACACACACCATAATACCCAACTTCTGTGTGGATACTGGGAATTAGTCCTCATACTTTCAAAGCCATCACCTTACCCATCAATCCATCTCCCCAACTCCTCCATCCCTCCATCTCTCCTTTCCTCCTCCAACTTCCCTTTCCTCACTTCCTTCTCTTCTCCCTTCCTCTCTTCTTTCTCCTTTTCACACAATCCCCTACCCACACAGCTTGGTGGAGAGTTGGCTACAGGTTGGGAGTGAGGTCTCCTTTTCACATGATAGGGCCACCCCTTCGTCTTGTGATGACCAGGGGACAGTCCCCAATGGCTGGGGTCCCCACAGGTGGACAGCAGGCTGTAAGCCAGCTCTCAGGGCAGTGTGTACATGGTAGTAGCGGTGGTGGGGAATCAAGCCATGACTGTAGCACCTACAGTTTCTGGCGGCTTGGTATTTTTTGGTGTTTGTTTGTTTTGTTTATTTGGGTTTTGTTTTTTGAGACAGGGTTTCTCTGTGTGGTTTGGTCCCTGTCCTGGATCTCACTCTGTAGACCAGGCTGGCCTCGAACTCATAGAGATTTGCCTGACTCTGCTCCCAAGTGCTGGGATTAAAGGCGTGCACCACCACTGCCCGGCTTGCACCTAGAGTTTCTGTACCATAAACTCTCCCATCATGGCCACTTTCTAAGCTAGCAACCATTCACAGGCTTTGAAGTTGTGGTTGGTTAATGAGTCAGCTGTGAGACAAGGTTTCAAGAGGCTGAACCATCTCTCTAGTTCAGCACCTAGTTCAAAGCAGAGACTCCCTTCTGGAAACATCGTGAAGGATCTCCGTGATTCATCACATGCTGAAGTATCTGGATGTTAACCTCAAAGCTGAGTCTCCTACACAAGCAGCTTCTCTGCTGACCAGGGAGGCCAGCCTGTCACAGCATTTCTGTGAGGGGACTGGGGAGTGAGGGAACTGGAAGTGTCTCTCTGGCTCTGCTGCTAATGAGCCCAGTGACCTCAGGCAGTTACCTAATGTCCCTGGGTCTCCCATCTCCCTATCTTCAAGATGAGGAATGGATGACCTGACCTCCACTCCTCGGGAACCAGCTGGTTAGTAGGCTGCAGACTGGGCGCATCACCATGGTTCCTGGACTGGCTTCAGGCTGGGCACTGGTGCAGGGAAGTTGGTCGCTGTGACAGAGATGTATTTCTGCTAAGCTGGAGCCGTTCGTCACTTGGCTTTTCTCCAAAGGCTATGACTCAGCTGAAAGTCATGGGAACAGAGTAAAGGTGGACAGGGACAGTTCCAGGAAAGCTGTGAGAATCAGTGGTGGGTGGACATGGGTAATTCAGACCGCCCCCCAAAATCAAGATGGCTGCCAGAGCTGTGTCAATACCTCAGTTTACCACCACACGGAAGGCTCTTTTTGGATTCCTCTGGTCAATAAAACTGTGTTCAGTGACTGTGGAGTCTGGAGAACTTCCTTGAGTGTCCCCTAGTGCCCCTCCTATGGGAAGGTCCCCACACAGTTCTGTGACTTTGTGGAAGTTTGGTATGTCGACTACTTGAGACCATGTAGCCTGAGAGGTCAAGAAGGGAGTCTTTACCCAAGACGCTAAACCTATCCTTGCAGGCAAACGTTTATTCACACACACACACACTCCCCAAGATGCCTTCCCTGACCTGCAGGCAGCACCCCTCACATTCTGTTTCATGACCTGTCTTCTTTCTATTGGGAGACAGAGGCTAGGCAGGGCACTGGAGATATTTAAAAGCCTAGGGCTGGGGAACTGACTCTGTGGGTAAAATGCATGCTGTACAGGTACAAGGACCTGAATTCAGATCCCACCATCCACTTAAAAGCTTGGTACACATCTCAGGGCTTCATGATGGGTGAGTCGAATCTAGCCTAGGTTTGGTGAGAGACGCTGCCTCAAAGATAAAGTGGAGAAACAACTGAGAAAAAAGTAAGACATGTGACATATGTGGACATCTGGCCTCCACATTCACATGCATGGGCAAGCACCCCTGTATATGTGTGTACACACATACCACTACCACACTAAATAATAATAATAACAACAACAGCAGCAACAATAATAATAATAATAAATTTTAAATTCCAGACAACAAATCTTCTTCCTTCTTCAGTCCATCCTCTCTCCTTCTCTTCCTTCTCCGGCTGCTCTTTGGCACATACAAGAAACATGAGGTGTGGACACACGAACTACTACGGTACCTTTGTTCACACCCTCGGCACCTTATATTGATAGATATATATTATTAAATATATATAATGTTCCCAAACAGAAAGGAATGCTGAGGGTAACCATATAAACGCAGCTTAAGCTGAAAAAAGAACCCAGACCTGACAAGTCCCAAAGAGAAGCTTGGCTCCATGGGACATGGGGCTCTGGGAGGTAGCTGGCAAGGGACACAGCTGGCATGGGGTGCTCATGCTCAGTGCAAACATCCTCTGGCATCCAGCATCTGTCCCCACAAGCCATGATTCCAATTTGCTTCCTGTTTCCAGCCCTCCCAGGAACACATCTAAAAGACGTTTTGTTTCCATCTCCCACCTCAAAAAGCACAGATTTACAAGTGCGTCTTCCTGGAGAGATGGATCCAGCCCGATCCAAGACCCACAGGAAGGAGCAAATAGACCCCACTGGGAATTTTCCATCACCGTCACTGTATTTTTTTTTTTTTTTATTCCCAAGATAAATGGGATTTTACTTATAGGACTGAAGGCTCCATTATTTTTCGAATACTTTTAGCTGCTGCCAAGGAACCAAGAAAATTGGTTGTGCACCTGGCCAGCTGATCCGACCTCAGAAGTCACCTGACCTCATGAAAAGGCTCTCATTTTTCTCTGTTTTAACAAGCCTGCCATCTCCTCTTCCTAGCGGTGTTCACATGTGGGGTGGTCATGGCAGGCATGCACACAGCCAGAGATGACTGATCTGTCACTGTTTCTCCGATCGTCCTCCAGGAGGGGTTTCTATTCCAGGACAGGACTCCTGGGAAGGAAAAACATTTATATAGAAACCTACATCTAAGGCACTAAAAAACAAAACAGTACATCACAACTAAGATTTTAATATTTTTGCATATGTGTGTACATCAAAAGGCTTCTCAGAGGCAGTTGGAAGGTGCCTGCAAAGTTTATCCAAGTGAAAGCATCACCATGTGCTTCACAAATGCCTCTATTTCTTCCTTCGTGTGCGTGCGTGCATGTGTGTGTGTGTGTGTGTGTGTGTGTGTGTGTGTGAGAGAGAGAGAGAGAGAGAGAGAGAGAGAGAGAGAGAGAGAGAGAGAGAGAGAGAGAGAGATCATTGATGTGGAGGCAGACCTATCTGCAGTTCCTTTCCTGAGGGTAAATCACAGCCCTCAGGCTAACCAGGCAGGTGCTGTGAAATCTGGCTGACAGGTCAGACTCGAGGTGATGTGTCTGCTGAGTCTCCTCTCTGTTCAGCTAAGCTCCCATCACATGGCTGGTGCCGCCGAGGTAAGTAATTATGACTAAGTGTGTAAGCAGGAGGGTCTGCACACTGTAATTACTCCCCAGCAAGTTCTTGCAGAGCCTGGGAGTTCCCCCAGAGGCCTGTTTGGGCTATTTCTGGAGGGGGTAAGTCAAGGTAGGTCTCCTAGACGGGACCAACCCAGAAGAACCCGAATCAGAACTTAAGCAACTGCGTGGACATTTTGGCAGGAAGACTCAAGTCAAAATTCTCAGGATCTTAAACTATTTAAAAAAAAAAAACCAGTTGAAATGTTCAGACATCTGTAAATGTCTCAAAATACACAAAGCACTGTTACCTTAGAGCAATCACTGTGTGCATGTGTTTGCATTCATATGCAGGTGTATGTCAATGGATGTGGAGGCCACAGGTCAAGCTCAGATACCATCTTTCCCCAGCCTGGAACATACCCCATAGGGAGGGCTGGCTGCCAGCAAGCTCTAGGCAACTCTCCGTCTCCAGTCTTCCAGCTCTGTAGTTACAGAAGCACACAGCTCTGCCAGGGTTTTCCTGTGGGTTCTGAGGACTGAATTTGGGTCTTCATGCTCCTGTGGCAGACAACCTGTGACTGGGCTATCTCCCTGGTGCTCAGAACTTTCCCACAGAAATACAGCATGAGCCACATGTGTCCATTACGATTTTCTAGAAGCTGCATTAAAAAAAAAAAAAACACATAAAATTAGGTTTAGTGATATCTGTAACCCAACTGACCTCAAATACCTCATCACTTGATCAGTATAAATGTTACTAGTTTTTAAAATTTATTTTATTTGTATTAGAGATACTTTGCACACTTTTTTGTGAGTGTGGGTGTGGGTGTGTGCTTTCAGGGTCTTCTAGATCTGGGTGGGTATCACGCACAGGTTGTGATTACAAGGGTAAGAGCTACAGGCTGAGTGTGTGAGGCACGGGGTAGCCCCAGAGGCCAAAGTTCCCCTTCATATGTGCTGAAGGGTGTTTGGGCCAATGTAGGGTCTCCAAAGCATGTCTGATGGACTGAGCTTGTACTATGGGAAATTTGTTTTGATTTAAAGTTCCTGGCTGGATGTGATGGCATGCACTTATGTATAATACTAGCTTGGGAAATGGAGGCAGGAAATGAGCAAGCTCAATGTGAAAAAAGGCTACATGCAGAGACCTTGCGGGGCGGGCGGGCGGGAGGGGGGGTAGCGGATCTAGTGCTTTTCATGACAGAAAACTTTCAAAAACATTTTCAATCTTTGTATTACATTTACTCATATACAGGGGTGTGCATGTCACCCCATGCATGTGGAAGTCAGAAGACAGCTTGGAGGAGTTGGTTCTCTCCTTCTACCATGGAGTTCCTGGGGACCAAAGTCAGATCATCGGTCTTGCCCCGCCCGGTCTTGCCCCGCCTCCAATTGTTTTCAAGTGATCTCAGGCAGGTGTGAAGCCTCGACAAGGTGGGTACTAAGGTGCTCTCTGCAGCAACCAAAATATCCTGACTTAGGTTAATAATTTATTGCCTCCCACAGTGGAAAAATAAATAAGACCAGATTCTGGTCCTATTTGGGTCTGCTCCACCCTTCGGGTCATTCACTTACTGTGGGTGAGCATACCTGTGGTCCTGTGCACTCTGCTCTGGGCACAAATACTGCCCTCAGGAACAGAATCGCCTGGGGACAGCCAAATGGACAAAAGCCTCTCAGGCAGTGTGGACAAGGATGCTTCCTGCATGGGAGGCGCTAGCTGTGGATCCTGAGGGGTAGCCAGGAGCCCCTGAGAGAGCAGGGTGGGAGCAGGTCACAGGGGGTGGAGAATCCTACAGCTGCCAGCAGGCAGGGAGACCTGGGGGATTAGAACCAGCCTTCAGCAGGCCACAGGCTTGGAAGGAAGCATGTGACTGTGGGGACAGTTGTCATGCAGCACTGTCCAACTGAAATACAACACTAACCACATAGATGGCATATTCTAGTAGCCGTGGTTATAAAGGTCAAAACACACAGGTGCAATTTATTTTTAGATCCTATTTTATTGAACACATTTCCTCTAGAATATTATTGTTTCAACAGGTGAGAGAGCTCACTTCTTTTTTTTTTTTTTTTTTTTTCTTTAGGAACTCTTCGAAATCCATCCCACGGCTGGCACAGTTGTCCGTCTCCATTGGCACAGCTGTGATTCAACTGCTCTGAGTCACATGGGCTTGAGGCTGCCACGTCTGGCTGCACGGCCCATATGTGGGTGTACGTCATGAATAGTAACCTCTGCTCCAGCTCTGGCTCCAAAAGAGAAGTCAGGCCAACGGAAAGGGAAGGGGCTGAAGATCAGCAAAGGAGGCAAAGCCACCCACCTCCTCCAAGGGACTGCAGATTGGGCAACCAGGCCCTCCCGCTAACCAGGGCAGGGCAGGAGACAGAGAGAGAGAGAGCAGCTCCCCTTCCCCCACGGTCCCAAGGGTGTCAGTGTGAATAGTGTAACCAAGAGACAGAGCCCCGAAGAACATTTGCTAAATTCTGCCAAGTGCCTGGACACCAGATCACAAGGCTGACCCAGAAAAGAGCAATTGTACCTGCAGGGAGGCCGGGCAGGCGAGGCCACCCCAGGTCAGCAGGCGCCTCCCCCCCCACTGCCAGGGAGGCGTGCAGGTGGCCTAATGTGGAAATGTTTGAATGTGGGGCAGCGAGGCGCGCTTGGGCTGGCGGGAGTCAGCCAGGGTGACAGGAACCAGTCACACTGGGGCGGGACGATGGGGGGACGCTTGCCAAGACCCCGACAACATCTTTCCTAATAAGTCTGGCAGGCTCCAGGCCTCGGTCCCCCTCTGAACGACCTCTCCCCTCCACTCCAGCCTTCTCCAAGGAGGAAGGAAGGCAAGCCAAACGGAGCAGGAATTTGGACCCGGGCCTGGTTTTCCCCTAGCCTGGGCTCTGCAGCAACTCTGCCAATTGCAGGAGGGGGGTCTTTTTCCACAATGCCACTCTGGACACTTGGCTGTGCTGGCCACACTCCATCTGTCATCCTGGGCTCAGCTGCTGCAGCCCCGTGCCCAGAGAGACCCTGTGGGAGCACCCCGCCTCCCTCCTCCTCTCTTCTCCTTTTGCTCCCTGGACTGAAGCCACCACTCCATTTTAGAAAGAGGTCACCTCCCTGCAGTGGGAGCCTGGCTGCTGGCTGTGGCTCCTGGCTGCTAGGCCTGCTTGCTCAGGAGAGGTTTCCTAAGTCGGATGTCCCAGCCCCACTCGAAGGACAGGCACAATGACAACACATGTGTGTTTGGGTCGGGACACTTTGAACTATGACTCCCAGAAAGAACAGCTTGTACAGCCACTCCGAGTCTCCCGGCAACAAAGAATGTACCGTAGATTAGGCCTGGCTTGCAAAACAGTTTTTTTTTTTTTTTTTTAAAGAGGCACAGCCCAGTCCTTTTATAGGGTCCAGGAGCAACAGTGGCTATGTTAAAAAGCACAGAACGCCAGCGTCACCCGCTGTTCAACAGTTTGTGACCTTGGTTGGCTCATCAGTTCTCCTAAGGGTGGATTTTTCGGGTCTCTAGACGCAAGTGTTGGTGAAGGTCGGCTGCTGTGGGAAGAAACCTTTACGGGGAGCTTACCAAAGCCTGTAGATGATTAATGTGATTCTGTTAAGCAGAGTTAATCTTTGCTCGGAGCTCCCTTTGATAACGGAGGACTAGGAGAAAATGAATACGTTAACCATTAATCCTGGGAAACACCATAAAAAATCAGGGTGGAAAACGGTGGATCTGGGAGAGGAATTCGGAGGCTGGAGGGGTCAGCCAGGGAAACCTGACCAGGCAAGGAGGAGGACAGGAAGTTAGATGGGCGACCTTAATGTTCATGCATGCTCAGAGCGAGGGGCAAGCATGTGTATTTGTGTGCTGGAGCACTCGCATGCCTGTGTGTGTGTGTGTGTGTGTGTGTGTGTGTGTGTGTGTGTGTGTGTGTGTGTTGATGACGTTCATTTGTTTTTCTTTCTTTTTCCTAGTTTCATTGCTCTGTGTAAATACACTGGGAAAAACAACATCACCAGCAGGTCCCATTGCTAGAAAAGCTGATTTTAGTGTCCTTTTTCTTCCAGTTTCCCACAGCTAAGGCCAGGACTCATTCCTGTGTAGGTAATACTCTCTGGCTCCTTTGGAGAGCAGGGGGAACCCAGGTAGGAGGAGGTCAGTATTAGTAGAGGCCACCTTGGGGCCACTCAACTGGGCCCATCCACAGTCCCCTGATTCCCACCTGATCACCTGCCAGGCTCCAGGGGGGGTCCCTCCTCCAGGTTCTATTCGCTGTCCTGGAGAAATTCATCAGCACCCCTCACCCCAGGTTCCTACAGTCAGATGAGAGTCAGGAGCAAAATTCCTGCCTGTCATAGCCAGTCCCCAGACTGGGGTGGCTTCCTGACAGCCACAGCTGACACCACTGAGGGTCTCTGCAGGGCAGAGAGAAGGCTTTCCTGGCAAAAAGGTGTCCCTGAATGGGGACACATTCTCTCTGTGTGCATAGCCATGTGAAGAGCTTCCGGGTCATGGAGGCTTGATCCCATTCTCAGGGGCCTTATAAGCCACTGTGGAGGAAGAGGGAGAAGTTTGTGATGGGCTCTGGAAATGTAACAGGAACAAGGAAATTCAAAGCCAAGAGAACTCACTACACCACTGGATGGCTGAAGAGTTCACAGGAAAGGTCAGAGACTGACTCTGAGGCCAGACTGGGGCTTTGCCAGAGAGACAGGGTCTGACTAAGTCATCCAGGATGACCTTGAACTCACTCTGTAGCCCAGGCAGCTCTTGAAATTTTGGTCCTCCTGCCTCAGCCTCCTAGGTAACTAGGGAGGGCACCATCAGGCCCAGATGCAACAACCTCCTTGATGCAGCTTGGCAAACAGGCCGGAGGAAGTAAGTTGGGAAGGAGAAGTGAGACAGGAAGGAGTCGACAAGACCCTGAGGAGGGAAATGAAAAGCTGAACCAGGAGGGGAGCCATGAGGAAAGAAAACAAGGAGGGACGAGGCTACCGTCTGTTCAAGGCCGTGTCCGAAGGTTCTGCTGTGGTGGTCCACGGCAGGAGACACCTGCCAGCAGAAGAGGATCGATCTCTGAGGGGAGTGTTAGTGATGCTCTAAAGGGCTCCAGGTGACCACTGCAACTCTCCAGTGTCCCCGGAATGGGATTCCTGGAGGTGAAGCACACAGTGGTCTTGTCCAGGTGGACTCTCCCAAAGTGTTTGTTCCTCAAGCTCTCGATAGTCTGAATTCCCTGACCCTACAGACCGATGACGCAGTAGGGTATGCGGCCTGATCTGCTTGGTGGGCTTGGGGACAGGACTGTACCCTCCAAGCTCCTGTCAGTACAGGGGAGGCCTTCTTTCCTTTACATGGGCTCTGAGGGTCCTTGTTCTCACTGGAAGTGGGGTGAGGATCAGAAAGGCAATAAGTCTGCTGCCCGTGAATCAACCCCAAGCAGCGACTCTTTCAACAGGACACCACTTGCCCTGGTTTGTAAAATAAGAAAGAACCAGAATGGAAATGACCCCACAGTCCTGACTTCTGTTTCTTGGGATGACAGCGTTCCTCAAGCCTTCCCTCCTTCTGCCTTTCAAGGCTGCCATCGGGAATAAGTGCTCGGTGAGACTTAGTACAGCCGGCATTTCAGCTGGCCTGAAGGAACAGTCCACAGCCCGATGTACCCAACTGTAGAGTCAGGTGTCTCCCCAGAGCAGGGGCATGGGGCCCATGCCAGCTAACAGAGCCCCTGCTACTGTGCTCTGGGACACCATAGGGGACTCTGACCTGCTGGGCAGTTACACCAGTCAATGGGGCCTCTTCCAAATTCAAGTTTCTTGCATCCTGTGGCTCTGGGTAATGGGCCTGGGAAAGGATTATAGCAAGACCCAGATGTGCATCTGTGAGAAGAGTGAGGAAAGCTGGGCAGGGTGGTGCATACCTGTAATCCCTTGGGAGCTACGGGCAGGAGGAACCAAAGTTCAAGGTCATTTTTAGCTACCTGTTTGGACCACCTGAGATCCTTTCTCAAAAAATGCAAAGAAAGAAAAGAAGGAAGGAAGGAAGGAAGGGAGGGAGGGAGGGAGGGAGGGAGGGAGGGAGGGAGGGAGGGAGGAAGGAAGGAAGGAAGGAAGGAAGGAAGGAAGGAAGGAAGGAAGGAAGGAAGGAAGGAAGGAAGGAAAAGGAGCAGTGAGGGTATGCCTAGAATCCCAGCACAGGAGAATGTGTAGCCTTGCTGCATAGTGAGCTCAAAGCCAGCCTGGGTAGCATAGTGAGACTGTGCCTCAAACAAATAAAAAGGGAAGAGGGGAGAAAGGGAAGGAAGAGAAAGATAAAGGAAAAGAAAAGACAAAGAAAAAAGGGAGATGTGAAGTAAAGAGTCGTCGTTTTAGGCCATCCTCACTGTCAGCCCACCGTGCTCAGGCTGACTCAGTCATGGGGCAGAAGGCGGTCGTTTGCAGGCTGAAAAATAGAAATGGTCCCCGGCAGTGTCAAGGCACAGAAATGGCCGAGGTTCCTGTGGGGCACGTCCCCACCCTCCGTCTAAGCACTTTCACAGGCAAAGCCATACACAGTTGTTACATGATGAGTACGAGAGGCGCTTGCATAAAAGTGGTTTTATGGCTTTGGCCTGGGTTTGTAAGCTGAGCAAATAGAAAAATCTCAGGAATAAAAGGGGCAATAAAATAATTACATAACACTTTGAACTCACCCTAAATACCACCTTTCTCTCAAGGCTCTCGGTGTGTTTTACAGGCAAGTTTAGAACTGTAGACCTGTCCCTTTTTTTTTTTTTTATCAGTGAGGAAACTGAGTCACCGTAAAGGTTGGGGATCCTACAGGGTTTGTTTCAAGGGAGAACTCTGGGACAGCCACTCTGGAGCACTTTAGGGAAGGGTCAACTAGAGAGTCTCCCAACTACACCTCCTCCCTGAGCCTTTCCATGGCAATGTTCCCACCCAGCCTAAGCCATGTCTGGGTGGCTAGATTAGCGATGAGAAGAACAGACAGAACCTTCCAGGCTTGTTGTTTTGTGTGTTTTTTCTCTGGTGGTGGCGATGATGGCGGAGGCAGTGGTGTGTGTGTGTGTGTGTGTGTGTGTGTGTGTGTGTGTGTGTGTGTGTGTTTCATCCAACATGTGTTAAAGCTGCATGCACATGTGTGCATCCGTGGAGGTCAGAACACAACCTCAGGTTTGGTTTTTGTTGTTGTTGTTGTTGTTGTTGTTGTTGTTTGTTTGTTTGTTTTGAGACAGGATCTCTTACTAGCTAGGCTTGGAGAGGCCTGGCTTTGTCTCCTTAGGACTGGGATTACAGGTGTGTGCCACTACATAGTTGTTGTTGTTGTTGTTTTTTTTTAACATGGGTTCTAAGGATTAAGCTCAAGTCTTTGAGGCAAAACAAGAACTTTACTCTCTAGTTCTCATCCTGGCCTCTGGCAGGCTCTGTTCTCCTACTCCTCACTTAGCCCCCTCTGAGGTTAGTGTCCTTGTCTTTACTCTGTGATGTGGACAGGGAGACAAAAGAAGGCCACTCCTTGGTCACCTTCATTGGCCGTGATCTCAGTACCCAAACTTACTCTGATAAGGACATGGATACCTTTTGGTTCAAGACCTTTGTTGATCCAAGTCAACACTTTTTCTAGGAGGCCAGACATTTCCATTTATCCCCTGATCCTTCATTTCAGCCCATGATGAGGAGGCCTGCTTGCTTCCCTAAGAGACTAAGAGCTGTTCTGAAGACAAGCAGCGGAAGAACAAAGCCACGAGATGGACCAGGCGGGTGTGCCGAAGTCAGAGGCAGGAAAGGTTGTTAACACGATAGGGACAATTTAAATACACCGTTTGTTCTTATTTAGTTTTCAGGATTCAGAATTTGAAAGCCGGCCTCTTGAGTGTATTTGCATGGTCCAGTGTGGGAAGAGGTCAAGGGGTCCCGGGATGCTCACCACCAACCTCTCAGAACCGTGTGCTGTTGACTTGTGTGGTACTCAGTCACTCCTTAGAATTGTCTACGGCCTTCCTAACTCAAGGGAAGCTTGGACAACTGTGTTCCCAGGTCCTCCTGGGTCAGCCTAGCTCCATTCTGCTCCCTCCTGGAAGCTCATTGCTGCCCGGGAAGGAGTGCTGACCGGAATGTATCTAACCAAGGTGCAGCCCTACTGGTGACCTGCTGAGCTTCCTGGGCAGAGCTTCACTGTCCTCCCTGGGTATCAGTACCCAGGACCATCTCAGAAGACACACGGAGAAAATGGCTGACCCTTCATCAGCCTGGACTCCAGGGGATGAATAGAACCTCTCTCCCAGCCCAGGGCACTGACAAACACAATGGTGTGACAGACAGGATGTGCTGGTTGCCATGCTGATGAATTCTGACACAGGCAGGGGGTTTGATTCCTGGAGTAGAAGCTCAACATTTAACTACCTAGAGAAAGCCAATCGCGGAACAGATTCAGTGGCCGTTAAATGTCACGAAATGTATAGCGACTAGCATTACCTTAACAGTAGTTAGAATACACCTTCTCCAAGCTAAGAGCACAAAAGCCCATGATCACCCTCCCCCTTCACACACAGAGTAGAATGAAACCCGAAGCACAGAAATGCCCCCATCTTCTCCCTTATTAGCAGCCCGGGATGAAGCTTGGCTTCTGCAATCCTCCTCCTGAGTACTCTAGGCTGGGGGAGGGGTGATAGCTGGTACTGTCTTGAAGCCACCGCCCACTGATTGGTCTTGGCTGCTTATTCTGAAACCACATCAGCTTAGCAGGAAGGAGCATCATGACCATGTTGCCAGATGCCTACTTCAGGGGGAGTCTTTAAGCCTCACTTGGGATGCTGGCTGGTCATCCAGTCTCAGCCTCTTCACTGCCAAGGTTGACTAAGCTAAACTCCCCAGGTGAGAACCCTGAAAATCTGCAACTTTACCATATTTTTTCCTGGAATGTCAATGCACAAGCACAATCCTCTCCTCCACACCCCCCCAACCCCCCAGATATCACGCACCCACTCCGGATATCACCCAGGATGTGCCTATTCAGGCCCTTCCACAAAGTGACAGAAAATATGAGCTGTCCAATCATAACCCCTGGGGCTGGGATAAGTAACTTAACTTTAGTATCTTGTATGCAAATTAGGTGTCATCATAACATCTTCTTCACAGGGACGTCAGGAAGACTGGAGCAGCTGCTGTGACGTGTGCGGGAGGTCAGAAGACAATATCAGGTGCCAGACCTTCTCTTCTACCTCGACACAGGGCCTCTTATTCACCAGGGCACAGGCTAGGCTACCCGTCCCACGTGTTTCTGAAGCGTTCAGTGTCTTCACCTCCTGTCTCATGCTAGGAGCGCTGGTCTTACCGAAGGGTGTGCTGCTATGTCCTGTTTTATGTGGACTCTGGGGATCCAAATTCAGGCCCTCAAGCTTATGTGGAAAGTGCCCTGTTAAAGCAAGGCAACGAGCACCCTGCCCCTTGGGGTCTCTGCTTCAGTTCCTGCCTCTAGGTTCCTGCCTTGACTTCCTTTCCTGACTTTTCTCAGTGATGGACTGTGATGTGGAAGTATAAGCATAACAAACCCTTTAATCCCCAGGCCCACCCCCACCCCCCAAAATGAAGCATTTTTTCCCACTGAGCCATCTCCTGGGCTTGACTACATCATCTTTTGGCATCTCTAGGAGATGCCTCATCTGAAGCTATTGGCATAGGTACAAATGTGTCCGATATCCTGGTCAGCACCGCTCCTGCCTCCACAGTGGTGTAGAGGTCAACGGTGGGCAGGGACTCTCTCTGTGATGACTGATGCAGGAGCTGGGTCTCTGCTTCAGATCTAAGCTGGGCTAAGAATCTGGATGGTGAGCAAGGTGCAGGAGGAACCTGGAAGGAGATGGGGGATGAAGCGTGTTGATGCTGACTTGGCCATCAATGTGAAGTTACAGTGCCTGGGATGGGAACGCCATGGTGATGAAGGTACGTGGTTGTGATGTGATGTGATGGCGATGCTGGAGAGCAATTTCCTAGACCCCCCTTAGGCACCCTCCAGCCTTTCCAGCCTTTTAATGATGCACTTGTCAACTCCATGTCTGACTCTAAAACTCTATCTCAGTAGTATGGGGAAGGAAAGAAGAAAAAGGATCCCACCTCCTGCCCCATCTGGTGACCACTTACATACAAATCAACAGCTATCCTGACTCATGGCTAACACCAGAAAGAGGCTTGTCTTAGGGTCCTATTGTTGTGAAGAGACACCACGACCATGGCAACTCTTTTTTTTTTTTCTTTTAATTTTATTTTACAATACCATTCAGTTCTACATATCAGCCACAGATTCCCTTGTTCTCCCCCCTCCCCTTCTCCCCAGCCCACCCCCCATTCCCACCTCCTCCAGGGCAAAGCCTCCCCCTGGGAACTGAGATGGACCTGGTAGACTCAGTCCAGGCAGGTCCAGTCCCCTCCTCCCAGGCCGAGCCAAGCGACCCTGCATAAGCTCCAGGTTTCAAACACATGGCAACTCTTATAAAGGAAAACAGTTCATTGAGGTGGTGGCTTACAGTTTCAGAGGTTTCGCCCATTATCACATGGCAGGGAGCATGACAGCTGGGGGTAGGGCAGTGTGCAGGCAGACTTGGTGCTGGAGAATTCCACACCTTGATCCAAAGGCAACAGGAAGTGAACTGAGACATTGGGTGTGGCTTGAGTATATATGAGCCCTCAAAGCCCACCCCGACAGTGACACACTTCCTCCAACAAAGCCACACCTCCTAATAGTGCCACGCCTTTTGGGGACCATTTTCTTTCAAACCACCACAGGAGTAAATTGAAGTGGCTGCTATGAACTCACAAATCAACTCAGGACTTTCTGATAATGAATAAGGAAGCCAAGCAGACTGGGCTGCTGCCCCGCAGTCAAGGTCATGGGCAGTGGCAACCTGGGAACAAGAGGTACGTGTTCCCAGAACAAGGACCTCTTTGAGACCCTGACTCAGGAGTCATCCTGTGTTCCCACAGTACCACTGCTAACCAGAAAAGCATGCTGATACCTCCACCCCACCCCCCTGGGATCACTGGGACCCTGTGCTGTTTCTTGTCATTCACCCCTCCACCCCCCACCCAGAAGTCCAGGAGGGCCTTCCACCTGGCCGAGTTTGGGTTCCATGCTTATACTCTGCTGTGTCAGAGGCTAAGAAAGCAGATAGGCTCTTCCATTTCCCTGTGAGTAGCAGAGCTCATTCATTG
Source organism: Peromyscus maniculatus bairdii (assembly GCF_049852395.1). NCBI lineage: Eukaryota > Metazoa > Chordata > Mammalia > Rodentia > Cricetidae > Peromyscus > Peromyscus maniculatus. Next base: position 61,535,488 of record NC_134856.1, read on the forward strand.
TAAGACAGTCGGGCGGTTGGAAAGATGGCTTCACAGTTCAGGGCACTTGCTGCTCTTCCAGAGGACCAGAGTTCAGTTCCAAGCACCCACATTTCATAGCTCATAACCACCTATGACTCCAGCTCCAAGTGACCTGACACCCTCTTCTAGCCTCTGGGCACCTGTTCTCACATGCACATACCCACTCAGACACACACACACACACACAAACACAGACATAAAAATAAAACTTTTCAAAAAGAAAAATAAGAAGTGGATAAGAATGCAGAGTGTTTACTGGTGTCTGCTAATAGGTTACCCTGAGATGTTCTACGCGCAGAAAGGCTGAACACATGGTCTTTCTTCTCAGTCTGTGCATCTTTCCATGGGCCACACTAGCTAGGCACCGGCGGCCATGCAGCTGAGGAGAGAAAGCTGCAGGCAGATGTTGGGCAGCTGCTCAGGTGCTTCTTCAAAGTGGAGCCTTTGACCTTGAAGCGTGGGCTCTTGGAAGCCAGGGAACCTCAGTCAATCCCAAGGAACCAAGAAAAGGCTTTCCCACAGAACCCAATAGCTCTGTGGGGATCTAGGCATAGGAGCCTAGCTGTGTCTGATCCAGCACATTCTATGGAACAGCTCACCCACTGAGGAGCCTGGAAGTCTGAGCTCCAGCTCAGGCCCTGCCCCTGCCCCTGGCATGGCTTTGAGCAGATCTTTCAACTTTCGTGACTCAGTTTACTCACCTGCCAAATGGAGATAATCATGTGGGTCTCAAAGGATTTTTGTAAGACTCTAATGAGTATTTATAAAGTGCTTTGCAGGAGTTTATGGTTATTTGAGCTGGGAAAGGATTTACAAATTATTCAGAAGTAAACAGTATTTAAAGTCTGGGTTTCCAACAGCCAGCAGGTTCTCCTAAATGTTTACAGAGACGGCTGTAACAGGACACGCCGAGCTGCTCCCCCTGCCCCCCCCCCCCCCCCCCCCGCCTGTCCTGGTTCCCTTCACTGACTCTGTGACCCGCAATGTGCGGCTCAGGAGTCCAGGAGAATGACTGGGCTCAGACTGTAAACCAGATGCTCAAAGTTTGTTTAACATTTCTTTCAGGGTTCAGGAGTGAGGAATTCGGGGATGGGGAATTGTTTTGAAAGCCTGGTAAACTCCATCCCTCCCCAACTTCCCTTTCTCAGATTGATGTCTGCTGTGTTCATCCAAGGGACTCTGTGTTGCATGAGAGAGGAGCAAATTCTCATGTCCAAAGGAATCCACACTTCCTGCAGGAGCTCCAAGGGAAACACAGGAAAGACTAGTGTGTAAGGTGAGCCTTCGTGCCAGGTCTCTCCTCTCGAAAAAAGATAAAAGAACAGCCAGCACTATCAGGTACAGCGGCTTCACGCTGTACCTGAAGAACTCAGGAGGCCGAGGCAGGAGAATGCTGCATGCTTGAGAGCAGACTGGACTATTCAGGGCTTCCAGGGCAGCCAGGGCAGAGCGAGACTCTGTCTCGGAACAAAACAAAGAACAGATCAGCAAAACAGAAACAGAGACTGAGACTCAGTCAGAAAAGTGTTTGCCATGTAAGTATGAAGACCTAATTTGATTCTAGAACCCGTGTGAAAAGCCACGTGCGGTGGCCTTCTCTTGTAACCCAAAAGCTGGAGAGGCAGCTTCAGGATTCCTGGGGCTTGCTCACCAGCCAGCCTAGCCGACTTGGCGAGTTCCAGGCCGGTGAGGGATACTTCTCAAAACACAGCCAAGTCAGTACTCTCTGAGTGTGCCTGGGTGAGCTGGAGAAGGAGGGAGCTGTGGGGGAAAAAGGCTTCCTGAGCTTAGTGTTAGTGGAGTTCATCTCTGCTCTTTAGTCTGTTCTGATAAACGACTGCTGTTAGGGTTCTCTGTGAACAGGAACAGGGAAATCAGAGCCCAGGACTCTTCTCCCCAATTGCCCGCCCCCCACAGTGACCCACACTCAGAAAGAGAAGCGGGGCAGCATCCCCCTCCACGAATCATTTCAAAGGGATGATGCCATGCAAAACTCAAAGAATCAGAGCTTCTGAAAACAGAGAGGAGATGTCACCAGAAGGAGTGGGTTGCAAAGAGCTTTCCACGAAGCACTCGGCTGCCAGTGGATGTCTGCTCCGCCATAGGTTGTCCGTTCAGACTCACCCCACTGGCGTCTACTTGGAATCCCTGCCATATGGGTGTATGACAGGATGCGAGGGAACCAAGCCAGCCTCCTGGAAATAACGATCTAGAGGGGAAATGGAAAATGACAGTCATTCCAGAGAACGGCTCTGCAGACCGGATGAATAAAGAGCTCAGTGGAAGAATGTTCAGTTCTGCTCACCAACAGGGCTCCTCATCAATGCTCAAAGCACCACAGGTGTTCTGCTCCAGGCCAGCCAGCTCAGCCCGGAATGTCTTCCCTCACAGCCCCCAGTGTTGACGTCTCCTCTACCCTTGGCATACCGTAGCAATGCCCCTGCTCCAAGAAGCCCTCTGTCTTCGCTGTGCTTCATGCTCTTAGCTAGTAGCTCCTCCCTGGCACCTTTGATTTCACCACAGTTACTTCCACACTACCTGCCTTGCACGGCCCCTCACGTGAGAGTGAGCGGTATGTCCCATACCCAGTAAGTGCTGTGCGGATTCGATCTGCAGGCTTTAATTAAATCCAACTGGAAAATGTTATCAGACAGAATAATGAAAGTATGCACTTGTATTTGCTGGCATGGAAGGAAGGAGTCCTAGAGGAATCACAGCTACTCAGGAAGCTGACAAAGGATCAAAAGTTTGAGACCAGCCTGGGTAACTTAGACCTAATCTCTAAACAAAAATTATAAAAAAGGGGGGGAGACAGATGGCTAGGTGGGTAAAAGCCAAGGCTGGTGAGTTGAGTCTCATCCCCAGGTCCCACATGGTGAAGGGAGAGAACTGACTCCTGCAAGTCGTCCTCTGACCTCCACAAGTGCGTGTCCGCACATACAGAAAATAAATTTTCAAAACGGAAATAATAGTACGGAGGAGTGTAGCTCAGCAGTAGAACGCTCGCTGAGGACAGAAGGGCAAGTCAGTTCTCAGCGCTGAAAACTACAAAGATCTTGTAATGGAAACTCTTCATGTCAAAAAGCAGGCTATGAACTAGAATATTCAGGAAGGACTATTTGTGTCCCTGCGGATGTGTCTGTCCTAGTGACAGTCTGGCCAGGAAGTACAACTCATCAAAACAGTCCATTTAAAGGTGTTTAGGTGAAAAGGGGGCCACTTGACGCCCAGTGGCAGAGGTCCCATGTGCAAAAAGAACAAAAGGCAGGAGTGTTTCCAGGCCTCGCATAGGTTTGCATCCTCCAGTGGAGACGGAAGCCAGGGCGAGCTATCCCTGGGGCAGAAACTCAGGGAGGGCTCTGCTGAACTCCTGACCTTCATCCCATGCTGGACATACCGAAAGGCAGGCGGTGGTACCACAGAGGGGTCACCTCTTGGGAGACCAGAGCGGGTGGAACGTGGTTCCAAGCGGGAAGTAGGGACCTCAGAAGGACGTATTCTACAAGGTCATGGAGAGGTGACTGGGAGAGACGCTCAGCTCTTGTCTTCGTCCTTATCACCTCGTTTTAGTTTCACAGTGAGTGGGTGTTATTTCTATAACCAGGGAGAGGGAAGGTGGGCGTTTCACTTAGTTCTCTGACCCCCCAGAAGTCCACGCAAAGGGAAACACAGAAACGGCGTGCCTAACAAACAGTGCCCCTGCTCTTTAATGACTTCTTGTGTTTCTGTCTGCAGCCTGCACGATCAGCCAACAGTTCTGTTCACTGAACACTTCTGGGTGTGTTCTAGGCAAGGCCCAGGATGTGAAGCCGTTCGCTAACGAGGTAGTTGCAGGCTTGGACCCAAAAAGCCTAAAATCTTGCGGAAAGCTCAGGCACAGGGCAGAACATCACATGACAGAGAAAAAAGGTTTCCTGTGTCAGGGAGGTGGAGCAAGGGGGGTGTCCTAATACCCAGCATGTGTGGCCTCTTCCCTCTGCTGAGAATGCTGGGGCTGCTTTCCAGCATTAGAAGAGGGGTGCCACCTTTCTCACTGGACAGGCAGACCCACAAACGAGCCAACACCCCCATTTAGCTCCCCAACTGGGAAACTGAAGATGGGACTCAGTGGTAGGACACTTGTCTACATGCTTGAGGCCCTAGGTTCAATCCCCAGCACCACAAAGCAAAAACAAAAACAAAAACAACAACAACAAACAAACAGAAAAGAAAAAGAAAACTATCAGGACTAAATTAACATAAACATGAATTTTGGTTATGTTTCAGTCTAAAGACTCAGTCAACTGAATGAGCGTTTCATAGTATGCTATGGTTCTGAGTCCTTATATGTGAATCAGCTGAGTTACTACTGTACCCTTGACGACAACGCCGCTTGGAGATGTGCCTTGAATTCTGCATAGTATCAACTGTGGCTTTCTTCTCTATAAATGGCTCTCATATTTCCAAATATGGGGGATCCTTTTATTACCCCCCCCCCAATAGGTCAGACTCCCAGGTGTCAGTGGTTATTGCTGTAATATTCCTCTAGATCGAGCTGAGGAGATGAGAGCACAGATACCGCAGGGCACCAATGATAACAGGGAAGCCTTCCTGGCCTGAAATGAGGCCACTATTTTATACAGAACTGCAGTCTTCAGAGTGTATTTTGACACAGGTAAACATGTAAACTGTTTCTTGATTCAAAAATGTCTGCTGCAGGAAGAAGAAGACCAAATGTATTCAAGGCTGGGGAGCCTTCTGCTTCCGAGGAAAAATTGGCTTTCTGGAAGTGCGCCAGGTTGGATGGAGTGTGGACACAGCCTTGTCTGTGACTGGGAGGATTTGAATCAACACAACCAGAACTAACGGATTCAGCAGACCCCACCAAGAGTCACCCCCTCCCCAGACCCCAGGAAGATGTTAGTTTGGATTCTGAACATGAGCCAAGTACGCTCTGCATGGGTTTTCTGTATCCATCAGGGCAGTTAGGTGCTGGCTCCTTCTTCTGTAAAAGAAGGCAGCCGGGGCAAAGGACCTGACTCGGTGGGGGATAGTGCTTGTTGTGCAAGTAGGAGGACCTGAGTTTGAACCCCTGGTACCCGTGTATGAGTAAAAAGTCAGGTGTGGCCACACGCACGCCTGTAATAGCAGTGATGTTGGGGGCAGAGATACGAGGATTGCTGGGACTTGCCGGCTGCCAGCCCAGACCTGGGTTCAGGAAGAGACCCAGTCTGGTGGGAATAAGAGGGTGATAGAACAGGACAGTTGACACCCTTCTCTGGCCTCTGTGTGCACTGAGGCTCATGAACCTGCACCTATACATGCCCACGCACTCACACGGCATAATAAATAAAGGGATAAATAAAAATAAGGAAGGCAGCAAGTATTGGTCCACAGCCTTCACGGTTATAAGATCTGGAAGGACAGCACCTTGCCTGGCTGTGCCTCCAAGTTCACATTCTCTTCGTTTTTGTGTGAGAACACAATGTAAGCCACCACCGCCTGCTGCAGTGTTGGCCTCAGCTTCCCAATGGAGTCAAAGGGAAAAGATGCTGAAACACCCATAAAGGTGTGCTCTGGACCAGCAAGAGAGAATGGTGGGTAAGGTGCTTGCCAGCAAGCCTGGTGACCTGAGTTCAGTCCCAGGAATCCACATGCTGGAAAAAGAGAAATAATTCCTATGAGTTGTCCTCTGACCACTACACATGCATTGTGGTGCGTGCATACACTTGTGTGTGTGCAAGGGCATGCTGTGTGTGTGTGTGTGTGTGTGTGTGTGTGTGTGTGATTGCATGCACACCCCTTCCTCCTACACACACACACACACACACACACACACACACACACACACACACAACAAATAAAATTGTAAAGTACATTCTGGATCTAAGATGAATAGCAATGCTTGAAGGTGTAGCCAAGAAGGAGGATACACTGGGGTAAAGACTGTTGACCCAAGATGGAAATGTGGCCCAGTGGGATCCAGTAACACAGTCCTCCATCTTCCACCCACCAAGATGCTAAGTGTCAGCTTCTCCTCAAAACTAATTGCAGAGCCACCAAGATCCCCAAATTTTCACTATGACTGCCAAGGACGCCAAATGCATATCCAAGTACTTCTGGATCCATCTCAGATAATCTGTCCTCTGCTGCCCAAGCCAAAAAGGAAACCTGTTCACAGACCTAGCAGGGATTTTTAGAAACTAGGTAACTATTCACCAAGGAGACATTGAGTGCATTCGGCCTGCCTGCGAAGTAACTGTGACAGAAAGGAATCAATTATGGCCCATCTGCAGTTCGTTAATACGATCTGTTGAAAAAGAGGCCAAATTCACCAAGTCAACCCAAAAGTCTAAAAATAGGCCCGATGTGAGCCTGGCCCGGAGCATATTAGGCAATAAAAAGATCCCTACATCTGCAGGAGGGAGAGTCCCCGGATACTTCCTTGGTCTTTACTACTCCACAGAGGTAATTGGGAATGGAGACATTTTATTTTCTTTCCAGAAAAAGAGAAAAACATTCCAAGAGGATCACTGTGGCCAAAAATAGCATCCTATGTGCATGAAGACTCGGCTCAGAGGCAGAGTTCACTCACACACATCGTACACGTTCCAGAGATTGCTAGTGTCGCCTCTTAAATCATGCACAGCGCGTATGTCCTCAAAGAGAAGTAGAAGGTTCTAGGACAGCAATTCTGTTCTGGGACAGAAGTACTGACTGTAGGAGTTCCATCCACGGACATCTTCCCCCTCCCGGGGCGGGGGGGGGATGTTGCATGTCTTGTCAAGAGTACCCGAATAAAGCCTAACTAACTAGCTCTGCACCTGTGACTCCAAGACACTATTCAGGGTGAGGACAGACCCAAGACACACTGTGTTTTCATATGTGCAAGTAACTCTCATTTTGTGTGTGTGTGGTGTGTGTGTGTGTGTGTGTGTGTGTGTGTGTGTGTGTGTGTGTGTGTGAAAGTGGGGAGGGAAGAGGGAGAGAGAGCTAGTGCACACACAGGAGGAGAATGTCAGGTGTCCCACTCTGTCACTCTCCACTTTATTCTCTAGAGACAGGGTCTCTCACTGATCTAGATTTCAGGACGGCAGCCAGCAAGCTCTAAGGTCCTCCCATCTCCCCCCCCACACACACACACACACTCACACAGACAGACCTGGGGTTACAGACATGTGCACAGCCGTGCCTCGCTTTTTACGTGGATGCTAGAGACTTGACCTCAGATCTTCATTCTTGGTCAGCAAGTACTCTTACCAATGAGCCATCTCCTTGTAAGTGCACTGAGCCTCCCCCTCCCCCCCCTTTTTTTTTTTCGAGACAGGGTTTCTCTGTTTAGCTTTGGTGCCTGTCCTGGATCTCGCCCTGTGGACCAGGCTGGCCTCCAACTCACTAAGATCTGCCTGGCTCTGCCTCCTGAGCGCTGGGATTAGAGACATGAGCCACCACCACCCGGCACACTGAGCCCCTTTTGAGTGCAGTTCTCCAAACAAACCGATAGATGTTTAGGTGGTGGGCAGAGATACTAAACAGAGTATCGGAAGGTGGCCCACAAATAGTTAAGAATTGGAAAACTGTATTCTAGATCTGAAATCAGCTGGTTCCCGTGGCTTGGAAACAGTGATGCTGTTCACAAATTCACTTTGGCGGCCCCAATGCCCCCATGACAAGGAGTTGTTGAGGACATACACATGAGGTAACTGAGGAAAACCACCGCGGCATCTTGGTAGCTGTGTCTCCTGCAATCCAAATGCACCTTCATGGTTAAGGTGAAGCCTTGGATAGGTTCTTCTTGCTACATCTAAGACTGAAACATCAGGGACACGTGTACAATAAGGGTCTGCATCTTCAGAAGTCCTGACATCAGTATAATATCACTTGCATTGTGGTCTTGACACCCCTTTTTGTGGGATTCATGAGGGAAAAACCTACTCTAAAAAAGGCACTTGGTCTAGCCTGATTTGGGAAGGAAATCACCTTGTCATGAATATGGCACCATCTCTTATAATATTCATTAAAAACTTCCTTTAGGTCCATGAGACAGAAGGAGGTGCCACCCTCTATCTTGGGGCAGCCCCCCCTCTTTCTCTGTCCCCTCCCCCCTTCCCCTCTACCTCTGAAGTGTTTGGAGTAAACTTCTTAAACTGATTATGTCACTTGACCAAAGTCTTAGTCTTTGTTCTATTGCTGTGAAGAGACACCATGACCAAGGCAACCCTTATAAAGAAAACCGCTTAATTGGGGACTGGCTTACAGTTTCAAAGGTTTTTCTTCCATTATCATTATAGTGGGGAGCGTGGCAGCATGCATGGCAGGTGTGGTACTGGAGGAGTAGCTGAGAGCTACATCCTGATCTGCAGGCAGAGAGAGAGAGAGAGAGAGAGAGAGAGAGAGAGAGAGAGAGAGAGAAGGAAGGAGGGAAGAAAGGAGGAAGAGAAAAAGCTCAAGCATCTGGGCCGGGCATGGGCTTTTGAAACCTCAAAGCCCACCCCCAGGAACACACTTCCTCCAACAAGGACACACCTCCTAATCCTTCTAATCCTTTCAAATAATTCAACTCCCTGATAACTAAGCACTCAGATATATGAACCTATGGCAGGCCATTCTTATTCAAACCATCACAACTGAATTATTTCCTTCAAGAAGACAGGAGAGAGTCCCCCTCACCACCACCATCGCAAAATAGTAATTGTATCTGTCCAAAGTCTCTTGATGTTGCATAAGCCATTGATATTTGCCATGTTGGGAGTCTAAACCTGAATGGACTGCAGCCCCCAAAAGGGACTGCAGCCACGCCCTCGAAGGGGGACCAAGTATCTTTGATGCCCTGTTTCTCTAGGGAGCTGAGGCTACAGGCACACGATAGGGCTGTGTGACCCCTTGTTTCCACCCATGACCTCATCTTCTGTGGAACATGCAGGGGCTTTGGGGCCAAGCTTGTCTACTTCTTCAAACCACAACAGGGGTCTAATGAGAGGCAAGTGAGCTCTTCACATGGGTCTGTGATTTGAAGGTACCTGCGATAGGGTAGGAGCAGGTTTAGGGAGCACACATTTGGCTCACAGAAAAAAAAAGAGAATTCTGGTACCTTGGTAATGATCCTTAAATGTCCTCGTCTCTGGGGAGAAAGAGTGCAGCCGTCCCCACTGTGGGCTTCTGCGTGGCTGTTAAAAATACTAAATTAGACCAGACACCAAAATAGTGGAAAAGAAAAAGGAGTCACAAAATAACATTTCAGTGTGATTTGCTTTTGTGCAAAGTAGAAGCATTTATATAGCTTGTGTCTGAGCATGGAATATTTCTGGAAAGATTTAGCCAGACTGTTCACAATGGTTCCTTATCCAAGCAGGGTGGAGGGCAGTAAAGTGGCTTCTAAGTCCCACTTTATTGTTGTCTGTGTGTTGACCATTTTTGCAATGACCTATATTACTTTTATAACAAAAGATATTTTGAACAATGGCAAACAATGAGGGCACTATTTAAAAGCTTGTGTCAATGCCCCAGCAAGACTGAATCTATGAGACATATGTCTGAGTGAGCTATTCATTTGCATATACATAATAATCACAATAGATAATACATATCACACTGTAATCACTATGAAATAGGCTTGTATTAGCATAATAATCAAAACACAGAATGCATATTGCATAATGGTCATTATGAGGCCTATTTAGGCAGAAGCGAGGCATGGACAGAGAACTGAAAGCAGTTGGGGTGGGATGTATCTGGATTCCCCTGACTCCAGATGGTGAGAGAGCCCCCCTCTCTCTCTCTGGCACCGGTCACAGCCTTGAATGTAGTGCCTACAGCATTGACAGTGGATCAGCAGTGCCTCCATGCTGGTCCTGGTGCTCCCAGTAACCCTCAGAAGCAGGCTCCATGTCTTCCATTTGACAGATGCAGAGACTAAGGCTATGGAGGTTCATGCCATTGTCATAGCAATGAGACTGACTGCCCATGCACACCCACATAGCCCTTTATATAGTGCAAAAATGCATGGGGTTATATTTCCCTATTACTCTGAGATAAGATGGCAACATGTACCGTCTCTATCAAGTTCCACCTCTAGGCAGAGGTCTCTAAAAGTATAGGGGATACAGAGCCACAGTGTAGAAGGAGCCTGGGTTCTTGAGCCATCCACCTACCTAGACAAGGCATACACACCGTGCCATGGCTCTGATGTGATGGCTGGAAACTGCTGCTAGTTTCCCTAAACAATGCAATAGGCACAACATTGTACTATTAGAGTTGTTAGATTTTAAGGGCTGGGAAGTACCACTGGGACAGAGGGGTCATTATTTGTATTGTGGAAGCTCCTGTTTACAAACCATACCACAAATCTGTTGTTTACTTATGGTCCCATTCAGCTATCAGCTCTGTGTGGGACCCTGGAGCACAGCCAAGTGTAGAAACAAACAAAACATGGGCACACATGGCACCCGTCCACCATGCTACCTCCTCAGACCCTTCTTTTTATAGGACATGCTCTGAGAGTGAGGAGGGTTCCCAGCCAACCCAATCTGTCATAGGAGCAGTGGCCAATAGTGTCGCCAGGCATCTTTGGGCCAGGAGGTACTCTGAGTGCCCTGGTTCCACCAGCGGCCCTCCTCCACCACCCACCTGGGCTGACCTCACCCAACCAAACACAAACCTTACTGTACCTAAACTACTTCCATGAACTTTTGGCTTACTGGTGGCTTCCTGCCTGCCTGACACAGTGGCCAAGGTTAGCCAAGCTCTATCCCATAGAGATGCTTACCTCATGGACCTTGCTCTAGTTACATGGCCACCAATAAGGGATGTGAGGAGAATCTTGATAACCCAAGATGGTGACTGTCTATTAGAAAGGAGCTGGAGATGGGTGGCCAGGGGCCAGGGCTGTAAAAATGGCCCACACCTTCAAACAAATGGGGAGTCCCAGTTCAGTGAGAGATGTTGTCTTAAAAAAATAGAGAGCAATAGAAGAAGGTGCTCAGACATGATGTGGACCTCTGACCTCTATAGCACACTCATTAGGCACCTTCGATGACCTGTACTGTTCCCAGTGTCTCATACCTGTGACCCTGTCAGATGGATAGATTGGAGCTGACAAAAGATCAGCTAACCCAGTGTACCATGATCCATCTTTAATCCCCTGTGGGCACAGGGTGTGTAGAAATATTCACTGTGGGGCTGAGGAGATGACTCAGGAGACGAGGAACTTGCTGCAGAAGAAACAGAAAGACCAGAGGTAGGATCCCCAGCACCTACATAATACAAGGGGGTATGGCCTCCCACCTGTAATCCCAAACCCAGGGGCCCAGTGTTAACCTCTGCTCTCCACGTGCATGCAACACATGCACACACACACACACACACACACACACACACACACACACACACACACACACACGAAAAGAAATGCTGAGTCTGCTATCTAGTGAGTGTTGGCTCTGTGAGAGCGGATGTGGGGTCTGTTTGTTCATTCTGCTGACCCTAGACCCCAGCACCTTCCTAAAATTTTGTAGTATGGAAATCTCGTACAGAGACAGGAAGAAGTGGGCAGCCATCACCTTATAGATTAGGTACCTAGAATAGCAAAATTCACAGAGAAAGCAGAAAGGTGATTGCCAGACGCAAGGAAGGAGAGCACAAAACTCTTTTAGAACCATAGGCACAGGCTTTGAATTATCGGATCAGGCACAGACTCTGAGAATTAAAGGATTTATTCATTATGCTTGCAAATACTCAGAAAGATACCAGGAGTAAGACTTCAAGCATCCTGGAAGAGGAAGCCTCAATCTTTGGGCTTTCTCTATTGATCCCTGGTCTGCTAATCTTCACAGCATCCCAGCACCTTCTCTAAGGAGTAACATGTACTTGTGGTAGGTATCACATCTGTGTGAGGCCCCCAAAGGGTCAAAAAGAACCATGTCATCTCCCACTGATGGCTTTGGTGAAGATAGTGAGACTGGCAAGTGTCAAAATACAGAAGTGAGCCTGAGCCCCAGGGTAAATGAGGAACTGGCTGGTTGGCGCCAAGCATGGGCCGTTGGAGGATGAAAACCATGTACTTATGTGGTAAGCCTGAAGAGAAGCCTTTGCTGATGTTTTTTCCATGACCAAATTCCTACACTAGAGAGCGTTACATAGAGGCCTCCAACAGCAGTGCTTCACCAAGTTCTGACAGTTTGTGGAGAAATATCTGTTGATGCGAACCAGTGAGCTCAAGAATCAGGGAGTGGGGGTGGATCAAGTGATCCATTTCCTTTCAATTGCAACTTCTTGGTTGATACATACATGAGACTATATGAGACACACCAATGCCTGCAGAAGAAAGGTTTTCAGTGATGTTACTTTGAGACAAAACTATGAATTAAATTTGCTGAGGGAAAAAGATGGAAGTGGAATCCTGAGGGACATGTCTTATTAAGTGGAATGAGGAACTTCATTAGTGGCATCAGCTTTTGGTTTCCAGCATGACTTTGTTCTACTCATTTATCCAAAAGCTATTGGTATGCTCATTTCTCTGCCAGCTGCAGATGTTTGCCCTTGGTCCTGGACTCTCTTCCCGATCCTGGGGATATAATGATGAACATATAGTATTCATGCAGCTTACACTCTAACGAGATGGGAGTGAACCAAAGGCACAGAGCTCCCTCGTTCACAACTCAGTGTAAGACGCTTATTTGTTAAACCACGCAGCCTGTAATCTACACCTTAGAGTGCAGAAATGCAGTCAGAGACCTCTTTCTGACTTCAAACTTTTCCTTAATCCCAGTAGAATAAGTCAAGGCATTCACCTCCCAGCCCAAGAGACTTGAAAGTTACTGGTAATGCATTGGCCTTTGGGGGTGAGAAGCTGGGCAGCCCGGAAGAAAGGTTTTTGCCAGTACAGGTCAGTGCACATGTCTGGAAAGGATTCTTTTGGGCCTGGGCTTCTTGAAGCACAGGACTGCAGGAAGAGCAGGGCTTTGTGGGTACCTATAGAAATAGTTCATGCTTTCCACAGCCCCACAGTTAATCTCATCTGTGAGTCTCCTATTTCATCTAACTGCCATATGCCACGGGAGCAGGGGAGGGTCCTCAAAGAACAGCTTCTACTATCACGGTCACATAGTTGATGAACATCACAGGACCAGGGCAGAGCCTTCCAAGACAGCCTCCAGAAGGGGTGCACTGTTGCCAAGCTGAAAGCTAAGGAGAGTCAACCAGGTTTCCCCGGGCCAAGCCAAGAGGTGAATCTGTCCGAGTGTGCAAGGATCAGGGCTGCAAAAGTGCCCTACTGCTTGCCAGTGCTGGGGAGGCAGAACTGGATCTGCGGGGCATGCTGGCCAGCCAGTCTAGCCAATTGGTGAGTCCCAGTTTAGTGAGAGATGCTGTCTTAAAAATAAGGTAGAGAGCAATAGAGGAAGATACTCAGACATGATGTGATCCTCTGACCTCTACCTGCATCGTCATTAGTGAGTGTATACAACACACACACATACACACACACACACACACACACACACACACACACACACACACACACACCCTTCACTTCACTCTCCCAAGAAAAAGGGATTTAAAAAAAAACACACTGCAGATGAACCTCTTCAGTCATGTCTATGGGCTTAGATGTCCCCTATCTGGAACACAGAAGCAGTCTGCACAAGGAGGTCTTGCAGTCCCTGGAGGGGAACAGGAACCATCTACAGTGGTTACAGCTCTAACGTCCTTTTCCTGGGTACCTCCTTCCTGCAGGGTGAGGCAGGAAGTGGCCACCAGCTGCCATCCCTGCCGACTCAGCTGTGCAGCCCTCCGCAGTCCCATGTCCTCACTTCCCCACAGGCCCTCTGGCTGAAGGAAGGTGTTCTCCTTTCCTGGTAAAGCAGACATTTAAGGGGCAGGAAACTCAACAGCAGAAGAGAGGAACAGAAGAGTGGTCTGTGGGCAAGGTTGGAGGCAGAGTGAGGGCAAGGTACAGGGAACTGAAATGTCTCTCCTTCTGTTTTCTCATCATTGATGAGCAACACCCTCTGTGTCCACAAACCCCTAAGTGTTTGTTTTTTGTAACATCTCACATTTTGCGCTAAATCAGTACAGCCACTGCGCTCCAACCATAGCAAGGCTACACTGGCTGTTTTCTTTGCAGAACAGAACCCGAGTTTCATCATATAGAAAGTTCCATACAAACAGAGGTGACATTTCCTGATCAGTCCAACAGGCCTGCCATGAGTTTAGACAGGACCCCTGGCTGACTTCCTAAGAAGTCTGAAACAGCTAGGCAGATCTCAAAATACCCAGTCACAGTGGGATCAGACATGCAGGATGACAGGAACTCCCGTTTGTGGAAGTGCCGTGGAAGAATAGAAACCTCTGGCTGTGAAATACCTAGCTCTAGTGCATCAGGATAACAAACATGGCCCTAAAGGCATAGTTGGCATGGAAGATGTCCCTGAGGGTAGTGAGCATAGATCATGGTGAGTACCAGAGAAAATACCAGCCCTTTGGGCTTTGGGGCTTGGCTGGAAGTGTTGAAGGGAAAGGTCACCTCCAGATGCCTAAATCCAGGCCATGCTCCACACAGTTTAAAGATTAAATTTACTCATTTGTACAGTTTAGAAACCCCAAATCAGTTAAGGAAGAGTCTCAATCTGGTAACATCCCAAGGCACTTGGTAGCAAATGGAAAAACTCCCTATAGAAACCGATTCTCAACCTCTGCACATAAGAAACCCAAGGTGAGCCATTTCTGAAATATTAGCTCACAACCCAAATCTACAGAACATGAGTCCACTCTAAATGAGTCAGCAGACACAAGGGTGTAGCTCAGTGGGAGAGCACCTACCCAGCTTGTGCAAAGCTCTGGGTTCAACCTTAAGTCAAATACAGCAGCAGGTCTAGAATAAATCCCCAAAGGCATAAAATACATCCTATGAAAAGCCAGCTATCAGAAAGAGGTTATGAATTGTGGTCAAAATAATTAGAATTGTAAAGGAAGGGAATTAAAATTATGAGAAACGAGGGCTGAGTCAGTAAAGTGTCTACCACTCAGCATGAGGACTTGAGTTTGGATCCCAAGAAGCCACAAAAAAGTTGGATGAGGTCACTCATGTAGGTAACACCAGTGCTGGGGTCAGGGAAGGCAATAAGTAGATCACTGGAGCTCATTGGCCAGCCAAACTAGCTGAAAGGATGAGCGCCAGATTCAGTGAGATACCCTGACTCAAAACGTAAGGCAGAGATCAGTCAAGGAGGGCTCCTAACACAGACTGCTGGCCTCCACAAGCACACGCACATAACACATACATGTGTAGACACCCATACACACCCCCACATGATCATGTACCTACAATACATACAAAAGAAAAAAAACAACAGAATAAAACAAAAAAATGAAAAAGTTATAAGAAAAGGAATTCATTTTAAAAGACCAGAAGTGTTTTTAAGGGGACCATATATAACTCCTAGAAGTGAAATATGCACCAATTAAAAACTTAATATGTAGGTGAAAGTTCAGACTAGAACACTTAAGCGAATTTAAGCTGGTGTGGGAGAGGACAGAAAGACAGCGAGATCACCGAGACAGAGGGGAACCTTGGTGTGCTTCACACAGGAGCTCAAGAAAGGACGGGGGTGGGGGGTGGGGGGGGGTGTCAGTGCTTCCAAAGATAATGCCTGGGACTTTTCTAGAACAGGGGAAAAAAGAAATTAGGGAAGCATTGTTATCAAAGGAAAAACATGAAAATCTGGACACATTGTAAGAAAAAGCTGCCAAAGGCAAAAATCAAAACAGAAAAGCAGAGGAGAAAGACAGATGAAAAGAAACAGCGGTTCACTCAACGGCAGACTTTTCAACCCCAACAATAGAAGTCAGAAGTCAGTGGAACATGGAGGCTTGCAGGATGACCTCATTTACTTTGCCAGCTAAAAATAGTGAGGAAACAAATAAAGGCTCAGCCACAGAGCATGCCTAGGGGCTAGTCCTAAGTTACAGAGACAGGAAGAGCTGGGCTCGCGGGGCTGTGACCCAGGCAGTCACTTGGAGCCAATCCTAAACCAAGACTCTGATGTCACTGACTTGAGACTTTTTTGAACAGGAGGTTCCATGGCTGCTTTTCACGGGGTCTTCCAAATCATGTAGACAGTCCTATAAGTAGGGTCTGAGAAACCGGTACAAGTCAGAAGCAAGTGAGCAAGCAGCCTTCTGCGCAATGTGGGGATTGGTTCAGTAAACAAAGCCATCATGCAGAAGCATTAAAGACAAACATCCTTGATGGACTTTTCCAGCCGATAGTGTTCTGATTCTTTGTCGTAGGAAAGGGAGAGCAGACCAAACACCTTTAGGGACAATGCCTGGAAGAAGGGAGCGTCACCCAGAGCTCACATCTGTTAAGCCAGATGTCATGAACAGTGCTCCCAAGACCTGAGCATAAAAGAGAAGGCAGAGAAATGGATGGTGTCACCAGAAAGAAAAACCTCTTTCTCGGGCATGTTGACACACACACTCAGTACTGGTGTCACCGTGGTGTCTGAATGTTAGCGTCCACCAGGCAGCCAGAGACACAAAATCACCAGTAGAAAAGGAATCCCTAGGAAATCACCCTTGTGCTACTTCAAATGGGACAAGGAGCAGGCAAGAGAAAGCTGCAGTCAAAACGTCAATGATGGGCCCTGGGGAGACGGCTCAGTATGTAGAATGCTGACTGTGCAGCAGATCCCCAGCACCCAGGTGCAGGAGGTGGGTACCTGCCACCCCAGTAGTGGGAGAAAGAGACAGGAGAATCTGGGGCTCAGTGGCCAGTAAGTCAAGGCGATCAGTGAGTTCCAGGTTGGGTGTTACCAAAAGAATCTGGTAATACCGAGAAGGTGTCTTTAAAAACAGTATTAGTATGAAGCTCTCTGATTTATTATTTTTTCTAAAGACTTAACCTGGCCTCGAATGATGATGGGGCCCATCCATTCACTTAAATTTTTTCTCACTATAATCCTAGCTTATAACGGGTAGTTAATTGGTCTAATTGTATTATATTTGCAGGTGTCTTGGTCCATCGGGCAGAAAGAAGTGTTCACACAGCAGTGAGTGAGTGAGTGAGTGAGTGAGTGAGTGAGTGAGTTAGTTAGTTAATTAGGGAGTGAAAGTTATTTTTTGGACACACCATTCTGAGCCGTATAGTAGCCTTGAAATATCAAAGCTAAAACAGAAACCTCTCACCTTCAGTTTCTGTGACTATGGGGGGGATGTGTGTGATAAAAGCGGGTGACGAATTAAGACAGAGTGGGAGAGAAAGACAGACAGAAACTATGAGGGTCTCTGGGTTGTAGTTGGTGTCAGGGTCCACTATGTTGGAGCTCTGCAAACCGCTGTTTTTAGAACAACCCACGAGAGCCGCATTGAGGGGGAAAGTGGAGACTTCCTAGTGAAGTTAAGGGAAACTAAGTGAGAATTTATAAACAAATGAATTGGTGGGCTGGAGACATAGCTTCCTTGGTAACATGCTTGCTTTATAAGCACGAGGGCCTGAGTCTGAGCCTCAGAACCTATGAGAAGGAGCTGGGGATGATAATGTGGGGTGTTTGCAACCCAGCACTGGGGAGCTGGCAGTGTGCTGAGGCTCTTGGCAAGCTGATCTAGCCTAGACGAGTTATAGGCCGGTGAGAGACCGACCCTTTCTCAAACAGCAGAGTGAATGGTGCCTTTGGAACAACACCCCAGGTTAACGCCTGGTCTTCACATGCACGTGTACACACAAGCACATGCACACACACATGCGCGTGCGCACACACACAACTGTCAATAAGTAATGTGAGTCAGTTTTGCACATGTAAGCAGGACCTCTTCTTTGAAAATCTATCAAAATCAATTTCCCCAGTGGACCCGGGCTGCCTTTTCTCATGAGGCAGGACGTGAGGAACAAACAATGTTGTAGACAGAAAGGAGATGGTCAGACAGAAAACCATCTTCAAGCTAGCTTCGCGTGAGCATGGCCTAAGCCCTCTTCTTCTTCCTCTGCTTCTTCCTCTCATCCCTGTGGTGAGATCCGCTGACCGCCTCTCTCCTGCTGGAACCAGCTGTGGTTCTCAGAGGTGAAGATACACGAAATGTTTCAGTAAGGGACAGAGGAGTGGAGCTTGCTAAGACGGAAGAACGGCCTTTGCCTCCTGCACATCCCCCTGGATCCCTCAAGTCCTCCTCCTTGGAAGACTCCTTTGGATGGGCTCTCACGGCCAAACGCCCGCTCTCTCTTCCTCCAGGCTCTGCTCAGCACCTTGAGTGAGCCATGACGGTCCTTCCCAGCGCTGTTTCTCCCAGTGCTTTAGAGATGCACATTTCGGGGAAATAAAAAGGAGAACAAACCCCTTTCTTTCCTCTGCTTCCCAGGAGAGGAGGCTGACCACAGAGGCTGACTTGTTGGCCGATACCCAGTGCTCCAGATGAACCACATGGATGACTGTTCCTTCCACTTCCAGGAAACTGAGCCCCATGAAACAAGAGTCACGCTGCAGACATGCTAGGCAAGCAATGGACCGTGAGGACTCTGGAGAGAAAGGGGACAAGGGGAGACCATTGGAGCACTGGCTGCTGGGAGTGACAAAGACGCGCCTCTCATTTTCTCCACACAGGGTCCAATCATTCCGAGGGAAGACCTTCGTATTCAGCTGGGAGACGGTCTCACTGGACAGGGAGGTCATTTCTCCAGCTGTGACAGATGTTGGATAGGCTGGGACATCTCCAGGTGATTGCAGGTAAACAAATCAGAAAGCAATTTTCCTTTTGCACCTACTGCTTGCTTCTGCTCTGGGCACACCTGACTAGGAATACACAAATCCCAGGGCCCTGTCTGCAGGAAGAATGGTCATTTGTTTGTATCATTTACTTATTTCGAGTCAGAGTCTCATGTAACTCAGGGTGGCCTCAAACTCACTCCGTAGCCGATAATAAGCTCGGCCTTCTGATTCTCCTATCTCTGAGAGCTGAGATTACAGATAAGGTCCACTGAGCCTGGCTTACTGGTGCTGGGAATGGGGCCCAGGGCTTCCTGTATGGTGGGCAAGCGCGCTACCAACTGAGCTATACCCCAGCCTGTTTTTTTTTTTTTTTTTTTAAGTAGAAGAAAGTTCTTGATACTTGGATCTGAAATCCACCCCAGGTTGTTTCAGGAGATGGTAAAATGTAGACACAAAAGCACAGAATTAACCCCGGTCCGGGCCCTCCTGAGTGAGGATGTGTGACTAGAGAGGTGCTCAGAGCTACAACCAGCGCCGCCTTCAGGATCTGGTGGAAGAGACTCCAAGAACACTGCCTCTGTCTGCTCCAGCTCTCCCACTCTCTGAGAAGGCTCCTTGGAGAAGCTTTTCCTTGAGAAATCCGCACATGACTCCTTACCCCAAAGTGGCTACTGAGGGCTGGATTTCAAACAAGACTGAGGACATGCCGCCTCTGAAGCTTCTTCATACCTGAGCCTCCGGCACTTGTAAGATTGGAGCTGTTGGGGGATTCCAGGGTGAGACAACGTGCAAAGGGTTTAGTGTCCTAAACCCAGCATGTACAATAGTTAGCAAATACTGATCAGTACCTTCTTACAGTCTCCAGACATTGAATATTGCCGCAGCCTGAAGGCCGACAATAGGGTTCAGTGGTAGAGTGTACAAGGCTCTGAGTTCGATTCCAAGCTCTGTCAATGAGAGGGGCATGAAGAGAAGGGGAAGGGAAGACAAGTAAGTGGGGAGAGGAGCTCACCTAGTTATAATCTGAAACTCACATTCACGTGTGGGAGTGGCCTTCAAGATCAGTCAAGTCATGTGCTACCACTGGCCAGTGTCCCTCTGATGATGGGCATACTCAACTCTAGCTTGGAGTAGCTGCAGAACCTGTGAAGACTTCACCATATGGGGAGGTATTCTTCCCCCAGTCCCTGATCAAACTGTGAAAACCAGTTCACCAACATTCAAAAGAGGAGCCGAGCTGGTGGGGAGACACAGTACACACTCAGCAGAGAAAGAGTCACCAGCAGGCCATCCATCTTCATTTAAAAGTTTAGTGTGACCTCAATGTTAATATAAACTCATTTTTAAGGGCTGAAGAGGATGCTCAGTAGATAAAGCCCTTGCCATGCAAACATAAGGACCAGAGTTCAGATCTCAGAACCCATGGATAGGCCCAGTAGGTATGGAAACTCTTCTATATTTCTAGTACTTGGAAAGGTCCAGTTGGCATGCCAATTCTTCTATATTCCTAGTACTTGGAAAGGTCCAGTTGGCATGCCAATTCTTCTATATTCCTAGTACTTGGAAAGGTCCAGTGGGTATGGCAACTCTTCTATATTCCTAGTACTTGGAAAGGTCTGGTTGGCATGCCAACTCTTCTATATTCCTAGTACATGGAAAGGCCCAGTGGGCATGGCAATCTTCTGTATTCCTACTACATAGGAGGTAGAGGTGGAGATACGTGATCCCACAAAGAAGCTAGCCAGCCAAACTTGACAAAATCGGAGCTCTGGGTTCAGCCAGAGACCCTGACTCAATAAATAATGTAGAAAGCAATCAAAGAAGACTCCTCATGTCAACACGCGTGCAGGCACACACACACACACACACACACACACACACACACACACACACACACAGCTCAATCTTACTGAAGAAGAGTAATGCAAACTTAAGCTGTGATGAGTCTGAGGTGAGAAAGTGGACCGTGCATCGCATACAACTCCTCCTGGGGTGACTGGAAACCTTATCAAAAGTATAAATACACTTACCCTTTGTCCTAATTATCCTGATTATTGGAATTTGTCCTTCAGTTGCAGCTGAAACATGGAGGAAGTGCCCTGGTTTACAGTTTGCAGTAGCAAAAGATAGGAAGTAAACCAAACACCTACGAGTAACCGGCGAATTTATTGTGTGGCCATAAATAAGATACTCTAAGGCTGTAAAGATGAGTGAGGACATCTTTATGTGCTGTGCTGATTTGAAAGATGTCCAAATTAGGCAGCTCAGTGAAAAGAGCAAAGTCCCCCAGCATTCTTCACGGAACACTCACTGGTGTCAGCCTTGACAATGGTGACTCCATTCTGGTCTTCACTTACACTCCTCTGAGTACAGCGAGACTGAGCCTCCTTCCATCATCCTAAGAGCCAGTGAGTCTCTCCATTCCTGTCAAAGAGAGGAAAAGAGAAGAAAAGATTTGTGTGTGTGTACACACCACACACACACACACACACACACACACACACACACACACACACACACACACAGTCTTGCTTGTATTTAATAAAGACATCCAAAAACCTAACACAAGTAACCCCATTGGATCAGAGCCGATAGGAGCAAAGATAAAATCCATGTGTCCTATCTTTCTGAGCTATGAGACTAGAAAGTGAGTTATTGGTTCAAAAACCAAACCGAACTAAAGTAAGCCTTTCTCCACCAGTTTCTTCTCGTGGTAAGCAGATCACCATCACCCTTGCCCAGCACCAGTCCCTGGACTCCACTCCTGGAGGAAGGAGGCATAAGTCAAGGAGGAGTTCGTAGACAGGGAGGCCCAGAGGTCCAGAAGGATCTCTGCACACGGACCAACTTCTGCTTGTTTGCAAGACCTGAGGCCAGAGAGGGATTGCTGTGCTTCTGCAAGCGTGGCCCCTGCCCGCTTCCTAATGACACCAGCCAGCCACTAGCAGGGACATCTATTCAAACCAGCTTCAACAGACAGCAGGTCCCTGTGATTGGCTGAGGAAAGAAAAGACTAGCCGCCCTAGAATATTCCTCTCCGACCGCCAGTGTGACAGCTGAATCCGCCCTGACCTGCTGCCTTCCTTGTGGGCTGAACTTTCCCTGGGGTTTTAACTGCTTCCTTCCATCCCCTGTGGCTCTCTCAGCCTCAGGCCTCAGATGTTTCACCCCAAGGGCCCTCTGGTCACAGCTTTGCTTCTCCGTCTACAGAAGAGCAATGCTTTTCACAAGATGAGATGATGCTCTCTCTGAAACCCACAGAAAGAAAACAGCTGCCCCTCCCCACCCCCACCCCCCACCCCCGCCCCAAGCAGGTCGGAGCGCTTATAGCTTCTCCCTAGGATTCTTCCAAAGCTACCCACTCAGAACACCTGTTGGAAGTTAGCAAGCCACTGCCTCGGGGAAGAACGTGGGGACCATTGTAGCTGACTTAAAGGGAGAGATCTGAACAGCACAGGTATGGGCAGGGAGGGAACAGGCACCAGGCCTCTCCAGAGCCTCCAGTTTGCACCAGCCTGAGTTCTCCAGGAGGAAGCAAGCTGAGTCGGTTTGCTGACACTCCAGGTCCAGGGCTCTTGCAGTGATCTGGAGAGAGTGAATTTGTGGCAGCTGACGGAGGCCTTGGGTTCAGCCTCCAGTCCCAGCCTGCACTGCAGAAGCGAAGCAAGGGCCACCATCCCAGGGACCCCGGCAGCATGGCTACCCCCTTGGAAAGGTTTCTATGACAAAGAGCTACAGGTTGAACATGACTGTGACATCACAGCCATCACCTCTGTCCTCTCCCAACCTATCTGCCCAAGGGACATCTGAATTCCTTCTGTGACAGTGTCTTAGCTTGCGCTTCTGCAAGGCCACTTTTTTTTTTTTTTTTTTTTACAATTAAGAACTTCAGAAGAAATGACTCGGGGTGTGACTCACAAGATCAATGACCAAGAAAAGGACACAAGGACCTCTGGTACCAGTGACTCACACGCTTCCCAGGAGTGGCAGGGCTCTGTGATATTTTTCCTGATCTTTCAAAAATGTTAAATGTCCATTATATCAAGTAAGACATTGCCATTTAGAGTAGGCAGACCACACACAGAACAGTCACAGTGAGCTTCCTGGAGGACAGGATAGTCCCTCACCCAACACACTTGACCTTCCACTCCAGGGCCACCGCAGAATACAGCCTCTGCAGGGCTCCTGTGCATGTGGCTCATGGACCAGAGCCACGGCCACTCCAAGAGGAACGATTGGTTCCACACATGAGCCCCTATTTCACATGGCTGAGACTGAAGAGCTCCCGAGACAGGCAGCACATGCCCTCCCAAGCACCATGACCTGCCCTAAAGCTAACAATATCCTCCTCCGGGTGGAGTTCACATGTGTTCACCCAAGTCCCTCCTCCCTCCTCAGCACCTTGAACCAAAGAAGGGGAGCTAAACCATTCTAAGCCAGGAAGACCCTGCTGGTGACATCAGGCAGGACATGCCTGCAAGTCCCCACTGCAGAGTATCAGTCCCAGCTCCTTCACCTCATCTCACAAGTCAAAAGTCCCTCGTTAGCCCTGGCACTCACCCCTGAGGCCTGCTCCAGTTTCCCTGTGCAACCGAGTCAGAATCACAGGGAAGCCCTCCCCTTGAGTTCCTCCAATCAGAGCAGAAGGTAAGAGATGCCTACCCTTCAGGCATCATGTGTTCAACTGATGCTCACACAGCACTGGCTGCCTGCAGATCGTGCTTTCACTGTGGCCACTCAGTAGCTCTCAAGCACAGTAAAGCTCTGCTGGTTCTCAAGGGTGACTAGTCCCATCTCTCTGACCGGAAAGCCTGTAAGTCAAGGACCCTCATTAGCGACTGTGGAGACCTGCCCCTCATAGGTTAGATGAGACCCAGAGAGCTCCCCCCAAAAAATCCTTAGCAAAGGGGAGCCCCATGCCACCGTTTCAGTCTGAGATGCCCTTGAAGGATCTTAGGGGCTTGGTGGCCAGCAGTGAAAGTTAATGTTGGTTGTCAATATGGTAGAGCTAGACTCACTTAGGAGACAAGCTCTGGGCATGCCTGTGAGGGATTATCTAGAGTATGTTAGCTGCGGTAGGAAGAGCCTCCCTAATTATGAGTGGCACCCTGCAAGGGCTGATGTCCTGGACTGCTCAAAAAGAAAAAGCGAGGGGTGGTGATATGGCCCAGTGGGGAAAGGTGCTTCCTGTGCCATCCTGACAACCGAGTTCGAGCCCCAGAACTCAGGTGAAGCTGACAGGAGAGAAACTGCTCCAGGAGTTGATCCTCAAACCTCCACATATGTACCGTGGAGTGCGCATGTGTGTCACGTGTGAGCATGCGTGGGAGTGGGCACACACAATGACAATTATAATGATAATAATAACAACAACAACGATACATGTTGGAAGGGGGAAAGAGAGCTGAGCACCAGCGTTCATCTCTCTCAGCTTCCTGACTACAGATGTGGTGTGACCAGCTGATTCAAGCTCCTACTCCTTCCCCTCCACGATGCCCTTGAACCGTGAGCCAAAATAAATCCTTCCTGCTTAGGTTGGTTTTTTTGGTTTGTTTGTTTTTTAAAGTATTTTGTTGCAGCAATGAGAAGTAACTAATACACCAGCTGATGGACTCTGGGGAAGTGACTAAGGACTCTGGCCTAATCAATGATTGATCCCTTCATGGATTCATAATTTTTTTTTTCTTTTTTTTGGTTTTTCGAGACAGGGTTTCTCTGTATAGCTTTGTGCCTTTCCTGAAACTCACTCCGTAGCCCAGGCTGGCCTCAAACTCACAAAGATCCGCCTGGCTCTGCCTCCTGAGTGCTGGGATTAAAGGCGTGTGCCACCACCACCCGGCCATAATTTGATGATACTATTGGATGGTGGTAGAAAGCAGAAGGTGGGATATATTGGAAAACATACATCACTGACAGGTGTCTCCTCTCCTGCCCCATTTTCTCTGCTTCCTGGCTGCCACAAGGTGAGCAATGTCCCTCCACTGCATCCTTCCGACACTATGCCTGCCCTAAACACACCGCTGAAAGTGATGGATCTGGCTGTGGACTTTCAACCATGAAACCATGACTCAAAATAAACTTTCTCTCCTTTCTAATTGTTTGTCTCGGGCGCTGGTCACAGAGTCAAAGGCTAATACTTCAGATAGCGGTGACAAGACTCCAGGAGCTGTGTGCTAATGTAATCCTCCTGACAGTGTGCTGCCCCCCTCTGCCAAGTCCCACAGTGAATATCCACTGCCAGAGGGTTCCGGTGCTGCACCAGCTCCTATTCTACTCCGGTGGGAACTTCAGAGCCTGGGAAAGAACTCCCCAGGTCCCTGCAACGACTCAGGTGGAAGGGATGGCCAGGCACTGAGGGCCTCTGTGAACCTGCGTGCCAACACCAGCATCACGGGGTAGGGGTGGGGGCAGCGAATACAACACACATAGCATGAAAACACCAGAAGTGAGAACCGTAGGTGAGTCCAGGCTGAGCTGTACCTCCTGGAGCAGCTTTGCCTGGCAGGTCAGACTCAGACTCTTCTGTGTGCTGCTGTGAGTCCAGGGTACCATCATCTCAAGGTTTGGCTGGGACTGGAGGATCCACACCTAAGATGGCTTCATGGTTGCCCATCTGACAGGTTGGTGCTAGCCACTGGCAAGGGGCCTTAAGTCCTTCCTACATTGGACTGTCCATGTGGCTGACGGAGCGTCCTTCTAAGGTAGCAGCTAGCTTCCTCCACAGTGACCCAAGCAAACAGAATAGAAGACACCATGTATATGTGACTCAGCCTCAGAGGTCACACATGGTCATTTCCACAGTATCCTGGTGGTTACCAGGGTCAGCCCTCCTCCATGGGAGAGTGGGCTCACAATCTGAGTACTAAGAAGCAAGAACCTCTGGGGCCATCTCAGAAGTACTAGCTACCATGGAATGTGCCAGAACAAAGACCTTAGCCCAGATATCAATTATTCCATGGGGACCTTGTAGTCCCCACACTGCTCTGCTTTCTTATCTGTGGGTTTTCTTGCATAACTCACAAGTTATCGAATGGTTGTCAAGGGACACAAAAGTCTGCTCAGGAGGGGAGTGGAGGCTGCTGAGTATTAAAGAATAATAGGTCCAATGTTCAATTCACTTCTTCAAATGGATCAAATAGCACCACAGAGGGCCAAAGGTCACCTGCAGCCCAGCCTCTCTCCTTCCCTCTCCAAGGGCCCATTGAAATGTTTGAGCTTAATACAGACGTGATGGCCAAATATCGAAGAGATGGGACAGCTTAGGATATAAAAATGCTGAGGACTTCACTACATAGTCTCCCAACCTGATGGCTTAGTCCTGAGTCTGGGGAGCCCCAGGAGAATTGAAAGAAACAGAAAGAGAGTGGATGACAATAACTAACCCGTGTGCTAACCCTGCAGAAGCAGCCTAGAGTCCACAGGTCCCAGGCCCTCATTATGTATGGTGCTGTAACAAAATGCCTGGCAAAAGCAACTCACGGAGGAGTTTACTTGGCTCACAGTTCCAGGGGACACAGTCCATCATGGAGGAGAAGGCAGTCAGGGTAGGGGGGCTGGGGGAGCAGGAGGGGATTGGTCACATGGCAACCACAGTCAGGAAGCAGAGACGGATGGATGCTGGCACTTGCTTTCTCCTTTTATTTAGTCTGGGACCCCTGCCCCAACCCAATGGTGCCACCAACATTCAGAGTGGGTCTTCACACCTCAGTAAACCTAATCTAGATAATCCTTCACAGACACGCTTGGAGTCTTGTTTCCATGGTGACTCTAGATCCTGTCAATTTGACAATCAAGATTCATCATCACAGATGGACTGAGTAGCTGGCTGCCCATGGTCCAGGGTGAGGAGTTCTGGCTGGGTGTCAAAAGACCAAACCTCATAGAGGCTTCATATCTATCAATAGTGAAGGGACTCCCAGCTGAGAAGGGAAACTGAACGTTTTACAGAGTTTCTTAGTGCCAAGACTGCTGTTGACTCACCCAACACCATAGACCTTCCTTCCTGGATCCCCATGTCCCCCAAAGGCCCTTTACACCGGCCGCCACTGCCCAAGCTGCCCAGCTGACCCCAGCAGCCCGTCTCTCCAGCTCTCTTGGCCTCTTAGGCTGCTGGCTGACACCTATAGACATCTTTCTGGCTGCTTCATCAGGGTGCTAGTCATTGTCCAGCCTTCCAGAGTCTCTGATCGTATGACTATGCCCTCCACCTCGACTCTGCTCATCTCTTTGCTCCCCTCTCTCCAAGGAACTGAGAAACACACTCACCCCTGAAAGGACTTCTAAAGCTCCACCTCAGTCCCACCTGGCTTGCAAGTGCCAGGTCCTGACCCCAGCTCTGACGTCCATGAACCCAGCTTCCCCCATGCCTCTGAAAGGACCCCAGTGCGCTCTCCACATCAGCCTCTGCCTGTTCCTCCCTGTACCCCTGACCCCAGCCAACCGTCTACCAGGCTTTTCCTACACAGGGGACACAGTCCATCATGGAGGAGAAGGTAGTGAGGGAGAAGGCAGGGAGAGCAGGAGGGGATTGGTCACATGGCAACCACAGTCAGGAAGTCACAACCAAACTCTAATATTGGAGTTTAAATCTAAAATGTCTGCCATGGGCTCCTGTTTTGAACACCTGGTCCCCAGCTGGTAGCGTGGTTGTGGGAAGGGTATAGAACCTTTAAGAGGGGGGTCTGGCTGATGGAAGTAAGTCACCAGGGGACTGCTTCCCATCTCATGTCTGTCTCCTGGTCAGCTGCCTTCATCTCCCTCTAAGCCTCCTGCTACCACGTCTTCCCCATCCTGGTGGCCTGAAATCCCCCAAAACCCTGAGCTAAAATAAACCTGCCATCGTTTCAGCCGTGAGAAATACCATTAGGACATTGAGACAGCCTTTTCCACAGTCCTTCCCTGTCTGGGGCAGGGTTCCATGATTCACACACCCCAAATCATGTGACACAGGCACCCAGCACCACGCCAACAGTTCACAGCCCTATAGATTCATTACCCAACTCCACAGATAAGGAGACTGAAGCACAGGGTGGCTGTGTAAGTGACCTGAGTCATACAGCCAGGAGTGGAGTTCACATTCAACCCAAGGCTATCGGACTCTAAGGACGGTAGGCCTAAGTGGACAAACAAGGCTGTTTGTATAATTGCTTGCCCACTATGGTTCAGAATGTTAGCATTCCCAAACCGGTACATTGTGAAGATTTTGTAATATAATTCCTGGGGGGAAAAAGTTTTCTGACTGACCTTGGAGCCTGAAGAGGGAAGATGAAACATTAAGTCATCCTGCCATTAAAATTAAGTTCAATCACCCCTAATGGAATGTCACCTCCAAGATAGCCATTAAAGCCACCGGCCTAACCAACTGGCAGGCCCTGCGTATATCACCATTATCCTGTCGCTGTAACAGCCATTTGTCCGAGGCCGAGAGAGCCCCAGGAGACGCTGAGTGCTGCTGTCAATGTCGTGTGGAGGAGAGACAGCTGCTGCTTTCTCCCATGCTCCATCAGTGCGGTCAGGGACGTGGCAGGAAGGCACAGTGCACAGACACAGATGTCACAGGCTCTGACCTTGGGCCTCCAGGATAGAGCAATCAGGATGAGAGAGGTTACGTCATAGTGTGGACTGGTGTGGCTGTCACAAGATGCTACACCTGCCACTCAGCTACCAGCACCTGCCGCTCTCCAGAGGCGGAGGCTCCTGCCCGCCTGCCGTTGCCCAGCCAAGAATCTGGGCTTGAGGTGGGGTCCTTACTAACCAGCTTCCTCTGAGAAGCTCTTGTCCCTGCCTTCCTTCTGAGGCTGAAATTACAGGCAGGCCACCATGTCAACCTGGCGTTTACGTGGGTTCTGGGGATTCAAACCCCGGTCTTGGATGAGCCATCTCCTCAGCACCTAGGGTTGGCTTTTTCTAAGCTAGAATGCAAGAAATGACTTTCCCTGTGACATTTTGATGTGTTTACATCGTTATACTGTGTTCTTTTGTTTATTGTTTTGGGGTATGTAGCTCATGGTGAACTCTTTGTAGAAGGGGATGACCTCGAACTTGTGATCCTCCTGGTCTCATGCCCTGAGTGTTGGGATGGAAGGTGCATGCTGCCACGTCCAGCTCATATTTTGTTCCTGTTTGCACCTCCACTGTCCCCCCATCTCTCAGGTGCCTTTCTTCCCCCAAAGAGCCCCTCCTTCTGCTCTCGTGCCATACAAATTCCATTACCCTCTCTCGTCTCCCCTTGCCCTCCCTTATCTCTCCTCCACAGCCTCCTTTCTACTCCCAATCCTGCAAATCTAGAGTCTGCACGTGAGAAAACCCATGCCACACAGCTTCCTGGTTTCCTTTGCAGGCCCTACACCTTTGAAGTCTGGCCTTTGCCCTGTAACATAAATAGATGGGGAAACTGAGACCCTTCTAGGCCAAAGGAAATGCTGTAAGCACACCTGTCAGCCACCCGAGGCAGGGCTAGGGGAAGTTGGCTTTCTCCTCAGCATGGTGTCCTTGGACAGTAACTCTTCAGCAGACTGCTTTCCCTCACTGGAACCCCCTCACCCACTAGCTAGAAACACTGTGTCCCTAACACCACAAAAGTAGGGTTTGTAAGAATTTAAGAGAGAAATGTTGGACCGTGGACGTGTCTCAGCAGATAAAGGTGCTTGCCCCTAAGCCTGACAACCTGAGTTCAGTCCCTGAGACTCATATGGGGTAAGGAGAGAAACAGCTCCTGAAGGCTGACCCCTGACCGTCACATGTGGGCAGTGGTACACACACACTCACCTCTATGTCTGAAGTGTGAGCACTTCTTTCTTTCTTTCCTGCTTTCTTTCTTTCTTTCTTTCTTTCTTTCTTTCTTTCTTTCTTTCTTTCTTTCTTTCTTTCTTTCTTTCTTTCTTTCTTTCTTTCTTTCGAGAGACAGGGTTTCCCTGTGTAGTTTTGGTGTCTGTCCTGGATCTTGCTCTGTAGACCAGGCTGGCCTCGACCTCACAGAGATCCTCCTGGCTCGAACTCCCGAGTGCTGGGACTAAAGGCGTGCGCCACCACCACACATGTGAGCATTTCTTTATAGTGGAAACTGAATGTTACCCTGGGCCCAGAACAAGGTGAGGATGCTGGGTGTCTCCCCAGAGAGTCTATGATGATCACTCTACAGCCTTCATGTTGGACAGATTACCTAACTTCCATGGAGCATTATTTTATAAAAATCACATGTGGGGTATGTTACCTGACCTGTCTCTGGGGATGTAGGGGCCAGGCTCTTCCCTCTTCTTCCAGAAAATTCCTATGTACTTTTCAAGATACAGGGTACAGGCCACCTCTTATGGGCAGCACCCTAGCACCCTAGCTGTGTGAGATGGGTGCCCTTCTGTCCCCTGTAACAGGATGTTCTCCCATCATGGTACTAATGGTGTGTCTCTGTAATTCAGTGGTGATCTTCTGGCCACAGGGTGGATCTTGGACTCTTAGATCTTAGGCAGGGTCTAAACCAGGGTAGAGTCTCAAAAAAAAAAAATCATTGAACAAATAAGCCACAAAGCCAAATTTTGCTTGCCCAGGCTGTTTCCCCACCCCTTCATAACGTAACCTATAGATGACACCTCTGAAAACAAACTCAGAGGGGGCAAGATTGAGTGAGAAAGCAAGACAAGGGGCAGGAGCTGTGCCACCCTGGTGCCCTGCCCTGCTTCAACTGCCACACTCGTCGACACGTCAAACTGGAGAGAGGAGGGTGCTGCCCTCCGGCTCCAGCCAAGTCATAAAATGTAACGGCTAGAAACTGTGCCCCACTTCCACGCCATATAAATCCCCACTGGATGATGCCTGTTGGTGGACTTCGACCTGAACTATCAATAAGCCTAGGGGGAAAAAAATGGAGGGCAAAGTCAACGTCTACCGTAAGCCAGGTCCTGAGTGTCCAAACTGCAGCGTCATGGTGAATGTCAAAGGTCACCTGGTCTATCCTCTGCCCTGTACCCAAATGCCTCCAGTCCCAGCAGTGACTTCCAGGCCCCAAGGGCTCAAACGCTTAAGAACTAAGGTTTTAAACGGCAGAGGCGAAATTTGCTCTGGGATCCCTCTAAGAAGTCATGTTGTCAGGCTCAGAAGCAGGGTATGCCACCTTGGAGACCACAGAGGTTCTGCTTGCTTCAGAAAGCCCATGCTCCATTCCAGAGAAGACAAACCTATGCCACAGTGGGCAAAATCGAGGGCACTTATAATAAAACACTCTTCTGGCCAACAAAGTAGTTCTCAACCATCTTTGGACTCCCAGATGTTAGGCGAGGCCTAGCTCTGGGTAGAGTCTCAAAAAAATGGCTTGCAGAACAAATAAACCATAAAGCTGAATTATAAGGGCATCCATGAGAGGCCAGAGCCATGTACAAGGAGTGGCCCAGGAAAACTGACCCCAAGCCTTCAGTGGAATCTGACCATGAACTTGCTTTCAAATAAACAGTCGTTAGAACGATAGGAACAATTGGGTTTTGTTCTGTTCTGTTTTGTGACGCATAGTCATCTGCCTGTGTTCAATGGGTGCCCTACCACTGAGCTACATCCCAAGCCTTTGTTTGTTTTGTGTGTGTGTGATAGGGTCAAACAATACAGCCCAGGCCAGGCTCAAACACTTATCTCCATCTCCTGAGAGTTTCACAATCACAGCCACCTGAGGGTCTTCAGTGCGTACTGAGCATTGGATAATAGTAAGGAATTATGGTAACTTGGGGGACCTAATGACTATCAAACCACTATGTCTGTGGAATACGGAATATAGAGACTGCCATGATGTTGTCAAAGGATCTGGGGGAGGCAGACAAATGCAGGGGATGCAGGTGCCATGACATGGGGGCATGCTATGGACAGGTCACACTGCTTTCTACTTCTGAGAACCTCTGGGACGTCCATTCAGTAGAAAAGCTGAATGGTGGTGTGGCCGATGGAGGAGGAGGCATTTCTATCTGGACTTGGAAGCAAGCAAGATCTCAAGACATTAAAAGCCATGATTGCCATGGCGGTCCCTAGGCCCACAGAGGCAAGATGGGCCAGTTGTGGCTCAGGAACCCCAGTCAGATATCTGAACAGGTGGCCCGTGGAGATTGAGAGCCACCTGTGTGGCTGACCTGTTTCTCAGGGATGTGGAAAGTCTTATCAGCCAAGATCCTGGCAGAAGACTTGTGGGCACTGGGTACGTCGTGCAGGCCATGGGCAGGTGCCCCACAACTTTCCAAAACAATCTATTTGCTCTTCTTGTTCCAGCCCTGACTCAAGGACAGTCCCTTGTCCACTTCTGGCCTTGCACACAGTCTTCTTCAAGCTACACCTTCCCCCAGAGAAGCCACAGCCCAGGTGGGGCTGCACTTGCCCCCTCTGGGGGCACTATGGTCGCCTTGGGATGAAATTCCTATTGTCCCCTTCCAGACCCTCCGCATATCTGGATAGGGTAGGTCAGAGGCTAGCCCAGAGTAGACCATGAGGTCCCCTGCCCAGTGGATAATCTACCTGCCTCTCCCCCCGCTCCTCCTGCCCACAGTCTGAACCTCTCTTCTCCTAGCACTGTCTATGGAATAAACTGGGGTTCCTGGGGGCTAGCCCATTGCTACTACCTTCTCAGTGTGAGTGCCCCACCCCTGTTCATCTTCCCAGAGGCCACCAGGGCCCTCTGCTGGGAAAGGGTAGGGCCTGAGGGCCTGCCACACCACACAATCACTTCATCTCTACGACTTGTTTGCCTCTGGTTTCTTATTTACCTCTGAGATCATGGAAAAAAAAATGAACCTGGTCTAATCGACAGCACAGCCTTGACCTTCACCTCTGGCGTATGACCATTGAAGCTCTAGAGTCACTCAGAAATTGCCCATGGCAACATTGCGTGAGGTGGGCGGTTCCCCTCCCACAAACTTATCTCCACTCTGCAGTCCTGGTAACGAACTGCCCAGCATTGCACAATCAGATAGAAAATATTTACAATGAGAGTTGACCCAAAAAAAGACTTCCATGAGATCAACTTGACCTGACCTCCTTCAGGTGAGATGACTTCAGACAGGGGATATGATCTCTCTCTCCACATCAGGGCGGAGTGGAGTGACACTGAGAAGGTACAAAGAGCGGCAGCCTTGGAGTCATACCTAGGCCTGAGTTCAAATCCTCCTACGCCCAACCCCACCCCTCTTGCCTGGATGCTGGAACACAGAGTTCATCTCAGCTTGTGTTTTCCACATCAGACCATTCTGCAGACTGTATGGGAACACCTGGACAGTGCTTCTCCAACTTCAGGCTGGGGGCAGGGTCTCTCCCGATGTGAACATGATTTGGGAGGTAAGAACCCTTGGACAGATACGGGGTACAATGTTGACTCCAAGTCAGACTTCTAGGAAGTGCCCTGGTCAGTTAGCTCCTGTTGTCCTCTTGAGGCACCCCAGGTAGATGGCCCTCTTCAGGCACTGTCCCAGCTCACCAAATTGCCAGCTTGACACAGCTTGGAGTGATCCAAGAGGAAAAGCCTTGGTGCTCGGATTACATTGGTCTATGAGAGATCGTCTTGAGTACAAATTGATGTAAGAGGGCCTAGCCCACTGTGGGTGAGAACATTCCTCAGGCAGATGGGACAAGGCTGCATGAGAAAGCTAGCTAAGTGTGAGCCAGTGAGAGACCCAGAAAGCCGTGTTCCCCCATGGTGGCCGTTCCAAAGCTCCTGCTTGAGTTCCTGCTCTGGCTTTCCCCGAGGGTGAACTGTGACCCGGAAGTGAAAGTATCCCTTAAGTTGCTTTTGGTTATCATATTTGTCCCAGCAACAGAATAAAACTAAACTGGTCACAAAGGCTAGGATTTTTTTTTTCAACTGGGAGATAAAAACCTAGCAAAGTGGCCAGCTACCTTTCTACGGGGAACCAGTACATCTTCTGTCCCCTGTCACACTCTCATGGCCTCTAAGTGGGTGTCCTCATGTCCCCTTGACCCGGTTTACCAGGCTGAAGGCCATGAAGAGAGCTCAGCCTTCCTCCATTCTCAAGTGCATCCTGCACAAGGGTACTTGTGGTCGGTGTGTGCCTAGGCCGAGCGGCCCCACTGCTGACCTGCTAGCTGGCGACGCGGCATCGTTATGCATGGAGGATTTTTCGAGAGGGGTGGGACCCTTTGGACATCAGCTAATTTGAGCAGGTGCGACCCTCTATTTCAGGCCATGAAGTGGGGACAGCTTTCAAGATGACAGCTAGGACACAGGGAGGTGCTGCCCAGTGCGCTGGTCAGTCCCCCTTCCGAGGGAACACAGTCCACGGCAGTCCTGGTAGACCACTTTTCCTGGCTCGTCAACTTTGGACCAGACTAATCCTTTTGTTTGTGTATGGGGAGGTGTTTTACTGCTGGTGGTGTATGTGAGATGAGGTTTCAGTGTATAGCCCAGCCCGTGCTGGCCTTGAACTCGTGGCAATCCTTCTGCATCAGGGTCCTAAGTGCTGGGTGTGAGCCACCACTTGGGAAACTGACACCTGGCAGTATCTGAATGGGCTCTATGGGCTGCCAGGCTGGCTGCAGCTCCTAAGTTCACAGAAACCATGAGGAAACCAAACAAACTGAAATACAGTCCCCCGGCAGAGAGCCAGGGAGATGAGGAGGGCCTGTTCACACTGGCCGTGGATTTTGACCTGTTTTTCTTCCCCAGTGGCCATCTCCTAATTTCCTAGCAGGGTCTCAGAAAGGACAAGTGTGTCCTCAGATGCTCAAGTTCACCAAGATTCTTCACCAAGCTGCTTGGTTAACTGGGGACTTCTGTTCACAAGGCTGAGAGCATGGTCCCATTTCACAGTTGGGCCAACTGAGTTCAAATAAGGAAAGGAAATGTAGTCTTTAACTAGACAGAGCATCAGGCTTCCTTCCAAAGACACCCAAGCCTTTGAACATGTCTCACTTGCACACTCTGGCTCTTCAGGGGTCCTCTTTGGTCCCTGCTAGAGTCTTCCTCATGACACAGTCTATTTACACCAATATTAAACACGGCTCTAGATTTCATTCATCAGGCAGGGCAATAGCTGCTCAGAAGAGCCAGTGAAGGATAAAGTAGCCATTATCTTGGGTTTCTTGCCTTTTGGAAACAGCGGGCAGAACACTGTCCCCTGAGCCTGGCCCTGCCACCTTGAAGACTTTTCCTGCTCCTTGTATCTGGAGGTAGTCAAGCCAGAATGCACCTTCTTCTGGACCCTGACTATCCCTCATAAGCTGACCAATGTGAGGGCCCCATAGCCACCCCCACATGACTATGGAAAGCGAACTTGCAAAGGCCTAGAGAAGTCGCCTCTGCTGATCACCCTGTTCTTCCCTCACTCTTGGAGGAGATTCATTCTCCATTCTCCATTACATGTAGTCCAAATCCTCTTTATTATTGTATTTTGTTTTCCACATGTGTACATATTTGTGTGTGTGTGTGTGTGTGTGTGTGTGTGTGTGTGTGTGTGTGTGAGTGAGAGAGAGAGCTAGAGAGACTGACATCAAATCAGATGCCTTCCCCAATGTCTCTCCACTTTATTTATTTATTTATTTATTCATTCATTCATTTATTTATTTGACAGAATCACTAAACATGGAGCTCTATTATCCGGCTAGACTAGCTGGCCAGCAACCCAGGGATCCTCCCCTCTCCACCTCCCCAGGGCCAGGATTTCAGGCACATGCCGTTGCACTAGGCTTCTGTTTGCATTGGTGCTGGGAACCAAGCTCAGGCCTTCATGCTTGCACAGGAACAGATGCTTACCCTCAGCGCCGTCTTCCTAGCCCCAGTTACGGCTGTTCTTAATTAAGACATACCTACACTCACCATGGCTGCACCGGCCTCTCATCCTAGTTACTCAGAAGACTGAAGCAAGAGGATTGTTAAGTTCACAGCCAGCCTGGACAACCTAATGAGACCCTGGATCAAAAATAAAGAGTAAAGAAGGGTTCTGAGGATACAGCACAGGGGTAGAGTGCTTGTCTAAAATGTGCACGGCCTAGGTGTAACCCTAGTTCAACAGAAGGGGGGAAAGATGTAACAGTATTATATACAGTGACATTAAGATGTCACATGATAAAAAAAAAAAGATGTCACATGATGCCTTCTTCACAGATCTACACTGAGATAAATTCAGAGAAGTCCACTGTGAGGAAGCTGTGACCCAGAAGGCTGGGGACAGGGTGGCAGCCAAGGTCACAGAGCTGTTCCCAATTATTGTCTGCTGTGACACTGTGTCTGTTCAGCTCTGTCACAGCCAAAGAGGCCAACACATTGCACATGGAGCATGACTGCCAAGAGGGGCTGACATGACAGTCTCCACTGGCCCAAAGTGATGGAGATGGAGGTCCTGGATCGAACAAGTTCAACAAGACTGAGTGGCAGCGGGTTTCAAGCTTTTTGACGTCAGGAGCTCTGTTCATCCTTAAAAATAATCAAGTTCCCCGAGAGCATTTGTTTGTCAGCATTTACTGCCAGACACCTTAAACTCAAAGTTTAAAGAAAAATTTGCTAATCCAGCCCAAAGCCTGTAACCTCATCACTTGAGAAGCTAAGGAGGAAGATGAGGAGTTCGAGGCCAGCCTTTGGGTACATAGCAAGTTCGAGGCTAACCTGGAATACATGAGACCTTGTTTCAAACCCCTTCACCCTGATTCCTTTCTTGTCTTTCTTTTTTTCCTCTAAATCATTTAAAAAATAGCAATAATAAACCTGCAACTTGTTAACATATATTAGCGATTTGGGAAGACGAGAACCATCTCCCAAAATAAAAGCACTTAGTAAAAAAATGTGGCCTTGTTTTGCACATTGGAAAATGGCTTCTGCTTCTAGCCCCACTCTACTGAACTACCACATTACTTCTGGAAAATTCCACTGTGTGATCATGAGAGTGAGGAGAAGACACTCAAGCATTACGGCCGAAGTTCTCGGTCTGGACAGCTTACACCTCCGGCCCTCTATAGCCCTCGTGATCTCAAGGGCTCTAGAGAGAGGCACCCTTGAGCTGCCTCTACAGCAGGCTGTGACGTCATGGGGGGCGGCCATGTGCACAGGGAACTCAAGGACCAGGCACTCGTCCCAGAGACACAGCACAGAGTGCATTGGACAGAGTAAGATGGTGGCGGGTGAAGAGGGCCAGGAGTATGTGGGGGGCACA